>NC_073305.1:26061075-26370206 GCF_027595985.1 Sorex araneus
GATTTGTATTGTATCATCTGACTCAAGACCCATTGTCCCAGGCAAGGCACACCACAATATCTTATTTTGTTGGAACCATATACAAATTATTATTTTTCTCTTTCCCTGCCTTTAAGATGAAAAGTCTCTCCTGGATTTTTTTAAATATACTTTTGAGTGCCAATGTTCAAAGACAATTCTTTGCCACTGTGACTTCTCTGCACTTTTTGTTTGAGAATCCTTTCTTTCCAGAATACTTTAGTTCACAAAAGTACTTCAATGAATTGAAGGGAATATTATCCTGCATGACAATGTGTGGCAATTTCCCCCATACCTTATCAACATGTTCCCCAAATTAAAAATAAATTTTAACTCTGACTTTTAATTTCATGGTGCCTGAACTCTTGTGTAATGCCATACTCTCCATTATATTTGAAAAAAAAATTCCCTCACTTCAGGACTTCATCACTTATTGCTTATACCCATATTTGATCCTCTTTTACTCCTTCCCTTTGTCTGAAGTCTTCACTAGATTTATTTTCTTAAAATAACACTTCAAGTGAGTTACTTCCATGCTTGAGAATTTGAGAACTCTCAGCAGTCCATGAAGTCAAACTCCTAATTCTGGCATTTGGATCACCCATGATATATTTCAGAGTGAATCTCAGTCCTAAGGTTGAACATCATCCAAACTGTCACTTGACTTTGCAACACAGCTGCATTTTCTAAAACCCTGAGAGCTTTCCCCATCCACTTCCACTTTATTTATTTTTAATACTATTGTATTAATGTCTCTCGAGTCATGTACTACTTGGCCACTTTTGAGTAAAGGAATACTTCCTATTTAGGAGATACCTTTTTCTTGAATTTATTTGATATGTATGGGGTTTTTTTTGCCTTTTGTATGCTTGTGTTCAATACCATGAGTTATAACTATATCTCAACTCACTGCCTATTTTGTCTTCTTAGATTTTATAGGCATTCAGTAAAATATCAGTTAACTTTCACTCAAAAAAATGAGGTCATGCTCTTTCAAGTAAACACAAAGGTAGGGTGATTTCTATTTCTATAGATGTCAAAGAAACTTTTCTGTTAAGTTTCATCAATCATATCAGATCATTTTACTCCAGGATATGGGCTCTTGTAACTCAGAGTCTGAAAAGGTCATGAAAGAGAGGATGAAATGTATTTGGAGGAACGAATCATGCTAGATCCAGAAATAAGAGGTTGTCAAGCTTACCCCATCAATGACATAACTAGAGTAATGGTAACAGTATACCTAGGGTGCAACAAAATAAGTACCTCGTAGAATTTAAAGCCATCATAAAACACATCAAGAATTATTGTCCATTTTCTTTTTATCATCAAACTCTAGCATTTCAAAATATTGTATTTGTTAAATAATAAAATATTCTTTCTTTCCCAAAATGTGTTTCCATGGTGCTAAAATTAATATATATGCATATATTATATATATTACACACATTTGTATATAATATATAAGCTTCACATTTGCACAGTATAGTTATCATTTTTAGTAAGTTCATTAGCCTATGTGGAAGTTAATTCAGAGAAGCCCAAGTTATACTAGTTGGCACACACAGCCTCAGTTAAGGGCACAATGGTTCTGAGTCTTTCTCTTGCTTCAGACACAGCTCCTGGCTCCTGTGGTGCTCTGTATTCCTGAGTTCAAAAAGTAGCTTCAGAGTAATAGGAGCACAAAGATTATAAGCATGAACAGAACTTGAGTTCTATTAATTCTATCATTCTATGTTATTATTGTAGTTTTTATTTGTGGTCAATATAGATACTGCAAAGTACATTATTTTATTTGGTGAATACACAGTGTCGTTTATAAATAAAAATACTTGTTTCCTATTTTGATTTTTCCAAAAATAGAATTTTCATGTAAGGGAAAGGTATTCACCGTTTTATATACTAGAAATTTCTGCGCATAATGGGTGCTTGTTTGACTGAAGAAAAAATTCCTGTGAAATCTTTAGAGAACACTCTCTTACTGTCACATTATTAGAGAGGCTTGCTCCAATCAACCGTCTATAATATGTAATGATTTCCTTATCCCCTATCTTTCATTCTGCTATAAGCACTATCCATTTTTGTCTCTCCCTTTTTTTATTATCGTAAATTCCATCACTGTATCACTGTCATCACTGTCATCCCTTTGATCATCGATTTGCTCCAGTGGGCACCAATAACGTCTCTATTCTTCCTAGCCCTGAGATTTTAGCAGCCTCTCTTTACTCGTTTTTCCCAGTGGTGCCATATTGGAGGCTCATTTAGGGTAAGGGGAATGAGACCCTTCATTGTTACCATATTTGGCATATTGAATATACAGCACAAAGAGCTTGCCAGGCTCAGCCATGTGGACAGGATGCTCACGGTACCTTGCCAGGTTCTCTGAGAGGGAGAACTAGGCTATTAGACGAGCATTGTTTTATAAAATCTGGATCTTGGGCGTTGATGGGATTATGGGGGGGGCAGAGGGGGGCGGTTTGTGGGTGTGACTGCCAAGCTACTGGAAAATGGGCGATCTGGGTGGAGGAGGCCCAGTCCCGACCCGAGCAGGCTTGGAGATCTCAGCCCCGGGTCCTGCACACCTGGGTTCCTCTACTAGCTCCTGTATCACATAAATTCCACAGGGTTAGGAAATTTGCTTTATCAATGCAGTTCCCTGCACAACCAATAAGACACTATGGTATATAGTTTGTGCTCAGTAAACATTTATGGAATGAATGAAGTGTCATAAATCATCTCACAGAGTCCTTTAATTCTTTTCTCTAGGGCCCAGCTGAATAAGCAGACTTCCAGATGGGTTACGGAAACAACTTTTGATCTAATCTAGAGAATGTGGTTTCTTTGAAGTTGATTAAAAAATTGCCCCAATATCTCTACCTATCAGTTCTGCCTGCAGATGAAATTCAGAAGGTGTCTGTATAATAAAAATTACCATGTATTGATAATTTACCATAAGTAAGCTCTTTAATATGTACTATCAATAAATTCTCAAAAAAAATTAATTTCATAGATGAGAAAATGACAATACCCATGGGATCATCTGAGCCTGCCTTTGCCCTGAGACTGGGCAGGAAGGACAGCTGGGGCCTGTGAGGCAGAGGCCAACCCTTTATGGGATCCTTTCCATTTCTCACAGTCTCTACTGTTTTGGCACCTGCTCCTGCCAGCATATGCTCCCGGGAAGTGTTAGATGTCACTGCACAGCTGTTAAGTGGGGCGGAAGAGAGAAGCAAAAGGAATAGCGCAGAAAAGCCAGGAAGCTAAATGCAAGGCTTCAGAGGGGTAGGAGAGCAGTGTCAGCTCAAATCCTGCAAGAATAAAGAGACAGTCCTCTGAGAAAAAAAATTTGTAAGGATCCTTTAACCCATGCAGTTAGCCATGCATAGGAGAATGGGCAGTTTGCTGCCTTCCTGTACTGAGGATCCCTCTTTAAAACATTCAGTCTTTTCCAGACACTTTGGATATTTGGATACTCCCTCAAACATCTTTGGAAAAAATAGTTTGTAGGTATATTAGATACATTAAATCCATGTTTATGTATTACATACATCTTAATTAAAAATTTAAATTTAAAAGGCACAACATTTAATAAGCCATTTATTTTTTAAAAAGTCAACAAAGCATCTCCCTAAATTTCATAGTACTAAATATATTGTACATATAGTGGGAATTTTTTTCCTTTCAGTTCTTTTCATTAGTGTGTCCATTTATTGTAATTGTAGCTTGTATCTTTAATATACTTAAATCTGGTTCTGGAGGAAGTTGTTTTTGTGCCCACCAGGGTGAAGCTTTGTCAAGGTCAAGGAAAAGGTAAAGAGAATGGCCATGGTAGATTCACAGTTAAGAAGGGATCATCCCAAAACCCAGATGCTGAGCTTGTGAGATAAAGAAATAAAAGCAATCTCAAGGAAATATTCAAAGGAAGAGGGCAAAAAGTTCTTAAGAAAGCTAGAGGGGAAAAATTGGACAGGGAAATAAGAAATATTAATAGAAATTAATGAAAGAAAAATGACTTGTTATCTTGCTGACATCCATTTTGGCTGACTTGTGTTACCCACAGCCTACATCTGGACAGTTTCTCCATGGAATCTAGAATTTCTGTCATTTTCTTTCTTTAGGCAGAGTAAAACAGATGGCAGAAAGGGTAGATTTGATATATTCTCAAAGATGGACTTGGATATGCATGTGAGTTGAGATGTTGCAGAAATTGATCTGTCATTAATAATGTTTTAGGAGAAGCTGACATGCCATTTCTCACTGATTTAAGCCTCTGGGAGGCTGAGAGAGATGGAGTATAAAACAAACCATAAACTGTCAGAAGGAGGAACTCACGGAAAGAATGCTGACAATGTCCTTTAACAACAGTGAGATAACCTGAGGTCTTGCAGAGATTTTGAGAGCTACTCTGGATCATGTATGATGTTTCAGTTCCTTAAACAGTTTCTCTGACTATAGTTCAGGAGTAGTTGCTATACTTTACAATGAATTAAAAAAATGAACCCATTTAAACTGATAGCAAAATGATATTTTATAGTCTTATAAAATATAAAACTTATATTTTATTTTCATTATATTTATTATGGTAACATTCATTATAATGCTACATAATTTTCAGGTGTGCATCATTGAAAGTCTGTATATATATATATATATATATTACCTTAAGTTCACTGGGTGTTTTGTTGATTTCTTGAGAAAGGTTATCCCCATACATGTCTCAACATAGGCCACTACAGTCCTGAAAGATGCCATTTTGCAAACAATGGTGTATCTAATCAGAGGTATTTAATTTATAAGAGATGGATTATATTATTGATATTAGAGAAAGTACTTAATAGCATGCATATCTGGTGCACCAGATGGTTATTTTCTTTTCTTGTGTCTAATGAACAATTGGACTTAAAATAGCCTGCATGATACATTTCCTAGATGCAGAAGCAATGCAAAAACCTGGCTGAGATGTTGTGATTTTTTTCTGTCCCCAGTGGTGTGCTTTTAATAAATTGTATGACGATGTAATAAAATTATGATTGAACATTTATAAGGGAGTTGAGTGTCCTGCAGCAAAGCTAGGTTGGACTTAAGCAGACTCAGATCTGTTCTGAATGCCGAGGTAGATGTTTAAGTCTTTCTTCGTACCTTTCTGTCAATAGAGAGGGGAAAACGTTTGACACCGACTGTCCTACACTGAGATAATGATGGAGGGAAGTGGACACTCTGGTGGAGGTAGTGGTGCTGGAATGTTGTATGTCTAAAACGCTGTCATTAGCAGTATTACAAAGCATGCCACCTCGGATAAAAGATATTGTCTGTCCAAGAGAAGAAGCTTGGGGAAGATTAGAGCTGTCTGTGGCAGTGGTCTAGAAACTTTGTTGAATAGTAGAATACTCAAGTTTAACTCTGCTAGAATTCTCAGAACCCAGACTTATTGTACACAACTTAGACCAGAATTTCCAGACAGGTACTGAGACATTCAATATTTGAAAAAAATCTCCCCTATGATCTGTATATACAGCATAAAATAAGGTAAGGTCTAGAAAATAACGAGGAGAAATGCAGAGGTGTGCTATGAGTGTTTTAGAGAAACAATAAATAGAAAGGCTTCTTTGGCAGAAAATAAGGAAGGAAGAGAGACCGTGATAAGAAACAAACAAAAGGAATAAAGAAAACATATAGCCTGGAGGCATAAAGATATAACAAGAGAGAATATTAGAGGGTACCAGATTACATATGAAATTTACAATATAAAGCAGATAAATTTTTTTAATTTTATTTTTTTATTGACTCACCATTTGGAAAGTTACAAAGCTTTCAGGCTTAAGTCTCAGTTACACAATGCTTGAATACCCATCCTTTCACCAGTGCACATATTCCACCATCAAGAACAACAGTAAACCTTCCCCCACCACCCCCCATCTCCCCAGCACCCCACCCTGCCTGTATAGCTGATAAATTTCACTTTACTTTCTCTTACCTTTGTTTACATTCACACAAAAAAAATCACTATTATTGTTTGGTGTTCCCCGCCCCCCCCAGAGTCGGACCTGCTGGAAAGGAAGCATTTGATAATTTGTTTTCCATTTCTGAGAATGATAAGATATGAGGTTCTGTGGCCACAATAGCGGCCTCGAGGTTTTGGATTTCTGTATTTTAGTATTTTAGTAACTAAGTCCAGAAGAATTTCTGCCAGAAGTTGCATCATTGCTAGCTCTTACCTCACTGTTACTTTATATTCCACATATGAGTGCAAACTTTCTGTGTCTGTCCCTTTCTTTCTGACTCATTTCACTCAACATGATATTTTCCATGTTGATCCACTTATATGCAAATTTCATGACTTCATGTTTTCTAACAGCTGCATAGTATTCCATTGTGTAGATGTACCAAAATTTCTTTAACCAGTCATCTGTTTTTGGGCACTCCATTTTTTTCCAGATTGTGGCTATTGTAAACAGTGCTGCAATGAACATAGAAATGCAAATGTCATTTCTACTGTACCTTTTTGCCTCTCTGGGGTATATTCCCAGGAACTGTATTGCTGGGTCAAATGGGAGCGCAATTTCTAATATTTTGAGAATCGTCCATATTTTTTTCCAAAAGGGCTGAACAAGTCAGCATTCCCACCAGCAGTGAAGGAGAGTCCCTTTCTCCCCACATCCACGCCAACACCGGTTTGCTATTTGGGATGTGGGTCAGTCTCTGTGGTGTGAGATGATATCTCATTGTTGTTTTGATCTGCATCTCCCTGATGATTAGTGATGTTGAACATTTTCTCATGTGCCTCTCAGCCATTCGGATTTCTTCTTTGGGAAAGTTTCTGTTCAATTCATCACCCCATTTTTTGATCGGGTTGGCAGTTTTCTTCTTGTGGAGTTCAACCAGTGCATTGTATATCCTTGTTATCAACCCTTTATCGGATGGGTACTGCATAAATATCCTTTCCCATTCTGTAGATTGTCTTTGTATTTTGGTTACTGTTTCTTTTGAGGTGCAGAAGCTTCTTAGTTTGAGGTAGTCCCATTTATTTATCTTTGTTTTCACTTGCTTGGCCAGTGGCGTGTCAGCTTTGAAGATACCTTTGGCTTCAATGTCATGGAGGGTTTTACCGACCTTGTCTTCAATGTACCTTAGGGGTTCTGGTCTGATGTTGAGGTCTTTAATCCATTTTGATCTGATTTTTGTACATGGTGATAAATGGAGGTCTAAGACCATTTTTTTGCATGTAGCGCATGGCATATTTGATATGCCAAATACAGTAACAATAACAGGTTTAATTCCTCTAACTCTGAAAAGAACCTCCAATCACCAGGAAAAACAAGTAAGGAGAGGCTGCCAAAATCTCAGGGCTGGGACGAATGGAGATGTTACTGGCACCCACTCGACAGTGATACAGTGATATATATATATATATACATATATATATTAAGGGAGACTGGGAGACTTGAACCCAGGCAGGTGGCCATGAGAAGTAGGCTGGCAAAGAACTTTAAATGAGGCAATGGAGAGAAAGAGGCTTCTCCTCTCCTTTGGCTCCTGGCTTTCCTCTGCTGTACATTGGGGCGATGGGCATTTTGTCAATACTGCTCCAGAGAACACAGTGTGAGTCTATGTGTCAGCTTGAGTGCTAAAATACCTAGCAGGAATGTGACTTAGAAACACAACAGAAACCACAACAGTGAATCTTCGAAGATGCTTTTCAATCTATTCATCCTCCTTTATTCTGCCTGCAGAAAAGACAGTTGCTAGTGGTTTAATGATCTTAGGAAGAATGTACGTGCTTTGATATAAGTTTAGTCTACTGGTAACTTTCATATAACTAATGTCCTAGGAATTCATAATTGTCACCTTTTAAATGCAGTGTTGAATAACACAGGCATTTGGTATTCCATGAAATTTGAAATTAGTGTTCTACATAGCTCTGCTTTCATATGGGCAGACTTTGGTAATTGGAAGGTCAGGAAACCCTTGTGTGTCCATGTGTTTCTATGTTTTTTGTTTGCTTTGTCAGTTCTATACCCAGCCATGCTCAGAGCTTATTCTTGGCTCTCTGATCATGGATCACTCCTGGTGGGTTCAGGGGACAATGTGAGGTGCTAGGAATTAAACCTGGCGGGTTGCATGAAAAATGACTGTCTTACCTGCTATTGCTCTGGCCCCTGTGTGTCTGTATTTTGAATATAAAGCACTATGGTAAATAGAACTTTCCCATGGTCACTGGGGATTTTCCAAAATAAAGTTTCAAATTTCTAGGTAAAGTGGGTATTCAAAGAAATAAGTCTACAGTCATAAAGCAGACGTTAAGATCCTATCTTTAAAGTTAGTGACTAGTGGAGAAAAATGTAAATTTCTGTAGCCTTCTGGAGTTCTCTCCCACCCCCTCATCTCTCTCACTCCCCCCCATATATATATATACATATATATGTATATGTATATATATATATATATATCTGTGTGTGTGTGTGTATGTGTGTGTGTGTGTGTAATGGTGGTGGTGGTGGTGGTGGTGGTAGCAGAGACACCTGGTGGGGCTCAGGATTTGCTTCTACCTCTGCTTTTAGGGTTCACTTCTAGCAATCCTCCAAGAACCTTGTGGGGTGCTAGGGGTTGAATCTGGGTCAGTTATGTGTAAAGCAAATGCTCTAGCCTCCATACCGTATTTCCTCTCCAGATTCTTTAGTTATCTTAAAACTTTTGAAAGGTATAATCATTTCTGTGTCTTGTTTATGTAGTTTTGTTTTGTGCAGCAGTTTATGAAGACTATTATTAAAATCCAATCAAGTGATTTCTATGATTGCCAGGACTAAGGCATTTTACTGATAAGTAGGCATGCTTAGGATTAGTCATAAAATCTAGTCTTACTCCAGATAAAAAGTTTCACTAACTCATTTGTCCTGTTTGTACAACAGCACTTACATTTATCGTTTAAATACTCTACTCTCTTTCAAATCTATGTTCTTTTTCAAAACACTAACTGAAGAACTCCTTTCTACTTTTACATTATTGATTACTCATACCTTCAGCTATAATTCTAGTTGAGTTGTGATGACAGAAAGGTTTAGCAGTGAACTTGCTAAGTATTAATAATGTCAACTGGTTACCACATGTCTTTTGTGCACTGGGATTATGTCAGGCATATCACTTAACTGGTGATATGACTTATTGCTGCTATCATCATTTCACATGTGAGAAAATCAAGTTTCTGAGCAGTCAAGGGATCAGCAAAAATTTGCATAGCTAATAAATGATAGAGATAAACTTTGAACTGCTCTGTTTATGAAGTTGAATATCATTGACTTTACGCTGCATTCAAGACTGTCTGGTTGCTCATTTTCCCAGATTATTTTGGCTCAGTGATCTATGAGTGCTCCATAGATTCACTACAGGGATGGATTCAATAGTCTCTGAAGCAGAGAAAGAATCATTTGCTGCAGCCCCTCTATAGGGAGCTGTGTATCATAGCTTGGATTATCTAACTGCTACAAATCGACTCCAACAAACCATGACTAAACATAACAGAAGTCCATTTCTTACTCAGGTGATTATTCAGGACAATGGGATATTGCTGTTGAGGTACGATAAGAAAGTGACTTTGCTCCATGCAGTCATCAAAGGACCTAGATTGTTATTGACAATCTGTGGTTTCCAAGTTTATCTCTATTCTTACATTCCAGCTCATCCGAAGAGGAGGAAGTTTAGAGGAATGTGCATCAGATGTGTGCATGGAGCAAGCAAGTTCATTGCATTCCCATCCCAATGGTCAGAATCTAGTCATAGAGAAGCACCTAATTGACAAGAAGCTGTGAAATAAAACATTATCAGGTAAACGAGAGGAAGAAATAGATGTTAGAGAGTGACATCAGTTCAGAAAGTCAAAAGAAAGTTCTGTGTCTCAGTAATCTGAACATTGGGTTTTAGTTCCAGTTCCAATACAGTTTTGACAAACTTTTCATCTGAAAATCAGAATCAATGGCCTCCTTCTGTGTTCTACTTCACTGGGTAATTTAAGATCAAAATCATAGCAAAAGAGGGTGTTTGACAAGACCGAGATTGGGATAGAGAGTCTAAGTTCCAGTTCATCTTTTTTTCCACTTCAAAGTTGTTCAAGTAGCTTGTCTGACCCAGTCATCAACCTCAATGGCAAAGACTTTTCTGCTAAGGCTTCCCTTCTTCATAGGCATACAGAAAAAAATTTTTTTAAAATAACCCTGTTTTACCCATCAAATCAGATGCCTGAGAGAGAGCATTTGGAAATTATCAAATGTCAATGACATACTGAAATTTTTATTTGGGGAGGGCAGAGAAATAGTTCAATGGGCTGAGTACATGTTATGCATACAGGAAGACTGGGCTCAGCCTTGGAAACGTCTGCCCCCACTGACTACTGCTGAGAGAAACCCCTGAATCACTTGACCTCCAAGCTAAATTCTCTTTTTTATATTATTGGGATCTTTTGCTTATGTGTCTGACATCTGGAAAGTGCTTTCAGCACCCCAAACATCTAGGTTTGCATTGCATTTCTGATGAAAGTAGGGCATTAATGCATGAAAATAATAACACTTTCAGAATGAGCAATATCTTTCACTCTGAACATATACCATGACTGTAAACTTCTATAAAAACAGCTGAAATTCACTTCATTTTTAAAATTCCCATTATGCCAGGAATATAGTTAGTGGCTGTTTGATACTTAATGAATAGGATTTAATTCTAGAATATGCTTCTGGCAATTTCAAAAGTGACCAGGGACCTGATGCAATAATAGTGATTGATATCACTGGGTATAACATAAAGCTCTTGTAGCTACTGAGATCTCTCTTTGAGGGTAGGGTGTATCTTAAGTTATTGCATTACTGTTTTATTTGCTAAGTCACACCTCTGGACTGATAGTATTAGTCATTTGAACATATTCATGCTTTCATGCATTGAGGAATTTCAGAAATAGAATGATTCATTAAGTTTTCTCTCTTCTCACCCTCTCTCTCTCTACCCCCCTTACTTTTTCCACCCCACCCCCACCCTACCCCTTTGAGTTTCTTAAAACTTAATTTTTGCCAAAGCAAACGTGCCTTCCAGGTTACCTTCAGAGAAGGATCTCAGATAGAGATGATTATCTAAACTGGTTTTGCATTCATTTCTGGGTTCACCCAGTTATGAATTGACAACCGGGGAATACTGATTGTGCAGTAGGATGACTCACTCTTTTTTCATGGGGGGATGAGGGGTTGGTGCAGGAGTGAAGCAGGCAGTTGTTGTTATAGGTGAAGATGCTTGTGAATTTTTGAAGTTTCATAACGAGACATTAGAGAAAAGGAGAGACTATCTGCCTTTTGTTTTAGAATGAAAAGCTGCTGAAGTGTATCGTAGTATTGACTATCAAATGTAAGCTAACCTTGGCTTTATTCAACCACTGAAACACTAGCATTAGTTATTGCTTACATGACCCTTCAAGTAAAAAGTATTTACAAAATCATCATCTACAGAGAGGAAATCCTGGGGTTCTCAAACTTTCACATGAGTTTTGATCAACTGGAATCTTCCAAATATGCAGATGCTGGGAGCATAGATCTAAGTGGGTAACAGTATCTGCATTTTTGGACTTTGCTATTTCTAATAAGTTCTTGAGGGTGTGGTAAGGTCAGTTTTCAGAAAAATCCAAAAGTTGAATAAGCAGGCTTATTCTTACTAAGGTCATATTCTTTACATAGAATATTTTAGTTAATGTTGTATCCATTTTATTCATTAATTTTTAGTATTTTCCAAAGTGTTCATCTGGGTCACTGTGAATTTGCATAATTTAGGCAGCTCCAAATCATCAGTACTGAAAATAAAGGGGAGCACAAAAGATCCCATTCCCTCTGAGCAAGGTATAGGGATGCCTATAACCAATTACCCCATAGAAGTGATAACTAGAAGATTAGAAGTATATCAACTTCCAGAGAAAATTAAGCATCTGCATTAGCAGATAATGCTAGTTTGCTAATAATTTTTCAAATAATGCTAGTGTGCTGATATTATATCACACATATATATGTATATAAGTACTGGGAACACACATATATACTTATATATAAGTATTGGTAATGTAACATCACAAATATAATATTATAGTTAAAATTAAAGGTAAGACCAACTATTTTTACCTTATTAGTGATCAGGGTGGTGTTCAAAAGTACAAAGTTCTTGTAAACATTAGCCAGTTATATTTTTACATTGGTTGTATTATTGTCTCACTTTGACAGATAAAGAAACTCCGTCAAGCAAAAGTTAAGTGCATTTCCCAAGTTAGCAATGCTGAGATCTTATCGGGTCAGACTGACTGCTGAATATACTCTCTTTCTCTGCTTTCTCTGGACTCACATGCAGCAGGGATATGTGAATTCAAGCTCAGATTATGACATTTGTCTTTGCCCTTTAATAAACCCTCTAATCTCTCTGTCTCGATTCCATCATCTGTGAAATTGGTGCATGATGCCCTGGCAACCTCACAGGATTGTTGGGAACTTGAAGTAAGATAATACATATAACATTTTATAGATTATATATAACCATGCAGAGAGACTCAAGGATTAGACTGAAGCATTTGATATTTTGAATAGCATTATCTAAATAACCAATTTTGCTTCTGGGTCTGTTTTCATATTGCTACTTCCTCAGAAAGAACTAGTTTTGCCTGGATACTTAAAAAAATTCTTCTTTGGATTTATTTTCCTGAGGTTTTCTGGAAATAGAATATTTAGAGAAGGCTAGAAACCAATCAAAGACTCATATGATTTCATTCATTTCTATTTTGTGAAATATTATCCTCTGTAGAATCTTCTCTGAAGTTATCAGCCTATCTGGATTGAAAAAAATTTTCTAGTGCTTCACTCATTTAACTTTTTATTTGGAAAGGTACTTTGTGATGAAATAAATTTCACCATAGATTTGAAATAATTTTTATATTTTAGTCATCATGATTTACAGTACTGTCACTGGTAAAGTACCAACATTCCAACATAGAATTTTGCATTCATATTTAGCTCTCAAGTTTTCTTATCTTATCTCATCCCATCAAATTTATTCTTTAAAAAAATACCTTGCTTTTCTTAGACATATTTTTTTTTGTTTCTGAAATTTAGCAAAAGCAGATGTAGGACTTCCCTCTTAATTGTATTCATACTTTCACACTGACTCGAATAATTCAGGGGAATAGAAAATATGGAATTGTAAGAAGAAAGAATTGTGGCTGTTTAATTATATTCGTTGGGTCAGTCTCTGATTCCTTAGTGCAGGTGATAGAGGTACCTTCTGATTTCCCAATTAAAAAGTTACAGTTAGGAATTACCTATATTTTTCTTTTGTTAGAAGTTAATAGAAAAATCCAGTACGTTTCAAATTTTAATGTTATTCTATTTAATTTCATTTAACCAGAGTGGAATAAGCTTCTTCCTAAGCAATAGGTCAAAATACATCTTCCAGAGTAAATGTTAGTTAGACATAATGTGTTATTTAAAAGAAATCAAATCCAGAACAGACCAAAATAATAAAGTGATTTTGTGTGCGGACTATTTGGTAACATTTTCAAAGTGATTTAATGAAAGGAGAGCCATCAGAATATCACATAATTTTCCTTTAACTCTGGTTCCAGAGATCAGACTCATTTATTCTTGTTGTAGTTTGTTTGTTTGGCATGGAGAATCAAACCCAGAGCCATACATGTGCAAGGCAAGTGCTTTACCACTTCAGGAGTGTCCATGGACTTCAATTAGATTTTTTTGAGTGTCCTGCCTAAGAAACCTTATGTTTAAAGTGCACCTGTGTCTTCCAGATTATTGGTTACCTTCTCTGGAGAGCAGCCTCTCACAGGTAAAAGACAGAGGAGCACTACTGACTGAAATACAGACAATATTGAGTAGTGTCAAAGAACTTGAAGTCAAAGAGTAGAATTCAAGTCCTGCTCTTTGCCTTTCTTAGTTGTATGACCTGGAGTAAATTATCTACTTTACTTACATGTGTCTCTGTTTTTTCATCTTTATATGGCGAAATGATAATAGCATGAACTTCAGGAGTGTGTGGCAGGAAATGTAGTATCATAATAAGTTAAAATATATGATATTATTGAGGAGGAATTGGGATTCTCTGGGCTTACTTCTGGTTCTATGCTTAGGGATGACTCTAAGGGTTCGTTATATGTGGTGCCTGAAATGGAACCAAGGTGGGACAGATATGTGCAATATGAATACCTAAATTTGTGTGCTCTCTGTCCCTAATTTCCTTAACTGTGATATAAATAATGTTTTTGTGTTTGGGGGCCACAGCCCAGTCAACCATGTACAAGGCAAGTGGCCTATCCACTGTATTATTGCTCCGGTCCCCAAAGGTAAGAATTAATTTTAAAATAGGTTTATTATTAACCTGCTTTTATTTTGAGGTTTTTATAGCCCAAATATTTTTTCTTAGGGGTTTGAAGAATTTTTAAATATCCTGAATGAGTTATGATTGCCTTTCAAGCTAGTCTGGAGAAATACAGACTCCAAAGGCTTACACATTTTTAAGTAAAAAAATATATATATATTAATACTATTACTACTGTTACTACTACTAACACACACACATACACCCCAACACACTGAAACTGGATATTTTTAGGGTAACTTCTCTGACAAGAAAGCCAAGTGCTCTGGCTCTGGATGATTCCTTTCTGGGGACCATTTTTACCCACTTACAAACTTGGTATGTGTGCCTCTACTTCACCCAAAGAAAATTATTGTTTTCTATTCGTTATCATAAAAAATTTAAATTAGGAGTATACTAAAAATAACTTTGATGAAAAGTTGAAAATGTGTCACTAATTATGGCAATTCCTCTTCCCAAATGCTGTTAATATTTTGGTGGTTTGTATGGCTTTACCTATATTGTTGGCTGTAGTTATGATCACACTATATTTTTTCTTATTTATTTTATTCTTATATATTTGTTAATTTTAAATTATTCTTTGTACAAGTTATTTTAAGTCCTTCGTTTAAGTCCTTAACTGTGGACTAGAGTGATAGCTCAGTGAACTGAATGCAGGCTTTGCATATGGGAGTTTTGGGGTTCAAATGCTGCAGGGATTCTCCCTGGGCATATGTTCCTCCCTGCAAAAGACACCAAAATAAAACAAAATCACTATATAAAGTACATTATTACATGATGTTAATGACAACGTAACATTGTAAAATAGCATTGTTCCTCACATGGTGATACTACACATGATGTTATAACTTCCATACTGACTAGGTGCTGTTGTCCTTTCTCATGGAAACTATTTTTTTTTTTTTTGGTTTGGTGGCCAAACCTGGTGATACTTAGGGACTACTGCAACTGGTGCCTAGGGATCACTCCTAGTGACCAAGTGGTGCCAGGGATTGAACTTTGGTCTTCTGCATACAAAGTATGCACTTATTTCCCTGGCCCCTCTAGTCAATGTATAGAATGAAACATGCATACTTTCCTAGTTGATAAGATCATACTCCCCACTACCACAAGCACCCTTGTACATAGTTATTTTACAGCATTTATAGTAATGGTCACCTGGGTCCTGTATATTTCAAAGCTGAAAGACTGAATAGACTTGTAAATTAGTAGATGCAATAGTCATGAATTTCTCAAACTGATTTTCCTGATTTCCATAAATTTCTTGTGCTCAAGTTGAAATTCTAAAGTTGTTCTCAGACATTTATATGCTTTTAATAGCTGGGACATCATTAAGGTGCAGAAAAATTTAGAATGGGGAGAGGCTACTCACCCTGGTCAGATAACTGCTGGCAGGGTTTTGATCTCTCTGACCCTTCAGAAATTTGTTAATTATCTTAAGTCTTAAAGCTCTTACAAGAAATGCTGTAACATTGCCCCAACATTTACTGATCTATTCCAGAAAAATGAGTCCCGTTAACCTCACTTTTAAAGGAATATGACTTTTGGATCTTTCAGTGAAAGCCCTCTTTTATTCTCCTGAGTTAGATAATTGAGTCATTCTTCTAGTTATTAATTTTAGCTGCCCTGTATCTCCCCTAAATTATTATATTCAATTTAATTGATTACTATCCTTAGACTTTCTTCCATTGATTAGTTATCCTTATAATGCTGGAATGTGAAGAATTCAATACAAAAATATTCCTGTTTGCCAGAATTGGTATTCACCTGATATGCCTGATTGTAATTCTATAATTATTGAATTATTAAAATATATTGGTAGTGGTTAGTAAAGAATTTATGACACTATTACATCTTAAATGGTCCCGAAATACAATTTAACTTCATCCTTCTCCCACTATACCCAGACAGCAAAAGTCCCATTTCTTCAATCTTTCCACTATCTAGCTCCTTAACTCTGTTGTAACTAATCCACTACCCATGCTAAATAGTTTCAGTCCATCTTTAGATAAATAATAGATAGGTAGGTAGATAGATAGATTGAAATGACTATGTATTAATACAACCGTTTGCTCTGTTCACACTAAAATTCAAATATATTGACATTTATTGGAAAAAGTAAAGCCATGTTTGTTCATGACATGCTTTGATTCCCATCATTGCCTCTTGCTCTTACCAGCGCACCTCTCTTTTCAATGAGCTATCTTTTCTTGGATAGTGAGATGATGAGACCAGTGGGCATTTGCATTGTTTTTTGGAAAGCATAATGCTGGCTTTTCCTGTTGCTTTTTCTCTTATTTTGGATACTGAAGTCCTTAAGTACAAAAGAGAAGAAGGAGAAGATGTGAGTGTGCTCAAGTTATCCAAGATGCCTTTTTAAGAATCAGGAGACTTAATACTTGGCTCAAAGAACTGAGCTCTCATGCTGGCTCTCATTGCCGTCCTGTCACCTTTGTTCACAATGCATCAGGAACAGATACGAAGCTATATTGGCTCACACTTCAGACGCTACTAGACACAACGCGGTTAGTTAAAAACCCTCCTTGGAGGGGCCGGAGCGATAGCACAGCGGGTAGGGCGTTTGCCTTGCACGCGGCTGACCCGGGTTCGATCCTCGACATCCCATATGGTCCCCCAAGCACCGCCAGGAGTAACCCCTGAGCATCGCTGGGTGTGACCCAAAAAGCAAAAACAAAAAAAAACCCTCCTTGGAGCCATTTCTATAACTATTCCTTTTCTTATTTTTTTTTTTTTGCTTTTTGGGTCACACCCAGCAATGCTCAGGGGTTACTCCTGGTTCTGCACTCAGGAATTACTCCTGGCAGTGCTCGGGGGACCATATGGGATGCCGGGGATCGAACCCGGGTTGGCCGCGTGCAAGGCAAACGCCCTACCCGCTGTGCTATCGCTCCGGCCCCTCCTTTTCTTAAATTTTAAATAACTTTGTCTTGACTGAGTTTTGTCTTTGAGAAAAGGACATTTTAAATAACAATATTTATGTATTAGAATTAGATGTTCTGTTTACTTTTGACAAATAGTAACTTAAGGACTTCATTCTGAACTTTGTTAACAGTTTCCATTAATTATGTGTTTGTTTTCCTCACATAACATACACACACACATACACACACACTTCATTTTATTGTTGGTTCTTCTAGTAAACTTTTATATGCTTTTACATCAAGTATTCTGGAGACTTCAGATTTTATCAATTCCTTAAGAAGAACTGGAAATTTTCATTTAAAGTAGCCATGCCCAAATTGAGTTTTACTGAAATTACCTGTCAATTAATTGTGCTTGGTGTTTTTGTTGATTAGGCAATCCTTTATCAGTCTAATCAGAGCCGTCTGTGTTCTTTAGCACTGATGAAGCTTTCTATTGACTGTATTGATATAGAATATCAGTTGTTTTTAACTCTCCCAAGGTAAGAGATCAATTCTCAGCATGGCTGTTTTAGTCCTCACTCAATTAGCCAGATTGAAATCATTATGATTGTAAGTTAATTGCATCACTCTGGTCATATGTGGGTGTTTTTCTTCCTCTGTCACAACATATTGATTCAGTACTACTTTTATTCAAATTTTTGCCAATTTCATCTCCTAATTCTCATGTTGCATATCCTCCTCAAGTACAGGTCTCTCAGGTGTCTTTCTTAGACTATTACTATTGCTTTGAATTTGGTCTCTCTACAATTGCCCTAGTTCAGCAGAAGGATTCTCTGTACATGTCTGAGCATGTTTACTCTCATGTCAGTACATACCCCTAATACACAGAATAAATCTCATGCTACTAATAGGATAGAAGCATGCCCATGCTTTATATCATTTCTATTTCTTCTCAACTTGTCCTTCTTAAATGAAACTTGATGCCACATAAACACGAAATTATGTGTGTTTTTTCTCCATCCTGGCTTGACTGCCTTCCTTCCTTCCTTCCTTCCTTCCTTCCTTCCTTCCTTCCTTCCTTCCTTCCTTCCTTCCTTCCTTCCTTCCTTCCTTCCTTCCTTCCTTCCCTCTCTCCCTCCCTCTCTCCCTCCTTCCTTCCTTCCTTCCTTCCTTCCTTCCTTCCTTCCTTCCTTCCTTCCTTCCTTCCTTCCTTCCTTCCTTCCTTCCTTCCTTCCCTCCCTCCCTCCCTCCCCCCTTCCTTCCCTCCCCCCTTCCTTCCTTCCTTCCTTCCTTCCTTCCTTCCTTCCTTCCTTCCTTCCTTCCTTCCTTCCTTCCTTCCTTCCTTCCTTCCTTCCTTCCTTCCTTCCTTCCTTCCTTCCTTCCTTTCTCCACCCTCAGTGGCACTTAGGGCTCACTCCTGGTACTGCATTTACAGTGGGGGTCGTGGAACTAAATAGGGTACCAGATATCAAATGCAGGTCAGCTACATTTAAACCCCAGCTGAGCTGTTGCTTCAGCCCCTATCCTACATTCCTCACCCACACCTTAACAGTTATTTTGACCTGTGCCTAGTCTCAAAATTTTGTGTGAAAAATATTTTTCTAACACTGTTAAAGATTTTAGCTGCTGTATTGATACATTCATTGATAAAATCTGTTTCTCACACCAGTGCTCCTGACCCTTTATTTTCTCAGGGCAGAGAAAGACCTATTTATTTTGTTATTCCCCTGATGTTATAGTGCCTCGCATCTCATAATCATTGGTATTACAAATGCCTGGCCACCCAGTCTGTAACCAGTGAAATTCAAGTTTCCCTGAAGGAGTTATTTTCAGCTTAGTTCCCTAGAAGCAGACTCTGAGTTGAAGATTAAAATGAAATGCATTGGGAACAACCCTGGGAAAATAATTGATAACAGGGTGGGGCAGGGTGGTGAGACAGAGATGCATACAAGAAAGCCTATAGGCCTTGCTATGGAGAGAGTGCCATAAAGGGTCATTTTAGCTCAGTTCCAGACAAGGGTACTCTGGAGACCATTTAGATTTGATCTCTGCTTGTCTCTATAGGGTGAGATAGCTGCAATGTTGATCTTATTCCCTGTCTCTGCATTTGCTTAGAGCTACCTCATCACTGTCCCAGTATAAACTGTTCAGTCTCTAGGTTTTCTAAGTATATAATTCAGGGGGGCTCAATTTTGTGTGCATGCCAGAATCACCTAGAAAATATATTCAAATACAGCTTGTTGAAAACTACCACCCACTGGAGTTCTGACTCAGTAGATCTATGGTAGGAATTAAGAATATGCATTTCCAGTAAGTTCCTATGTGATGCTGAAGCTTGTGATCTGCAGGTCAGATGTGAAGAAACTCTAATCTATGCAATATGGTGACCACACCTCGTACACTAACCAGAGCTGAGTGTACTTGAGGTCACCAAGGGACTAGAGAGGAAGAGAGGAGAACATCAAAGGCATTCACTTCTACGAACTAGACCCTTAGTAACTCATTCCCAAGGTGGGAAGCTGACAGGCACAGAGCACTGTTAACACTATTTCTAACCCAGGAAAACACAGTACAATCTGATAGGCCTGTATGTTGGACTTCTAAACTGAATTTCCCTTTACTATTATTGAAAAATCACACTTACAGACTATTTCCTCTTCTCTTGCCTTTCTTTTTGTCTTTTTCATTCAGCTCTTCTGAAATTGTTTTCTTGGAAATAGCTCTACTTGGTCTTGAGTTGTTTTTCTTCCCAGCTCACTTCTTGATTAGTGTGTTCTTTTTTTTTTTTCCTTTTTGGGTCACACCCGGCGATGCACAGGGGTCACTCCTGGCTCTACAGTCAGGAACTACCCCCGGCGGTGCTCAGGGGACCCTATGGGATGCTGGGAATCGAACCCCGGTCGGCCGCGTGCAAGGCAAATGCCCTCCCCGCTGTGCTACCGCTCCAGCCCCCTTGATTAGTGTGTTCTTTTTAATATAACTTGCAAAAACAAATCTCAAAATTGTGTTATCTAATTCAGCAGCAGAATTTAGTTCTGATGTATACAGAAAAGGATTGAAGCAATAAATCATTAATATACGTGCAACATAAGGAAAAATTTAAAAAATATTAAAATTGACTAAATGATTAAATGAAGTATGTCAGAAGAACAAGGACAAATACTAGATATTTTCATGAATCTATGGTACATAATAGAATAGAAGGCTTAGGAAATGGAATATATCAAATCTGGGAAAGCCATTATTTCTAGAATACAAAAACAGAAATGTCTGAGATAAAATCAAATGAAAGAAGGAAGCATGAAGAAGTGGTCTGGAAGTAACAGAGGGTGAAGGGACAGGGACCTTATGCTGCTCTGAGGTAACTGTAAATATCTAAATCACTATACCCAATACTACTATAAGTTTGAGACCTGAACTACAATAATTAAACTTAAAAATGTGAAGTCATGGAATTTGCTTATAAGTGGATGGACACGAAGAGTATCATGCTAAGTGAAATGAGTCAGAGAGAGAGGGACAGACATAGAATGACTGCACTCGTTTGTAGACTGTCACTGTCACTGTATCACTGTCATCCCGTTGTTCATCAATTTGTTCGAGCAGGCGCCAGTAACATTTTCATTTGTCCCTGTCGCATGCTAGTGTAGCCCAATGGCATCTGCTCGCTCCAGGAACACGAAGAGCATGTTGTTGTACTGTTTTTGGCATATCAAATTGATATTGACTATAAAATAACATGATAATCCACTAACACCCAAGAACAGTAGAGACAAGGGCCAGAAGACTGCTCTCTGGTCGGAAGCCTGCCTATGAGCTGAGGGAAAAGGGCAGCTGGGATAGAGAAGATATGACCAAGTCAGTGATGGTTGGAGGATTGCTCAGGATGGGAGATGTGTCCTGAAAAGCTTATAAAGGACCAAACATGAAGTCCTCTCTCTATCTGTATTGCAAGCCATAAGGTCCAAAAGTAGAGAGAGAGAGTAAGAAGGAAATTGTCTGCCATGGAGGCAGGGGGAGAGGGGTTGGGTGGGGGTGGCGGGAGGAATATTAGGGACACTGGTGGTAGAAAATGTGCACTGGTGGAGGGATGGGTGTTCGATCATTGTATGATTGAAACTTAGTCATGAAAGCTTTGTCATGGTGGTTTCTTCTCAGCATTTAGGTAGACTTCAAACTGTGGACCAGTCCTTCTGGCCCTTGTTTCAACTGTCCATGAGTATTGGTCTCATATAATGTATTTTTTAAAATATTCCATAAATGAGTCCAGTCATTCTATGTATATCCCTCTCCTGACTCATTTCACTCAGCATGATATTCTCCATGTTTATACATTTTTAAGCAAATTTCATAACTTCATTTTCCTAACAGCTGCATAGCATTCCGTTGTATAGATGTACTACAGTTTCTTTAACCCGTCATGTGTACTCAGGCTATTGTTTTTTTCCCAGATTCTAGCTATTGTGAATAATGCTGCAATGGACATGGAAGTTCATTGATAGAATTTCTGCTCTGTGTTTTTGGGCCCCCAGGACATATTCCCAGAGTGGTATTTGTGGGTCATAAGGAAGCTCAATTTCTAGCTTTTTGAGAAGTATCCATATTGTTTTCCAAAAAGACTGAACCAGTTGGCATTCTCACCAACAATGAAGAAGAGTTCTTTTCACCCTGCATCCATGCCAGCATTGGTTACTCTTGTCTTTTTGGTGTGTGCCAGTCTCTGTGGTGTGAGATGATATATTATTGTTTTGATTTGCTTCTCCCTGATTAATGATGCAGAGCATTTTTCATGTGTCTTTTGGCCATTTTATTTCTTCTTCGAGAAAGTTTCTATTAATTTCTCTTTAAGTCATCATGTCTAAAATTGAAATTTAAGAGAAATAAATTAAAAATTATAAAAATTAAAACAGGCTAAGAGAGAAAAAAAGACCACACATTTTCAAAAAGCACTACTTTGGTTACCATATATCATCTGGAAAAAATTCAATACTCTTTAGGTAATGGTGGACATTCTTTAAAATCCTAGGTGCATTTTTTAAAGATGAGTTCATTCACTATTTTTTGCTTCTTATTTTCAAGGGTTCATGTGAGCCCCAGAGCATCTGATGTTCACAAGAGTAGCTCATGTACTGGAAAATCTTTCTGACTTGGTTCTTTGAAATAAATATCTCAAAGCTACATGCGTGGTGCTATAATTAAATCTGAGATCATGCTGCAATGCTCACAAAAGGTAATAAATCATTTAAAAATCATGAAACAGACATTTCACTATACTCCTTGTTCATAATTTAAATCAATTCAGTAAAACACACTGAAAACCTACTCCCTGTCGAACCCAGGGAAGGTGAGCTCTGGCGAAGAAACTTTGTACTTAAAGAACTTACTGTGGGATGTCTTTGTGAGAGTACTCAGTGTGATTTGGATCTCAAATTTAGTTTGTGTGGAATTTAGAAATTCTAGAAGAAGGAAAAACTCTCAAGGGAGGTAAAAGGGTAACTGAAAAAAAAAGATAAAGATGAAAACAGATTATTAATAGTGTACATTGAAAGGGTAGAAACTTCAGTGCCATCTTAAAATTTATGTAAGTTTTTCACAACTGAATAAATGTTTCAGCCGTGATAAGACGTATGCATTTGCCAATGAATTTATTTAATGGGGTATTGAGGATGTAGTTCAGCAGTTGAGGGTTTGCATCCATGTGCAACACTTTGGACTCAACTCCTGTCTTTGCCAAAGCAAACAAAACAAAAAACACAAGAGAATTTATCTGATAACAAAATATTTTGTGTGTTTTTAGAATTTACTGAGAACAAACAATATTAAGGCAAAACACACAACTTTATGATCAACTAATTGTTTGGGCTACTTGTTAATAGATATTGCTATTTTTAAATTGAAAACTTCAATGGTTATAGACACACAAAAAGTTATAAAATGGTAACAAGATACTTCCGGTTTATAGTCACTCAGTTAACTCTGTAGTTCACATGTGATTTATCAGTATTAGCTAAAAATATTGTTGTATTTCTATCAAAAAGTACAATCTACATTTGGCTATCTCATAAATGAACTCTTTCCACAATCCAATCTAAACACATTGCCTTTTGTTGTCATACCTTATTTATAATTTCTCAACTTTTCCTTACTTTATATTATCTTGATAGTCTTATTTTGATATTTTTGTAGATAGGGCAATGCTATTTTTCAATAAAAATCTATCAAGTATATATTTTTGTTTGTTTTTGAGTTGGACTGGAGTGATAGCACAGCAGGGCGTTTGCCTTGCACGTGGCCGACCCAGGTTTGATTCCTCCGCCCCTCTCAGTAAGCCCGGCAAGCTACGGAGAGTATCTTGTCTACATGGCAGAGCCTGGCAAGCTACCCAGGGCGTATTCGATATGCCAAAAAACAGTAACAACAAGTCTCACAATGGAGACATTACTGGTGCCCACTCGAGAAAATCAATGAGCAACAGGATGACAGTGATACAGTGACAGTGTTTTTGATTCATGGCCAACTGTGCTCAGGGTTCACTCCTGGCTCTGTGTTAAGAGATCAGTCCTGACGGTGCTCTGGGATCATCTAGGGTGCCAGGGATTGAACACAGGTCTGTTGCATACAAAATAAGTGCCATATCCACTGTACTATCTCTCCATCACCTCTACTATACTTTCTTTTATTCACAAAATAAGTGCCGTATCCTCTGTACTATCTCTCCATCACCTCTACTATACTTTCTTTTATTTTATATTTATATAATATTAGGCTTTCAGCTGAAAAATAATCACTAATAATCTTTGCCAGTAACAACAATTGAAACTCAGAATGAACTGGTTTGCTGTGATATCTAGGTCCTTAAATTCTGGGAATTCTTCTGTGATTTTATTTTACTGTACATAAAAGTCATCTAAATGAATTGCTATTCGCTCTTGTTTTTAAAGAAAAACATATTTGAGGCACCATGATTTATAATACTGATACAGCTTTATTATGCAATGTTCCAATGCCACATCCTCCACCAGAATGTCCACTCACTTCATGTAGTGTTAATGCACCTTCCTCCCTCTCCTACCCCAATCACCCATCTGTCATAAGCTTGGTTTTTTAGACAAATTTTCACTATCTGATTTTAATTATTTATTAAGTTTATTAAGTTTCTAATTATGTTGTCTGGTAAGATTTTTGGTTGTCTTACCAAGTTATTTATATCCTATGAATTCCAACGGTAATGTTAAGTTTTGCTGTAAGTTTGAACTTCTATTTGTAACCAAAGCATTTTTTTTTGGACTGACAAGTGCAGGGATTTAAAGAAGTTAAACATGTCCTGTTTCTCACTCAAAAATAATTCAGAAGAGGCAATCAAGAATTTGAATGTGAGCTACATACTTATTCATTTGGGCACTTGGGTCCAATCCAGCTCATTCTTTGTCTTCCCTGGAGCGTACTTATGTCCAGAACTTATGTCCAGACATCCAGCATGATAAAGACTCTTGCCTTTTACACCCATGGACCAAGAAATAGGATGGTGTAAGAGAAGAATGTTCCTTCTCCCTTAAAATAAAGAGGTTTGTTTTTTCTCAAGCACAGCTTAATGATATCTGATTGTAGTTATTTAACCAAAGTAGGCTGGAGTATATGATCCTTATTGTAGGTAGCCATAGGTCTAGTAAAAATTTAGAATACATTTTATGAATAAGGAAGATAGAACCTAAAAATATGAGCTCTGTGGTGACCCTTCTATACTTGGAATGTTGTACTACTCCTGCATAGACAAACATAAAGAACTGGATTATTAACTATTTTATTTGAGCCATTAATGTTAACTTTTGGGATTCAACACTGTTTCAGACGAATTAACTTTGTGTATAAATAGTATTTTAGTTATGTTTAAATAACTAAATTATTGGGTCATATCTGGGTTGCAGTTATATCCTTAAAACTAGTTTTCTTTCCTTTCTAGTCTATATTGGGTATGCCTAGAATAGTTAAACTTTCTTTTTCTCTTGATAAATGAGCCCTGTTAAAGGAATCAGAGAGTCTTTGTTCCAGAGCATGTGCTCTGGGAAATGATTAGATTCTTCCAAGAAATAGTAAGCAAGATGACTATGAAGGGCCATGGTGGATCTAGAGCTGGTTACTATGCAGAATGGTAGGCATGAGGCTTGAGAGATTAAAAAGGCAGATCAAAAATCTGAGGAGCCATGAAGTCAACATTTAGGTCAGTGGGGAAAATACTGAGTAAGAAATTCTTACTTTTGTAATGAAAATACGGTTGTTCTTGCCAGAAATTTGGCTTCTGTGGAATATTTTTGTTAAGAGCAAACATTTAGGTTTTAGTAATTTCCTACATCATCCTGTAGGAATGGATCCTGTGAGGAGAGAGTGGGAGAGACTATTGGGGACATTTTCTAAGAATTGAAATTTTAAGTTTACCGAGGTCTACTGGAGCTTTCCTAGTATATGGATTGGGACCCTTTAATTGAATTCTTTCTTATTCTTTTTGCTATTTATTTATTCTACAAAGGAATAAGTAACTGTCAAAAGTTTGAAAAATACATAGAAACAAATAAGCCTCCCTAAACTATTCTAGCCAGCAATGAACACTGTTACCATATCAAAGTCTCATTCTCTGGCTCCTCTTCAGTGCATATAGACTGCAAATTTTTGCAGGAAGCTGGAATGCCTTCTAGAAGTCCAATTTTGGACTATAATGTCTTTAGTAGAAGAGAAGAGATTCAGTAGTTTTCATCTGGCAGTTGAACAATAGGTAGAAAGCCCTGGATTGCTTACAAGGGTTTTCAAATCCACATGTAGAAAAGGCTTATGTATGGTACACACAAATCAGTATCACAAACACACATATTGTCCATTGGGCAGACAATTAAAAATATTATTCATTGAGATACAAAAATGCAAAATTATTAAAAATCACAGCTGAATTCAGAGTTTGTTGCCATTGTGGATTTTATTTTTTCAGTTACTGAAATATATCTATTACTTTTATTCATGTATATTATTATTATTATTCATGTATATTATCGTATATTATATGATATCATGTAGCCTGCCTCTCCCTCTGGAAAAAGCTGGCAGAGTTTCCTGCCCACATGGAACAGCTTTGCAAGCTTCCCATGGTGTATTCATATGCTAAATCCAGTAACAAGCTGGATCTCATTCCCCTGACCCTGAAAGAGCCCCCAGTGAGATATCACTGGGAGGGCCAAGTTGAGATAGCCTTCTAAGATCTCAGGGAAAGGACGAAATGAGAGGTTACTGAGCCCGCCCGCGAAATCGGTGATTAACAGGATTTTCGTGATTCGTGACTATTATTCAATATTATTGAGTTAGTGCAATTATTTTATAGTAGATCCACAAAGTAGAAGACATTCCAAGGTGGAGAAATTGGATGAAGGGGATAATTTGACTTGAGGGATCATTGCTGCTCCCACTGTGTCATCCTTTCACCCAAGTCACTGATATGCTTTCAGAATAACCCCTTAACCTTCGACTTTCTCAGTCAGTTCCTGTAACTGAGGAAAGCAAATTGCTCACATTAAAAAAAAAATCATCACTAATTACAAAGTTATTCACGATTGGGTTTTAAGAATACAATATTTCAGCACCAAATTCTCTCACCAATGTCTACTTTCCTCCAACAGGCCTATCATTTCTCCATAGGATTGCTTTGGCTCTTTGCAGTTATTATTCCATATGAATTTCAGGAGTGTTTGCTCTATCTCTTTAAAAAAATGTCATGAATATTTTTACACAGCATTGAATCTATATAATGTTTTGGGGGAGTATTGTCATTTTGACAATGTTAATCCTCCTGATCTATGAATAGGCCATGCGTTTCCATTTCCTTGTACCTTCTTTTATTTCCTTTAGCAGTTTTTTTTTTTTTATTTTTCTGAGCACAGAGCCCATTGTAAGCAATGAACATCACTTGTTATAGGACCCAAATAAAAGAAAACAAAATTAGCATGTCATGTTGACGGAGAGGTCAGACTCAAGCTCATATTTTGTGGATAGTCCTTCCACCATTGGGTTAGCGAATCTTATCTGCTTTAGTTTGCCTGGCAGTTGAAATATTTGGTCATGGAAGCAAAAGTAGTGTTTATGTGTACCAGTATTTTAGAATATTAGATGGCTAGTCTTCCCTTTTTACCACATGATTTCCCCAAACTATGTAACTGATGGCTCCAACTTTTACTAAGAGCTTTTGTTCTCAATATTTACATTTTAATATAAAATCATCCCTAATTTTCATATAAAACCATCCCTATTTCAGAGAGTAAAGCAATACTTTAAAACAAAAGCAATAATTTAAAACATTTGCCATTCTAAAGAAAAACTATTTCATATTTTATTACTTTTCTTTCACAAAAGCCAAATCTTAAAATCACATGATTGATGATGGAAGATGATTTCTTGGATATTCATCAGCAAGATGTGTTTATGTATGTATATGTATAAATATATGTATATAAAACTTTATATCCAAAGTCCATTATTTTATTTTGTTTTGTTTGAATCAGTTATGTTACTCAATGGTGGAAGCTCATCCCCAGGTTAAAGATCAAAAAAGCCTTCCATACCAATTTCATTCCATTTGCCTTTTATTACACTTTTCAAAACTTAAGGTGTTCGTCTTTCCCTCTCCTCCCTGCTTAGCTCTTTTTTTTAAAAAAAAGTAATTAGAAGTACTATCCCTTACCCTTTATATATTGGTTGAGTTTGTTATCAGTACATTTTAGCACCTAATTCTAATAATTTCTTCTCTTTATCTCGTTTATTTTTATCCTGTGTGTGCTGTTAATTATCCAATTCCTTTTTTATTTCAAGGAAAATGAGGGTGCTTTAGGGAAGGATGTGCATTTATTGGTAGATTCTCCATTCCAAAGAGTAATTTCAGCACTTTCCTCTTAATAATGAGAGGTGTGAAGTAGTCCCCTAGAATATAAGGATATCCTTTAGTGATATGTTTCCAAAATTAGCTAAAGGGATTTGTCTGGGTGTTCTATTCTTCCCTCTCCTGACTCCATACTACCCACTGCTTGCTAGAAAATCATTGTAAGTGATACAATAGAATGTTCACTGGATTATTGTGGAGGCTTTAATTCTTTTTCCTTCTGCCATTTAGATCCTTGAGCAAATTATTTCTTTTTCCTGAACCTTGAATTTTTAAAAAATATTTTAAACGGAGTTAACATGATTCCCAGATTGCATGGGAATCCCATGAAATGTCACAGTTACTATAAAAAATACCAGGAATTATTACTGCAGCAAAGGTTTTATTAACCCCCCAAGTGACAGCAAAAGTTATTTACCTGTTTACTCAAGATAGAACTAATAAGCCTGGCATGAATTTACAGTCCTGCTAGTTAATTTTGTAACTTTTGGGTGTGTCTTGACTTCTTTTGTTTTCAGTTTCCTCTCTTTTATTCTAAAGAGAGATCATTGTAGCTAGTTCCTTATTTTATGAGGAGAATAGCAAGCAGTAATTCTCAGGGCTCAGTATGATAGTGGGGGGTAAAAACAAAGGTAGGTAACCTCTAATGTTTGAATATTCAAAGAGCCAGTGAGGAGCAATCAGAAGCTTCAGTCCCTGGATTCAGTATGCATTCATTGCATATGGTGCCAGTTACATGGCAGTGTGCGCAGCGAGGGAGAGGTAGACCCTGTCTCCCTTTGATTTCTGTATTTAGAGTATTGAGAATAGCACCGGCTTTCAGATAGAGAAACGAAGACTCAAAGATGCTAAGCAAATTAATTTAACAGCAGCTATATTCTGGGGCGTTTCAGATTTCTGTCCTAGTGTTGTTTCTCCTGTTTGCAAACTTGAGCTTGACATCCTTCTCTAACAGAAAACTCTCCCAGAAAGGCCAAGAATGAAAATGTTATGGATTTTAAGCACAAGGTCTGTTTCGTTACTAAAAAATTGAAAACCCAATAAAGTAACAGTGACTCATTGTTAAACGCATTTTATAGATCTTTCAAAAACATGGTGTTCTGTGCACTCCTTCCCTCTCCCACCCCACCTGCTTGAGGCTTCAACCAGTTGAAATAAATTGTTGTTCTGTAACCAGGAATTTCAACACACACACACATAGCAAATAAATGCCAGAATTTTTAGTAAAATCGACGTTCTGAATTAATTTTTATGTAAAGCATATACATAAAATATAAAAATGTCAAGTATATACGTAAAAATAACTATGCTTGTGTGCACATTTAGATGCGTGAATATATCTTTTAAGGCACTGTCAGTCTTTTCGAATACAATCTTAAATTTAAAGTTAAGCTAGCTTTTTGTAGAAAGCAAAATGTATATTTTCAAAGAACAATTTCCATTTTTCCAAGGGTAAAACATATGCTATCAAATGAAGTAGATCACAACTGCTAATGATCTAGTATCCTACAACTCACAATCAATAATTTTGGAAGGAGAGGGGTAAAGGCATATTGGCTGTAAGAAATAACTCAGCTAGTAGGCCAGTTTCTCCTTGTTTGTTTCTTATCATTTATGTAGCATGGTTTACAACAGTGTTAAAAGTTATACTTTTGGTGTCCAAAGTTGCTGTACCATCACTATCACCAAAGTGCCAGCAATTGCCAACTTCTGTTCCTAGATCTTATCTGGTTTACCCCATCCCTCTCGCTTTCTATGTCCCCTATCTTCATAACATCAGTTCTGTTGTCAGAGTCTAAGGGTTTTTTTCCACTGGACATTGTCCTCTCTCTTGCATTGCATCATTTCTTTATGTACTATGTATGAATGAGATCATCAGTACTTGTTCTCCCTCTAACTTATTTTGCTAAATGTGATACCCTCTAGTTCTTGCCAAGTTGTAGAAAAAGGCAAGTTTTTACTTTTTTGTATTTCTGAGTAGTATTCCTATGTATCTATATATTTCTAAATGTCTATATACCACACATATTTCTTTTAATCAATTAATTAATGTTTTGTTGAATCACAGTGAGATACACAGTTACAAAGTTATTCATCAGGTTTCAGTTATATAATGTTCCACACCTATCCCTTCACAGTGTACATTTCCCACCACCAATGTCCTCAGTTTCCCTCCTGCACAACCTCCCCACTACTGCCTCTATGGCAGGTACTTCTCTCTCTTTCTCCTTCTCTCTGTCTCTCTGTGCCTGTATTTCTGTCCCCCCCCTCTCTCCCTTTGGGGATATTATGGTTTGCAATACAGGAACTTACAGGTTATCATATGTGTTCCTTTACCAACGTTCAGCACACAGTTCTTATCCAGAGTGATCATTTTTAGCTGCCTTTGTCATGGTGGTTCCTTCTCTATCTCAACTGCCTTCTTCCCCAGCATTTGAGGTAGGCATTCAACTGTGGACCAGTCCTCCTGGCCCTTGTTTCAACTGTCCATGCATATTGGTCTCATATTATATATTTTTTAGTATCCCATAAATGAGTCTAATTATTCTATGTCTATCCCTCTGCTGAATCATTTCACTTAGCATAATATTCTCCATGCCCATGCATTTATAAGAAAATTTCATGTTATTATTCCCAAAAGCTGCATAGTATTCCATTGTGTAGATGTTCCATAGTTTTCTTAACAGTCATGTGTTCTCAGGAACACCTTCTTTCCCAGGTTCTGGCCATTGTGAATAGTGCTGTAATGAATATAGAATTTCATTGATAGCATTTCTGCTGTATGTTTTTAGGCCGCCAGGTTATATTCCCAGAAGTTGTATTTGTGGGTCATAAGGAAGCTCAATTTATAGCTTTTTGAGAAATGTCCATATTCTAACTATTATTGTAAGACTGGTCTCTTCTTTTTCATGGATACCACATTTTCTTTATGTATTCATACATCATTGAGTATTAATATTGTATCCAGATATTGGTTATTATAAATAGCACTTCAGTGAAAATAGTTGTGCACATTCTTTCAAATTAGTATTTTTGTGTTATTTAAAGATGCTCAGAAGTGAAAAGCCCAGGTCATAAAGGAGTTCTGTTCTCAATTAAGTTCCCATATTGTTTTCTAATATATCAGACCAAGACTGAATGAGGTTTCCCTTTTCACCCAAACCCCACCAGCAATTTTGTTTTTGTTTTTGTTTTTAACTTTTAGATAAAGACCTTTCTCTGACCATTCTTTCTGGTGGGAGACAATAATCTTATTGGCATTTTGACTTGTGTTTTCCCAATAATCAGTAATGGAAACTTTTTCACATAATTGTTGATCTCCAGATAATTATTGGTCTTCAATAAGTACTCTTTGAGGAAGTATCTGTTCCACATTTTTCAATGAGGTTTTAGTTATTGTTGAATTTTGTGAATGGTTTCTGTAACTTGGTTATTACCTTTTGTTAAATGTATGGTGCGTAAATGGTTTCTCCCACTCAGGAGGGTTCTTTATCTTAGCTGTATTTTCTTTGAGGATACAAAAACCTTTTAGTTTGATGTAGCTGTTTTTTTGTTGTTGTTGTTGTTGTTTTCCTATTTGTTTTATTCTATTATGTTTTGAAGCCACATCTTGTGATCTGGAAGGCTTATTCCCTGGCTCTGCTCCCAGGGATCACTTGTGAAGATGCTCAGGGTAGGGTTGGGACCATATTTGATGCTGGGGGTCAAACCTGGATTGGCTGTATAAAGATAAGGCAAGTACTTTTCTTTTTCTATGGTAGAGTAATTGATGCCACCTCATGGAAAGTTCTGCCTGTGTTTCATTAATGTATTTTGGGGATTTGAGTATATTATAGAATTTAGTTTATGACACATTTTGAATAACTTTGTGTATGATGTAAGATGGGCTGGAGTGCTAGTACAACGGAGAGGGTGTTTGCCTTGCATGTAGTCGACCGAGGTTCGATTCCTCCGCCCCTTACGGAGAGCCTGGCAAGCTACCGACAATATCTTGCCGCATGGCAGAGCCTGGAAAGCTACCTGTGACGTATTTGGTATGCCAAAAACGGTAACAAGTCTCACAATGGAGATGTTACTGGTGCCCACTCAAGCAAATCGATGAGCAACGGGATGACAGTGACAGTGATGATGTAAGATAGGGGTCCTTTTACCCCTATATTTCTTTTACTACACATTTTTCTTAACAATTTTCCTTTGTTGAAGAAGTTTTCCTCACCTAATGTGATTGGTTCTTTTGCCATAAATTAACTGTGCATATATTCAAGGATTTACTTCTGAGATTTTAGTTCTGTTCCATTGATATGACAGTCTTCTTGTAGTTCAGTACCACAGAATTTTTATTACTATTGCTTTGTTCTATAAAGCCAAGGAATGCAATGCCTTCTTTTTTCTTGGAATTGCTTTGGCTAAACAGGAAGCCTTGGGGCTGGAGCGACAGCACAGCAGGTTGGGTGCTTGCTTTGCATGCAGCTGACCCAGGTTCGATTCCCAGCATCCCATGTGGTCCCCTGAGCACTGCCAGGGGACCTGAGTGCAGAGCCAGGCATAACCCCTGTGCATCGCTGGGTGTAACCCAAAACACACACACACAAAAAAAATTTAAAAAATCTAAACAGAAAGCCTTTTTTATTGTTAGGTTTCTTTTTAATGCCTAGCTAAGTTATTATGCTTATATATGCAAATTTTTCTCTCCCAATTACTTTAAGGTAATTATAAAAAATGAAAGAAAACCCAGCATTAGGGCTGGAGCAATAGCACAGTGGGTAGGGTGTTTGCCTTGCACACGGCCGACCTGAGTTCGATTTCCAGCATCCCATATGGTCCCCTGAGCACCGCCGGGAGTAATTCCTGAGTGTAAAGCCAGGAGTAACCCCTGTGCATCGCCGGGTGTGACCCAAAAAGCAAAAAAAAAAAAGAAAACCCAGCATTTAATATTATTACACTGGCAAAAACACCTGCCTTTGGAAGAAAGCAATAGTTCTACCAAGCATTTTTTGAACTGGCAGCACAGTCTCAACTTTAAAGCTACAAACCTTTAACTGGATCAACTAAATGCTATGGACATTATTACTTTATGGATAAAAATTCAAATTTACCATCCTGTTTTCATTTAATACTGAAACCTCAGCTCTCTAAATATATTGATCAAGTTAACCTAATTGTATTATACATACTTTAAGATTATTGCATATAACTTATTTGATCTTTCCTTCATTTCATGTCTTTGAACCACTTTTTATTTTATTTTTATTTTTTGGTTTCAGGGGGTCTTACTCAATGGTGCTTAGAGCTACTCCTGGCTCTGCAGTTGGGAGTTACTCTTAGTGCACTTAGGGAATCATACGGGTGCTAGTGATGGAGTGCAGTTTAACTATGTGCAAGGCAAGCACCCTACCCACTGTACTATGGCTCCAGCCCCGGAAACATATTTCTAATTTCACTCTTTTGTAATCACCTTAACTTTTTTTAAAAAAACCTCTTAAGATACTTTGGTGGGGACACTTTTTAGAGAGTAATAACAATCCATGTTACCAAAGTTCCTTACAAGGTTACTCTAGAGAGAACAACAAGGCCGCTATAGAAGGTGCTGGGTAACAGATTAGGTTGACTCAGTGTTTAAAAGTTTCTATCCACTTTCTCGGCCTCATAATAGCTGGGATTTTATTCTAACCTCGGCATATATAAGCATTGCTCCATGAAATTATTTCTCATGAAGTCATTCTTTGAGTTCACAAATTTATATTGCTTTGTTGAATCATCCCTTTTTAATTTTTTTAGATATCATATTCTTCAAAATTATCTTAGCACTGTAGCACTGTCATCCCGTTGCTCATTGATTTGCTCGAGCGGACACCAGTAACGTCTTTATTGTGAGACTTGTTGTTACTGTTTTTGGCATATCGAATATGCCACGGGTAGCTTGCCAGACTCTGCCATGCAGGCGGGATACTCTCGGTAGCTTACCAGGCTCTCCGAGAGGGATGAAGGAATAGAACCCAGGTCAGCCGCAAACGCCCTACCCGCTGTGCTATCACTCCATGTGTAATTAATACTGAGTTTGTACAGTCACCTGTTTCCCCTATACAAAGATTTTCATTCCAGACAATTACTGGCATGCTATATCACTAATCATACTTTTTGTAAGATGAACACCCACTGATACTGAAGGAAATGTAAAATATGGAAAGGGAGGGGGGAAATATGGCACCAGAGCTTACCCACATTACAATAAAGATAAACTCTTATTAAGGTATTCCCAGATGCTTGGGGAGGTTTTGAGATGTGCAAAAAACTAAAGCTTGCCGAAAGGTGAGTGCACTCGTGGGCTCTCCGGGCTGCTGTGTCTCATCGCCCACGTTCAGTGCTCTGGAACTGCTGTGTATGGGCTGGATCGGACAGCAGTTGGCCAAGCACAGGAGAAGGAAGAATGAGGACCAAGCTGGTTGCTGATTAGTTTATTCATCTCCCGCACTCCCAGCTCCTTCGTCCTCTCTCTTGATCTACTCCAGCCTTTCTCTGGCTTCTCTGTCTCTCCTCCTACTTCTCTCTCACACCTTGCCCTCTAGGCTACACCCAGCCAGGTAGCAAAATCAACATAAGAAAGCCCTTCCTGAGGGCAGGGCATTCCAAAACCCTTTCTGACTCTTAAGGTTTTTTTTTTCCTTTTCCTTAGTCCAAACACTTATTTACATCTTAATACTAGTTATTTTTGTATGGACATAACAAGAGATACATTGAGGCTTGCAAGGCAGCTCTCCTGACAACATCTTGCCACAGGCTCAGACCATAGCACTCAGGCCAGATTAATCACTTTTAATCCGAGCAGGGTCCAAATCTAGTTATCACTGTTTGGATCATGACAACATTTGTCCATGATCAAGCTCTTAACTTATAGTTAAGCATTAGGCACTTTGGCCAGGCCCATCTTGATGCCAGGGTAGCACACAACTCACCGCTTGCCCTGGGTCCGTCTCGTCCCTCGTCAGGACCCTGCTTTTGGGGGTGCTAGGAAGTAAGGGCAGCTGAGGCTTAGGTTGAGAGAACAGATGCCCAGGAGGAATGGGAGCACTGTAATGGGAGTAACCCAATAAACCTAAACTACCTGAGGCTATGTTATCCTACAGAGATGTACTTTTATGAATTGACACAGTGCATTGGGTGAGGTGAAACCTATTTCACACTCATTCCCAGTCTATAATATAAATAGATGAGAATATGCCAGTGGTCCAGTCCCCTGCCTGGGTTGCAGTGGAGATAGTGGTCTCAGTCTTTCTTCCTCGCTAAATTTTCCCTGGGTTTCTCCCATCTATTGTGCCCTATGTCCTGTGAGGCTCCAGCTGCCTCATCCATGGGATTGTTCCATACTTACATCCCCTCAAGGGCTAATAGTCTTTTCGACTTTCTTTAGAGTCCCTAGGCCTGACAGACACCTGAATGTGTTAAAAATCCTATTTGTTCTTCTCCCCTTTTATGGAATAGGATGTTCTCAAATATGATTTAAAGTAAATTCAAGGCAGTTCTTTATTTTGGACTACTCTGATATTTTGTAACTTGACTTAAAATACAGAAATTACATGAAATTCATCTCTGGAAATGATCTAAGTCTTTGATATTTGTTTTGTGTGTACTATAGTAGAATGTCTTGCCTATGGAATTTTTTGGCCTGTTTCAGATAGGAAGGTTGGACAATAGCTACCATTGTTTACGCAGCCTTGTGAATTGGTAACACACCATCTTCTCCTTGACTCCTCTTGATCCTAACAATGACATCTGGATTATGTGCCATGACAACAAGCTCCAGAAGGCCCTATCACATCTCCTGGACCTATAAGGATTATAAATAACCAATAAGAATAAGCTTCACATGAAAAAAATAAGTTAGCACGTCATGAGCCTTTGAATTGTCAGCTCTGCGATTTGATAGAAGTCATTTTGGTCTCTTTCATTGTTTTGAGCAAGCATACTCTGCATTTTATGAGAGGTTTGTATTTATTTCTTTCCTGGATTAATGATGTGGCGCTATCAGACATGCAGCTGTGACTTTCATTATCTCCCAAAGTTAATTAATGGAAATCTTTCAGAAGTCTGTGGAAAGTTGTATGTCTCCAATTCAACAGGTTAATTATGGATATTTGGTAAATATGTTTGTCATGTTATCCTAGAACAAAAACAAAGGTGGAATTAAGTAGATTAAAAGAAAATGCAAACTCCTGACTGATTTAGTCAAACCCAAATAAGGAAAGGAGAATATTAAAATGAAACTAAAATCATTTGACTTATAATTCTTTTTTATCATTTTTTTTAAAAGGGTACTTTTCATATTTTCCAAATGAGCTTTTCCACTCTGGAGAATCCTGTATTCTCTCTTCAACATGTATCTCTCTCACACACATTTCTGTAAGTAAATTCCTTTCAATAAAACTAGTTTACTTCAATAAAAACTTTTTTTGCCAAATGAATTAGATATTTAAGGATAAGTTTTCTAAAATAATAAAGACATTCTATCTGTTACTCCTGACATTGTTATTGTTAAAATTTAGGTTTTTGGCAGAATGATTCATATTATTTCTGACCCCTCACAGATAGCACAGGGGTTGATGCTTAGTAAATGTACATAACAAATAGTTTTTGACCATCAAGTAAAATTTTATGTTATTTTATTTTATCAAAACACCATTATTTACAAAGTTATGCATAGTTGAGTTGCAGACACACAATGTTCCAGCACCAATCCCACACCAATGTTCACTTCCCTCCACCAGTGTTCCCAGGTTCCCTCCAATTCCATCCTCCACATCCACCTTGACAGGTACATTTTAAAGATTTGTTGTTGAAGTTTGGGTCTCTTGTTTTCCATGTTGTTGACTGTGGTTGGCCATTTCACTATTCCACATATATCTATATATATATCATAAATATATCTAAATCCCCTTGACCTTCACTCCCCTCATCTCCCACTCCATTTGTTTCCCATCTTTCTCTTCTCCCTGGCTGCTCGATTTCTTTTCTTTTCTGTCCTTTTCTTATCTATACTCTAGGGCCAAATAACCAAATAGAGTTATAAATACCTGCTACCTCTTTAAACTAGGAAGTTCCACCAGTACCTCCAATTGAACATTTTATTCTTTATGTTTTGTGTTTATTTTTAGTTTTAGGAACTGTGCTCTACTGCTGAGCTATATCTACAGTCTTAAAAGTAAACTCAAACTTGGGCCAGAGTGATAATATATCAGGTAAGGACTTGCCTTGCACATGGCCAACCTCAATTCAATCCTTGGCACAAGATATGGTCCCCTGAGACCCACAAAAGTGATCCCTGAGCACAGAGGGAGGAGTAATCCCTGAGCACTGCTGGGTATGTGCCCCCCACTCAAAATAAAAAAGTCACCCTCATGTACACCTACTTCTACCACATTTTCTTATTGAAGTCACCAGATTTGACCTGGTGTCAACATTGACCGTCTTCTCCTTTGTACCTCCTGCTTATTTCTCAGCTAGCACATGCTAACGCATAATATAAAATGCTTCAAAAATAATTTGGTAGTGGGTGTTTTTGTTGATGTTCTTTACTGTGGCTTAAAATAGTTGGACATTTGTGGTTTCAAAAGCATGAAGGACAAGGAATTCTTCTCTGGACACTGTGAGGTCTACAAAGTATGTTTTGCATGGACTGTCTGTAGGATGTCTTCCCTACAGAGTTTGCCCTACCCATTTCTATTGCATAAGCGTAGATGTTTGCATCAGTAACTAGTTACTGTACAGTCGGGAACTAGAGCCTTTTTATGAAAACAAGACAGAAACATTCAGGCTCAACATGTAAGCGAAGCCATTGATTCTGAAATCAGGTCTGAGATTTTGGTATCCGTGTTACCCTGAGCAGATGAGTCTGTAAGTGACAGGGTGCTGGGGTGTGAGTTGGAACAATGCTCGGTCCATCCTGGGGTGAGCAGTGGCTTTAGATGATGCATCCCCCTATCTGCGCACTCGCTGCCTTTCAGGCAGACTCATGCTTTGCCAACTACCCACTGTCTTTCTGGCACTCCAGAGACAGAACCAGTGGGAAAAGCGGCTGGTGGCATGGAAACAATTAATTCTCAACTTATTTTACTTTGCCCAAAATATTCCAAGCTGTTTGAAGTAGCCCCAGCAAATGCTATTTCCATTTTTGCCAAACTGTGTGTGGAAGTGGAGGTTTGATTATGATATTGATAAAAATGAAGTTAATTGGAATAACTTTTTTCCATATATTTTGGAGTTGTAATATATATGTGTGTATATATATATTTATACAGAGAGAAGTATATATGTCAATATATACACACATTCATATTTAAAAATTTGTGTTAACTTATAGGAAACATAGTTAAAGGAAATTAGTTTGTTTTCTGAATATTAGATAGGAAAATATAATTATATTCCTGAAAATAGAGCAACAGAAAATGCTTTATAAATTGTTTGCCAGGGAAGACTTGGCTCTTTTATTCCATGATGCCTCCCTTTCTATTTTTAAGGTGAACATCCCTCCCTTCTATTATAAAATAAGTGGTGGTAACTGATAAAAATAAATGTGATGAGTCCGTATCAGTCCTTGGCTTTTGTTTAACTTTTAAATTTTACATCTTCTTGAATACTAGTATAAAGAAGCTCAGTTTTGGGAGACGGGATTCTGGGCTTCAGGCACACAGTCCTTGAGAAAACATAGAGTAGGGACTCGTGTTCCAAATTATAGTCTAAAGTTGGCATGATGAGGTGTCATGGCAGTAGAAATGGCATAAATCTAAGGTTAGAGAGTATAGATTCTCCTTCTTCTTCCTCAGTGACTAGACAGGAAGATGATTCATCAATCCCATCTGCAAAATGGAGATAAAAACCAAATCCTCCTTATTCATGGGGATGTTGGCCAATCCAAGAAAATAATGTGCACGAAGCATCTCAGAAACCATAGTAGACTCTTCAAAAATAAGGCATTAATCATATACGGAGGCCATTTTTTTTCTCTTCTGGGGTTGTGAGAAGCTATGTGGGTTGATGTTGAAACTGTGGATCCACAGGAGTTGCTATGTGCTGAAGAGAGTGCACTTCCACCAGAGGATGAATCAGAGAAGAGTCTGGCCAGTGAACATCAGTGGTCCCAACCCTAAAGAGAGAGGATGTGAAGTAAGGTTGGAGGTAGCAATGGCTGTCAGGTAGGTAGAGTAGCCTTCAAAGAGTAGGGTCCTCCACCATGGCTGTGCATCCCTCTGGAATATCTGGTGGACTTTTTATGTGGAAAAGAGAACAGACTGTCACTATAAATCAAAGAAAACTGATCAATAGGCCAGTTGGTTATGGGGCTCTGGGAGTACTCTTGTAACAGCGCCATTGATTTTGAAGGGTTTTTTATTTACAGGATGAAAACAATGTTATAATAATAATAATACAAACATTATGCATCTATGCATTCTTATTGTCAGTTAAAATTGAGCTACTCGGGATCAGAGAGATAGTGCATGTCTTTGGGTTTATGTATTGGATGAAAACAATGCTGTAAAAAATTATGCATATATGCATTCTCATTCTGTTAAAATTGAGCTGGGGGGTCCAGAGAGATAGTGCAAGTCTTTGGGTTTATAAATTACATATGCCCAATCTTGATTAAATCCCTGGCATTATCTGAATTTCCTGGGCTCCCAGGCATCACCAGTTGTGGCTATAGATGCCCTCAAAAACTGCAAGGAGGTTCTCATGGTCTCCAACATTGAGAAGCACCAGTAGCACCACATCCTCAGTCATCAGTCCTGAACAGCAGACTTGCTTGGCTAAGTTTCACTAGGAGTGACTTTGGGGTGCCCTGAACACTTCTTGGTTACCCCTGTAAAAATATGAGCTACTTATTTTATTTTAGGACTATTAAAATTTAGAGGCAATATATGCTGCAGATTCTGGAAGCTGGCTCAGGGAGGTGAGAGAACTCAGGGTATCAGGGTATGGTCTCTATGATTTATTTCCTCCTGGAACAGTTTCCTCAACTGTATTCTCAGATATTTCCCTCACTTCTGCAGGTTCTTGACTTGAAAGTTATGATTCTGAAAAGGTGTCTATTAACCCCACTCTCTGAATAGCAGCACCACGCCCCGACTTGTCCCTTCCTCTTATTTTGCGTGGATATCCATTTGTTCCTCTCTCGCTCGAAGTGGTTGATTTATGTATTTGCCTCCTCTCTCCCCCAAAATTCTCCACCAGAATGTAAAGCCTCACAAATATTGGTCTTTTGGGTTATCCACTGTGTCCTCAGCAAGGGAAAGAGTACGTTGAATCTGTGATGTTCATAAGAAAATATTTGTTGAATGAATTAATTAATGAATCAATCAGAGGGATGCAAGGCCTGAAGTATGGGAAAATAAAGAAGTGTCATCTAAATTAGTGTTTTTCAAACTATTCCTTCTTGACTATCCTCTACTACTAGTTGATCCCCTAGTTTCAGGCCACACCCCCTTCCCACCCCTTTTGCTGCTGCCCTTGCTCTGTTTTCACATGTAACTCTCTTGAAATATTCTGGGGTACTCTTGGGGGGGCATATGGCCTGTTTCAGAAATGTTGATCTGAAAAGATTAAAGAATCCCTGAACTTCATTTTCTCCATCAGATATTCCCGGGCCTTAACTGGCCCTCACTTGCTTCCTACCTTCAGCCTACAGAGGAGGCCTCAGCAGGACAAATCAAGCATTCATGTTGAGCACATGACTCAGATCTTGTGAAAATACAGACGCTGAGTTAGTAGGTCAGGGCCTGAAGTTCTGTTTCTAAGAATTTCCAATGTTGCTTATCTGCTGGCCAGGGAAAGGCAAAGACAGTAAAACTCACCTGAGACCACAGACTCTTGAGCCCTTATGACCCCCCTTACCCCTGTCTTTGCCTTTGGGTCTTAGGGAAGGTGGCATCATGATCAGCAAAAGACAAAAAAGACAATCTGAGAAAGTGTTTAAGTGGGAATTAACTTCTCACCCCAGATCAATAAAGAAATATTTTCCTAGAATTAATTTTGAGGATCTGATCCAATATTCTATTTTGTTTTTAAGGAAATGATAGAAAGATTTAGAGGAACCTCTTAAGTAACAATATAACCTACCTGAAATTTTGAAATTTATATTTTTTCTCCATTTTTAAAGTCTTATTTTCTCCTGTTTTAGTATAAACTTCAAAGGGGAAAAGATACTTTGTCTTGGATCCATTTCTTCCACCATTAAAGTGACATACTTTCAATGTTTACTGAAAAGCCAAGGTAATATAAAATCTTAATTTTGTTAGTCCCGCAGTGGACTTTAATATCAATTTATACAGTTTTATTTACTTATTATTTTCTTTTATACTCAGAGTGGGAAAGGATACCCACAGTGAGTCTGGTTATGAATTTGACATAGTGTTGGCATGATTGGATAGATCTTGTGCAAAAGGGGTAGCCACAAAGCTGTGATTATTGGAAATTTTTTCCTCCAGAACTGTGCTGGACAGCATAAAGGGTCCTCTACCTGGTGTTAAATATTCTATATTAACAGTTGGCCTGAAGGTTTTTTTGCCAGAACAAAACAGTAGCTTCTCCTTGGATTACATTTCTGTGTAACAGGTGAAGACTAAACATGACACACGAGAGGCCATATGGTCTTGCTTCATTTTGTAAATAAGTTCACAGACTCTCAAAGCAATTAGGTCATCAGCCCAGAATCACCCTGCCAAGCCTGAACTGTAAGTCCATCAGCCTCAACTCATTTCTTCTTTCCCATCATGCCTCATTGTCACAATAATATTTGGAAACCAAGACAATTTGTTCTGGAGGTGGTTTTCATCATGATGGACATGTTGATTTCTGTGAAGTCAGGGGTGCTTTGTTGCAATTATTTTTTTCTATACACATAGCAGCTAAGTTGGTGTCTGATACATAGTAGGCTTCCAGTAAAGAGTTATTGACTAAATGAATGTCATTGCTATATGCTAGGATAAATATTTCATTTCACAGTGAATTGTTCTGAGCTTACTTAGAATCTTGAGCTAAGAAAAGAGGAAGATTAGCTAGCTATGTCTTTCCTCCTATTATCATTTTTTATCTTCCACGTCTTCTAAGTATTTCACATCTCCACAAACTTAAAAGATGCAGAATTTTTCCAGATATCTTCATCCAGTAACACTAATTAGAAAGCTCCGGCCCATTTCCTAAAGTATCCCAACACAACCACATACATGAAAGAGAAGCAAGCCCCAAAGTCAAGCTCTGTGAAGGATGATTGTAGTTTAGAAACTAGTCCCCAGTTTACCACTTGCTCATCACACTCTACTATGCAAATACTCAATTTTAAAACTCAAGTGTATATTTTTAGCTTGGTAAAGTTAATATACACATTACAGTTGACAGGCTAGATAAGAGAAAAGCTTTCCCAATGAAATTATTTCATTATTACTTCTTTATTTTATAGAGAGGAATGTGCTGAATAGTATTCTTGCAAAAGTTTCAAAGTTACAATACCAGCAGGATATTCTCTTCTATCACTCACACACATGCATGGACAAGTCTTTATTTTTCCACCAGAGTGTAAGATTGAGAGTTAATCAATGACCTTGTCTGCAAAAATTAATGTCAGCTTCAAATAATAAATTTATCCTCTTTCACAGATAAGAAAAACTGAGGTACAAAAAGATTCAAATCACTTGCTCCAAATTACATGTGCTATTAGCACATTTCATCTTCCTGGATTTTTTTTATAGGAAAAATGTTAGATGGGTTTGATAGTTAAGCCCTTTTTTTATTTTTGAGAAAGGAATGCACAGGTCCATAGTTCTAATGATTTTTATGAGAGTGACTTGGGAAGATTTCCCTAGGAATCTGAAGCTCCTTGTTCTTGTTAGAATTTTGTCAAATTGTTCAACTTTATGTGTAGTCAGAGGCACCTATAAATTTTGATTATTGTCCCCAAGGTCTCAAGAACTTTCCCAAGAAAATATGAACAGTAGGAGCAAACAATATATACATAAATGCTTTGCTTGAGGTATTGGGAATCTTGCTAAATTGCACTTTGAACTATATGCCTCAAACTACTTAGTAATCAATTTATGTATTTTTCACAAATAAAGGAGAATATTCTGCCATGACTCCTTCTGAATGAGACATACCATGGAAAAAGACTAATTTTCCAGATACAGCTTGGATTATATGCTGTACCCATTTTGGGAAGTGTACCTCAGAAGTGCCCTGTATACATAAGGCTCCTCTTCATTTCCATTCAAGTCAAAAAACAAAACAATTTGTACTCCACAGCCCAGAATTTTTCAAGCAAGGACTTTATAGTCAGAAATAATTTACCTTCAGACATAATGTTGAAAGCCTAAATAGGTAATATGTTGAAAATGCATTTGATAGCGTGATAGCTGGCTTCTCTTTCTTGGTTTCCAAGATCTTTTGTCGGAGGGAGGAAGCAATAACTGCCTGCTTTTTCTTGGTTTCCAAGAGCTTTTTTCTCATTGTGATCAAAAGAATAAAAGTAAAATGCCTACCTAATAAGGCACTCACTTTCTTTGTCTTTTGTCCTTTCAATATGTATTATTTCTCATGTATTTATTATGCAAGAGCCTTTAAATACAATGGTTTGAATTGGGCTTTTAAAATAGCTTATGGGGCCAAACAGATAGTGTGCAGGTAAGACTTTTGCCTTGCATTCAGCTGGCCCAGAAACTGGACTAAGCCCTTAACACAGCTGGGGTCTTAAACCTAAAACCAAAAACAATAATAAATAAATAAAAGATGAATCACATAATGTTTATAAACCAGGCTCTAGGATTGGCACTTCTGGGACAAAATTCAGGTTCTGCAAAAATGGACTTAAGTGAGTAGCTTTGAGATTTGATTGCTTTGTTGATTGTGGTCTGTATCTTCCCAGGTAGCTCTGAGGTGAAATAGAACAATGCGATGTGCATAAAGCACGTAGTCCAAAGTAAGTCCTAAATACATGTCAGTCACTACAATTAAAATAATCACTTTTAGCACTATATTATCATTAATGTCAATCACTGTCTGCTACCAGAAGAACAACAAGATGGTTGATGAAGAAACATATTTCTAAAATGAGCAAAGGTTTTGAATCAAAATTTAAACAAAATGACTCATTTAATACATCAGTATATATGTTTACCAGAATTAGCAGTTAGCCAAATTCATTTTGCACAATAGCCTCATCAAACAGTTAAGTCCCATTCCTTTCTCACTCAGTACTTGGCAAGTGCCCTAGAGCTAGTTTCTCTTTTTTGTCTAACCCACTTATTTCATGCTCATTTTGTTTTTCATAAAATTTACCCAGGGTTTGGATCCTCCCTGCATCCAAAGATTGAAACCTTTCCCTTGGAAGCTCTCAAGCTCTCTCCCTCTCCTCCCTTACTACCCACCTCCTGGCTACCCACCTCCTGGCTACCCACCTCCTGTTGCAGCATGCACTGTGTGTCCTCTGCAGAATAGACATACTTTGGTTATTCTCTCATTACCCGATAGATATATTGCATAACTACATTTCTTTCTGCTTTTGTTCCTGATAGATAGCACTATTTATTTTCCCCAGGGAGTCCTGTCATTGAGATGGAAAAATATATTTCTTGGCTTTGTGCCACTGGAGAAACTGTCCCCAATGTGGACACCGTGCTTCTTTAGTTGGTGGCTACTCTTCACTCTAAAGTGGACCTGAAGGCTGTCCTTCCCCCGCCACTTTGGGGCTCTGTCCAAGTGCTATCATAACCCCAGTTTTGGATCTTTCTTTCTTGTTTCCCAGCGTATTGCATGGGGTGCTCAGCCACAGAACATTAACATCAAAAGATTGCTGTTTTTCCTTCTCCTACATCAAGTAGCTCTATAGTTTCCATTTTATTTCTCCATTGTGTTTACTCAAAACAATGCAAGATCTGAAATTTCCTAATTTACGCCTGTGTTTCTCTGCTCAGGCATTCTACAGCATGTATTAAGAATGACAAAAACAATTCCGTCTTCTTCTTTTCTTTCATGCTAGTCAAACTCAGGCAACTGAAGTCTTTTATATCCTAATCAGTCTTCATTCTGAGGAATGCTAGAATTTTGGTAACATTTTTGGGGAATGGAAGGGGGTTAGAAAAAGGGTCTAGGACATGGAAACAAATGAGGTTATGGTATTCCCAATCTTCACCGGGGGATGTGACTACAGTTCAGATTACATCTACAGATGAATTAGAATCACTGGCATGAATCAGAATGGTGTTAACATCTGTCTGGAGTCTCCAAATGTAGACAGAGTCAGATTTGTGGTGTTGTGGCATCACAGGTCCTAAGATTCCATTAGTTTGGACCAAGTATGTGCTCTAGTAAGGTCTAGAGAATTTAATAAGGTTGTTGTCAAGGATGTCCAGAGAGCACAGAGATTCATAGTAAGGCTTCATCAGGGCCTATACGATGCACACTAGGAATAAGAAGCTATTTTCAAACACTTGGCCCAGCATGGAAGGATTGTAGCTATGTCCTGGATGCCTGAGATGTCCACATTGCTTAAGCAGAGAAACAAATTCCTATTCTACTCCCAAAGTAACCTCTATTCAAAACAGAATAACTTCTACTCCTCTGATCAGTCTGGCAGCCATCAATTCTCATGGTCCAAAGGGGTCACAATGCCAGATTTTAATTTTACATTCATCTACTCATTTATACGGAGCTGGGAAACCCATATTTCTTGATATCTGCAGCAAAATTTCTTAGAAATAATTCCTTATTATTCCATTATAACATTTGCCAGACAAATCTTGGTCTGTCTGGCCAGATAAAGCACCATGGGCAATTTTTGCGTGAGGCTTAGTGATGTCCAACCAAATCTTAGGGCTTCTTACTCTCCTTATTTCCTAAGGGGGTCTTCTGACTAAATTGTCAGCTGTGGACTTGACCTGCTGCTGAGCTGCAAATTTAACTAGTTTGCTCAAGTTATTCAATTTGGATCTCAGCTGGATAAACCTTCCCTTGAAATTTTTTTCTTTCTTTAAAAAAAAAAAAACAGGTTGGAGGAATTCCAGCCTTCTATGTGAAGGCCTTCCATTTTTATGAGAGGGTCTGAGATCTGGAAGCTGGAAACAAGTGAGGTTTTGGTCTTCCCTTTCACCTCTAGGGAAGTGGCCAGGGAGTCATGGGTAGAAGTCATTTGCCTGGAATTGGATATTCCACTGCTTCCTATGACATTCAGTCAACGTCTCCATCAATGTGACATTGTAAAGGCTACATTGTATCAGGAAATAAGCCTGTTGGTAGGAGTATCGATGATTACTTGTCTTTGAACACATATATGTAACATCAAGCTTATGCTTTTCTCTATCTTTTATAGTCCTTTTGTTCATGTTCTTTTGTTTTAGTTTTAGGTTTGGTGATTGGGATAAACCCAGTGGTGTTCAGCGTTTACTTTTGGCTCTGTGCTCAGGGATCACACCTAGAAAATTTGGAACTAATTGAGATTCCAGGAATCTTGGCAACATGATGGTAACTGCTGTACCAGCTTCCCAGCCTGTTCAAATTCTTTAACTGATTTTTTGATGTCATATTTAAGAATACAGAATGAATATGTTAGTCATGTGACACTAAACATTGAAATTCCACCCCTTTGGCAACACTCCATAACAGAATACTTGCAGTTACTCCAATGTATACTTTCTCTTCTTTACTTTTTCCAATCTCTTTATTCATATCCTAATTTGATCTTTGATGTCTATTTTCCCTAAACCCCCTACCTCCCCAATATTCTTTCTTCCTTGATCTGTTTTGTAGCATCATTTCGTGTATATACCAGACAGGTCTGATGCCAAAATAAATCATCAGCTCAGAAAAAATTGATATATTTTACTTCTTTGGCAGATGAATAAAAAGCATTGGCCAGTGCACGTGGTATGCTTTCAGTGAGAAGACTAGAAATTGGAGACTACATGCAAGAGTTTTGTTTGTCTTTTCTCTCTCTTGTATTTTTTTTATTATGGGGTGAGGAGAGAGGTGGCGGGGCCAATACCTGGATGTGTTCAGTGTTTACACCCAGCTCTGTGCTTGGGACTTATTTCCAGTTCTGTGCTCAGGGCTTACTTCTGACTTTTTGTTCAGGGATAACTCCTGGCAGTGCTTGGGAGACCTTATGGGGTGCCAGGGATCAAACCTAGGTTGACGACATGCAGGGCAAGTGCCTTCTCTGTCGTATAATCTCACTGGCCTCAAAAGCTTGGTTAAAAGTATACTTCTTAGGGTAAGTTTCTTAGAGGACATGAGACTGACCACAGAGAGTGACAAGTCCAGTTGTGATGCAGGTCCAGCAGCAGCATCAGCCACCTCACAGGCTTACTCTGGACAGCCTTTCTGAGCTGTCCCCAACTGGGCCAAGGTAGCCAGGCCTTTATTCTCCTCCCTTGGCCAGTCTTTGCAGTGGGCTGTCCCTACCAAACAAAGTGATGCCCTGTTATTAAACAAATGCCCAAAGAAAATTTGAAACTCCTCTGCCACCAGGACTACCTGTATCTGGAACAGGCATTGTATTTCAGGGGCTCTAGGTGATGCCTGATAGTGCCCACTATAGAAAAGGAGAGGATATGACTGGTAGTTGTAGTCAAATCCCTTCCTGTTCCATGAGCTCCGAGAGAAGGAAATGCTCTAAGGTTCCATCCTTAGCTGCTATCCTATTTCTCTCGCTGAGGGTGAGTTTAAAGGTTATACTGTGTTTATTTTCCCTTTTCCTTTTATATTTGAGCTCTTTGTTATCATCTCTGCTTATTTCTGCTGTTGCAGGTCTTGGAAGAATCATTTAAGCGTCTTCTTTCATTTTCTTCTGCTGCTATAACATTCAGTGTATCCTGAGCATTATAACTGCTCTAAACGTGATTCCAGCAATTCTCTCCCTCTAGTTTTGAGGAGATGAGATGCTTCCAAGCAAGGGTTTGTTTAATAAAATCTGGGCTGTTTGGTGTGGTACATTGCCAGTGAGCATATAATTCCTGTTCCTTTTCTTTAAAGAAGCTGCTGTTGGATGGGGCTTTCCCCCCGCCCCCACCCCTCCACCTTTTTTTCCTTTCATCTCAGATCATTTCCATATTACCCACTCGATACTGCCAGGCAGCACAGGAACAAGAATAGCACAGCACAGAGAGCTGAAACCCACAGAAGAGCTGTGGGCTCCTCCCCCTTGTATACTTGCAAACTGAGCTGCTAACAAGTGGCAGAACAGACTCATTTGAATTTCATCTCTCTTCATTTCCTCTGTCTTCCCTTGGTGCTTGTGGATAATGAGCAGCGAAAATGACCCAGGACCAGGGAGACAGATGGAAGGGAAGAGAGTGGGGATGAGCCAAAGTTTGAATAATCACGATTTTGCCTGGGCTATTCCTTCTCTTACAACTTTATCTCATGTGCCCATCCTGGCAAGCCATGCTAGACGTGGCATCTGGAAAGATGGATGTCTCATTCTGGTCTCATTCTTCCTTCTACTGACACTGTGGACTCCTCACTGAATTTTCCATCTTGGTCACCTCAGAAAGAGGCTCTGGTTTCCCAGAATATAATACCGAAGTTTTATAATTGGTTTATAGAAGAGGTATGTTTTGAAGACTATATCTTCAGAGTCCACGGGTGTGATTCAGTGGTAGAAGTCCAGGCTATATCTACCTGAGACCTTGGGTTAAGTCCCTATGCAATCTCGTCCAAAGATCTTTCCAGGTATCCAGATGTATGCATTCCTTTGATCAGCATAGTAGACTTATATATTCTCCAGTAGACAATGGACACATTTCAAATAATAGACCACAGAAATAATACTATTAACTGCTTCTTGGTACCAGTGGGAAGTTCATCTTTGTCAGAGAATATCTGCCAGTAGAGCACAATGACTGTACAAGTCCCACTCTCCTAATCTCCACCTCAAGTACAGATTTCTATTGCAAATGTCTCTTTCCTTATTTAGGCAATGGAAGGGTCCAGAACATCTGGCATTGAAAATTGTTGTCCCCTTAGACTAGACCTACCTAGATCCCAAAGAGGCAAGGATTTATTGATTGTGAAGTAGAAAAACCAGTTCATCACATGATCAAGAGCCTCAGATTTCCCTTTATGAATGAGTGGCATCTATTTCTGCCACTGGAGAGTCTGCAACTGCCTGGACACATTTGCCTGGACTCCAGGGAGTTCCCAGCAGCCGAGCATCAGGGGACACTCCATCTCCCTAAGGTTTCTGCGGACTTCTGGCCTTCTAGGGTAAAGGCACAGTAAAGGCAGAGAGGGAAATGCTGCAAATTTAAAGCAGAAAGATCCATTGTAGTCTAGATTTAGTCTTGCTTTGCTGCTCATGTCCCTGAATATTTTGCCTAAATATCTGGACTAGATTTTTCTAAAACTCATAGGCCAAGCCAGTGTCACGGGTTGATGACAGTGCATCTGGTATCCCAAGAGTCTCTCTTGACATATTAAACAATGGTTAAACTTCCCAGAGTCCTACTTCCTCTGATCTTGGCTACCTAGGACTGTTTGTTCGAACAGAGATGACTTCATCTGCTTTTTCACTAAGTGTCAGTTTTCATGAAATGGACACTGCCTTCTCCATTTCTCCAGTGTGAAAGTGTCTCGATTTTTATTTTAAAACAATTGCACAAGAAGTCACTCATAATTAGCCATACTATCAGGAGAATTTTGTCTATTGTAGCTTTCTACATCAGTAGAAAGGGTCTCTTTCCCCATGTCTTGGCAAGCTTTGGCCAGCTATAATGCAAAGATAAAAAGGGACCAGCCTCTTTTCCCTGTGGACTCCCTTACTGGTAAGAGGTGGCACATCTCAACAAGTAGAAGTAAGAGGGCCTTAATCCCAAGACACAGGCCTCCACCCCATGAAGATTTTAGGGTTTTGAGACGCTTCAACTGTGTCCTTAACTTGCCATCTCTTCATTAAGCAGATAGGCACTGAGTGAGAACTACTATGTCCTTGGCCCCAAGACAGTGCTGGGGATACCCACAGCTGTGACATTCAAATGGCCCACAGGCCCACCCACATGGGTGTTTTGCTTAGCTCTGTGCAACCTCTTCCCATCTGTGACTTTCAGAATTGCTAAAAATGGAAAGAAGTGCTGGGGTGGCAGTAGGGATATGTACTCCTGCTTAAATCGAGTGTTAAAAATCAGGAAATTAGGAGAAATCAGCTATATTCACCCTTTCTTTCTCACATCCTGAGACTGTGCAATGTAAAAAGCCACAGGTGGATAAAACTCACACTCTGGAGAAATTGAGCATTATTTGAGTGGAATACATAGAAAATCCTGTGGAATATAATTTCAATTATGATTTATGAACCCAGCTCACAAGCAGTGAAGTAGGTGATTGCATGTTAAGACTGCTAACCTACTTATTAAGAACTGCAAAGCATTCTGAGGAGATAATATAAAAATTAGTGTTGCATCACTTTTTTTTTTTTTTGGAAAGGTGTCTCTTTTTTGCTTGACTTTTTTTTACCTCTTATTTAGATTACCTGTCTGGTTGGCTCACTGAAATAGACTGAGTATGATGATAGACAACAGCAATTCAGTTTGATGAAATTGGTATACTATGTCTAAGTAAGGAGGAAGGAGAAGTGTTAAATATTATGCATTATGCAGTCAATTAAATGAGTTTGGAAAGTTTTATTTGGTTTGTTTTGACAAAAGCTAAGTCCCTAGGTAGCTGTTAATTTTTCCGGGTGAATCCCAGAGGAAACTCAAGTCAACAGAAGGACACTCATTTCCCGGTGGAATTTCAATGAACTGCACAATATGAAAAAGACAAACCATGAATTTTAGTTTTGACTTAGCTTCTTTTGTTTTGTGGCATTGCCTTATTTTGAAAAGAAGTCTCTACTTATGTATTTTGAAGAAACTTATGTTTAACTGAGAAGGGAAAGGACCAAGGTGAATAGGAAGGAGCAAAAGTATTTCTAGACTAGATAGAATCCACCAGTCTGAAAGAGTGACCTCACTGACCCACGGGCACAATTGGGATCCACAGGAAGAGGCCACCAATGGACTCCTGTTAGAATGAAATGGCCACCCGTATCTAGACAAATTCTATGACTTTATCATTCTATGAATATTGGTTGTTTTTATTCCTTTCTGCCTTTTAAATTGTTTTGAATTAAAGATGTGGGGGGTGGGTGGGAGTATGGGGGTGGGCATACCCAGCAATGCTCAAGGCATACCCTTGAGTCTGTGCTCAAGGATCAATCCTGGCTGCTCCAGGGACTGTGGGGGATTCCAGGAATTGAACCCCGGTCTGCGTGCAAGGCAAATACCCTATCATCTGTGCTATTGCTCCAGCTCACTTCTGCCTTTTTTAAAAAGAGGATTTCAGTTTCAGAGAAATATCTCTCAAAGATGAAATAAATAAGGAAAATTTTGATCTTCTGTGATCCCCTTGTGATGATTGAGATGAATTTCCAAAGTGTTTATTAGAGTCTTAACAGAATGAAGAAGCCAAATATGAAATCAAACCAAATATGAAATGATAGAAATGCTAGGGATGGTTTATACACCTCTTTGTCTTTGATGACAGATTAAAGGGTATGATAGCATCTCTGCTGAGTTTGACAGGCAGTGATTCTGACAGGAAACACGAGGATCACAAGGGCTATGTTGGTTATGTGACAATTCCTGACTTCCTGGCTTTTCATTTTATACTTGGCCCCTGCCTCTTTTCCAAACCTCTTAGCCACTTTTCTAACTCCTTAACTTTAGTTTAATCCTAGATTAGGAAAAATCTAAAGGGAGGAATAAACCAAGTGTAAATAATTTTTCTGCTCACCTTCAATTCAAAGCAGTGTCTAGATACCAGCCTCAAGTCATCATCTTGGGTTATTCTGTAAATTTTTTTGTAGATTCACAAGTCAGGCAAATTTACTGAAAGATAAATGGGAGGGTGGAATCCCTAGGGGTTCTACCGTTCAGTACCACTTAAGGGAGAGAGGGTTCCATTTGATTTGGAACCATTTGCAGATGAAGCACAGGTTAGAACTTCAGAACATCAACAGGCTGATGTGAGTTTCTGAATTAAATGTTTTAAAAAATTTCCATTCTGTTTCATTATAATTCCTAAGGCTTGACATTTAAATTCTTCCCGAATCTCTATAAACTTTGCCTTCTTTCTAGTTGTCTCTTTTGATGTTTGCCTTTGGGTTTGCAGGCCAGTTTCTGACAGCCTGAGAGAACCAGCAAATATTAGGGTGGCTGCACACAAATGTCCAGAACTGCCACACAGTGTCCAGTAGTTAGTTTAAAAAATAGTCACCCGTCCCACCATCAGTGTCAGATCCCTTCCAGCAGTGTTCCCAGCCAACTATGAAAACTTTGTAATTAATGGTACTTTAATACAATAAAATTTCAAAAAGAAAAAAAATTAATTTATTAAAAGGGACCTAAGATTTTTGAATACCATTGTAAGTGCTGATTTCTGTTAAACATTGTCTGGTACAAGAGATATGCCTTAAGAACCAATCTTTAATTTATTTAAGCTATTAATTTACTAATTTGTATAATAGCAGTGATATTAAAGAGAATACTTCAATAGTGTGTGAATTTTACCCAATTAAAAATAAAGTCACCCAAGCAGTCAGCAGGTATTGGCCCGGAGTTGGCCTCCAGCACAAGTGAACTCATGGAGCCTAATGTAAACATTTTTAAGCATCTGACAGTGTTCTCTGGAAGTGATTTCTGAGCACAGAACCAGGAATGAGGCTTGAGCACTGCTGGGTGTGGCCCCCAAAGGGAAAAAAATAAGTCCTAGAATTAAATGACATACTCTAAGAATAAAAGTCAAATTTTTAGTAAATGACTAGGCATAATAGTCAACTAGTTAGCAGTTGACAAGGTTAGATAAACATATGTCGATCTCCAAAATTCTTTCTCCTAAACACTACTGTAAAAGGTCTCCAGGTCTTCTGAGATCATAATATTAGGTGTTTTTTTTTTAGATATGAAAGAGGTGTCTATGGATAAGAAGATAAAAACAATAAAATTAAACAAAAATAGTCTATTTATTTTAATTTATTTATGGGCATGCAAAGGTGTTTGTTTTTTTTTTTTTGCTTTTTGGGTCACACCCGGCGATGCACGGGGGTTATTCCTGGCTTTGTACTCAGGAATTACCCCTGGCGGTACTCAGGGGACCATATGGGATGCTGGGAATCGAACCCGGGTCGGCCGCATGCAAGGCAAACGCCCTACCCGCTGTGCTACCGCTCCAGCCCCTGGGCATGCAAAGTTTTAGTCCAGCAATGTTTCTTTAACAAAATTGGCTCAGTAAATTCTTTCCTTCCTTCCCTCCCTCCCTCCCTCCCTCCCTCCCTCCCTTCCTTCCTCCCTCCCTTCCTTCCTTCCTTCCTTCCTTCCTTCCTTCCTTCCTTCCTTCCTTCCTTCCTTCCTTCCTTCCTTCCTTCCTTCCTTCCTTCCTTCCTTCCTTCCTTCCTTCCTTTCTTCCTGTCTTTCCCTACAACAGACTCTAATTGGCATTATTTTCTGTCACTGTCATCCCGTTGCTCATCGATTTGCTCGAGCGACATCAGTAACATCTCCATTCTGAGACTTGTTATTACTATTTTTGGCATACCGAATTTGCCACGGGCAGTTTACCAGGCTCTCCAAGAGGGGTGGAGGAATAGAACCTGGGTCGTCCACAGGGGTGGAGGAATAGAACCTGGTCCACGTCCCTACCAGCTGTGCTATCACTCCAGCCCTGCCTAAAGTTATAGCATTCTGAATTATACTGTGTAGTTCATGTATATGAAGCATTAGAATGAATACATTTATTTCCCTGGACTTTGACATTTTTGTATTTCCAATTAAAAAATGCCTGAGATAAAAGCAAAATCTACAAAGACTAAAATATACATCTATAAACAGATTACTTCCCTCTTCCAGAGCACTGGCCTCTGACACTTGACAGTAACCTAGATTCTAAAGCTGGAAAGGAGAGACCTGGCCATCTTTGGGAATGTGACGGATTTGCCAAAATAGGATGAGCTGACCTAAGCGGAACAGGGGGCCCATCAGATTCGAATCATCTCTATAATTATGAGGGTCTTTATTAGGAGAGTTGGCATTATTTTATTATAATGATGTTATATACAGCTTGCCAAGGATCAAGTGCTAATAGAATTCTCATTTGCAAATCTTATGGCTTTATATCCTTACAAATATAGGGGAAAAGTAAGAAAAGTAAGAATGTGACAATAGTAGTTGTAGTAGTAAATGTTGTTTAATTAGAACCAAATTTAGTAAGTATTGTATTTTGTGGATTATTATTCTATAAAAGTAATAAAACATGGGAAGATTTTTTGTAGATATCAAGTATGCCTGGGAAGTTTTAAGCTAAAGTTTTAAGTTTTGAGCAAATTTTGTGGTAATGTATTAAAACTTTTTTAAAGAAAATTTTATTACTTGGGGGTTAGGAGAGTCTTTTTTAAAATTTTATTTTAGATACCTTGTTAATGATATCCCCTAAACAGTAACAGCAAGTCTCCCAATGGAGATGTTACTGGTGCCCGCTTGAGCAAATCCATGAACAAGGGGATGACACTGCTACAGTGCTACAGTTAGTGATAGTTAAAATACTGTTAGTGATAGGTTTTGATACAAAATCTACGCAGTCTTTCCCCACACCTACCCCTAGAATGTCCACTTCCTCTCTCATTGTCCCAGTGTCACCCTCTCACCTTAATGCTCCCCTTCTCTCCCCTGTGGTACATTCCTACTGAAGATTGGGTTTCAGAACATTTAACAGACTGGTAACCATTATGACTCTCAAAGACAGTGCTTCTCAACTTCATGTGTCTGTAGATTATCTATTTGATGGAATTCTCAGACATCTATTCCATAGAATCCTTGAAAAGGCTGCTTTTGGTTCTGATTTCTTCAAAGGTATGTTCAGAATCAATAGTATTTGGTAAGCTTCTACTATGACATATGACATGGGTGCTCAAAATCATATGAGAAACCAAAGAAATAGATTCTATTTTTATTTATGCTTGAGGAAACAGACTCAGAATACTTAAGCCTCTTCCCTCAGCTGGTACCAGAACTGAGAATTGAAACTGGTCTTGTCTAACTTCTGGCCTCTAGACCTATGTTGTTTTTGGTACTGTTTTCTAAGATTGAGAAAGATTAAGTGATTGCCTAGGTGACTCAGTTAATCAGAAGAGACTCCAAGTCTCTCAGATTTTGGTAATCTGTCATTTCTTATAGAAAATAGGCTGTCACTACCAGGGGGCCAATCCCCTCATTACCTGGTTATAATTATCATCATATTCATAGTAAAACGTGGAGTAGTATAAAATGGTCTCAAATAAAAGGTAGGACTGTTGGGAGGCAGAGTGATAGTACAGTAGATAGGATGCTTCCCTTACACGCGGCCAAACCGGTTCAATCTCTGGCACACATAGAGTCTCCCAGGCCTTGTCAGGAGTGGTCCCTAAGTGCAGAACCAGGAGTAAGTCCTGAGTACCATTGCAATGACACATAACAAAAATAGGAGCTAGGGAGATAGTTCAAAGAGCTGAAGCAAATTCTTAGTATGCAGCAACTCAGGGTTTGATCCCCAGCATCTCACAGCTTTCTGAGCATCAGTGGAGTTCACCCACTCCCATCACCCAAAATAAAAATTATCCTCTCTACCATCTGCACTAGAACTATTACTTAGAGGAAAGACTACTGCCTGTTTTGTTGTTGTCCTTTCCTAACTTTTTGAGTATACAAGGATGTGTGTACATAGACCCTTCTGCTTTGTTTATACAGATGAGATTTATACATATATAGCTTTTCACGATATATTTGGCACTAGTATTTATAAATTGCTTCATAATTTGTACTTATTTGTACATTAATGTACATTATTTGTTTGTGACTACCAAATTTATTTGTTAAATTATTTTTGAAGATAATTTTAGGTTTATTCTAGCTTTTTTTTTCAATTAGCAAGTGGGTAGTTTATTAAACTGGCTAGCCAGGGTCATGCATATGCACACAGCGACACACAGGTCCCATGTGTGAGGCAAGGTCCCGAGCTTCTTCAAAGGAGATCTTATATAGGCCTTCACCAGCTGTTACAGCAGAGTCCGCACATTTCATAGCCAATAGATTTCTAATGGTACATATTTTCCTAAAACCCATGTCACAAGACCCGTGACTGCCCTAAAACCCAGGATATTTCTGAACATTAACGCAAATGCTGATCTCTAAAACTATAGGCTAAGGAGTGATGTCCTTCTAGTTGTTTTTTTTTTAATTTACTTCCTGGTCTATTTTTGTTATTCCTATTGTTTTTCTATAATAAATAGCACCTCAGTAGAGATTCAGTGATGCATGCATTTTTCACAGTTATGATTTTAATGTATAACAAAGAATAGAAGAGTATAGGAACTACAAATAGTTTTTTCCCCCTCAATACAATTTGTTACCCAAAATGATAATGCTCTGTGACTAGCAAGATAGTACAAAGGTTATAGTGCTTGCCTAGCCTGTGACACTGATGTGGCTGTGACCCTACTTGGAATTCTAGCACTGCATACAGTCCTCTGAGCAACACCAAGTGTGTCCCCACGGACAAAAAAAGAATAATATTCATGTTTATGGTCTGCTTTTGTGTGCCCAAGAAATCAAAGGACCGATCCCATGTAACACTGGGTGGTTCTTTAACCAAAACCTATAATAGCTACCACAATGGCTAAAGCAGAAGAGGCTGAGAATCTCTCTGAACTGATTTCTTTTACCATGGAATAATTTAATATAATTGTTTCTCAACTACATACGGATTCAGTACAAATGGGACAGATAAAACCAACTCAATCATCTATCAGACCCGGGTTTGATTCCTCCACCCTCTCGGAGAGCCTGGGAAGCATTCTGAGAGTATCCTGACTGCACGGCAGAGCCTGGCATGCTAACCGTGGCATACTTGATATGCCAAAAATAGTAACAACAAGTCTCACAATGGAGATGTTACTGGTGCCCACTCAAGCAAATCAATGAACAACGGGACGACAGTGCTACAGTGCAGTGCTATCAGATTAGACAGTGGCCCCATTCATGTGGTAGATCATGAACAAAATTCAGGAGACAAATTGAAATTCCTTTGTTCTCATTAATAACAAATCTAAACATTTATCTTATGAAAGTAATTCCCAAATGTATTGACTCAATTATTCACCTTAAGTCCACATTTTTTATGATAACAACAATGAGAGATGAGAATATATGACAGAGGTTTTTTAAATAAATTGAATATGTAATTCCATTCACTGGGACATTAGCCAGTTATTAAAATGATTAAGAAGGTAGTACTTTAGAATTTTAAAAATGAAGAAAATTGTTGTCTGTACTAAAATGATAATTATAAAATGATATGTACTCATACATTACTTTATCACACTCAGAAAATCAAGATATTTGATTTGTTGGGTATTTCAATTGTGGATTATCTTTTTAAATTATAAGCATGTTTATACTATAAAGTAATACTTATAAAATTAATCAGTTTATAGTCTAGTGATGACAATAATGTTGATTATCTAGGAAGGCTGCGAATCCTGAACAAAAGGCTGTTTTCATCTGTCAAGAATTGATTTATTCTTTTAATATCCTGGTATCTTGTAGAAACTTTGACGAGGCTCTCTCTAATTCTTAAAGATAAACAAGATGAGCACATGTCATGTTTCATTTGGGACAACTTATTTGATCCTGTCATTCCAAGACAATTGTTTTCAACACTGATTTTTTATTGTATTTAATTTTTTAATTTTTATTTATTTTTAATTGAATCATAGTGAGATACATAGTTACAAAGTTGTCATTGATTGGGTTTCACTTATATAATGTTTCAACACCCATCCTTCACTGTGTACATTTTCTACCACCAATGTCCCAGATTTCCCTCCCCACGCCATCCCCACCTCTTTGGCATCTGCTCTCTCTCTCTCTCTCTCTCTCTCTCTCTCTCTCTCTATCTCTCTATCTCTCTCTCTATCCCTATGTCTCTATCTGTCTCCCTCTATCTCTGTCTCTCTCTCATTTTTATTGTAAAAGTTGATGGGTTTGCATAATTTACTTGGATTACCGTGTTCTAAATAATATGTTCACCATCAGCCATACGGAATATTTTTTATCATACCCTTCTTTTGCCAAATGCCTCTAGTAAATACCTCCCTAGTTTATTATTTAGCTTTTTGTGACTTAGAGAATTATTCATGAAGACTTTGTCATATGCCTGAAAGTAAGAGCACTATATATGCATCAGCAGCATCAGCAGTGAAATTGTCTATTTGCAGTTATGATAGCCCCTTATCATGTTTCTAAAGGTAAAAATTTCAAAAGTTGATCACTTTCTGGAAATAATTATGTTTTATTTTATTAATGTCATTTTTGTTTTGTTTTGTTTTTTCCTTTTGGGTCACACCCGGCAATGTACAGGGGTTATTCCTGGCAGTGCTCGAGGGACCATATGTGATGCTGGGACTCAAACCTGGGTCAGCCGCATGCAAGGCAAATGCCCTACCCGCTGTGCTATCGCTCCAGCCCTTATTAATGTCACTTTTAATTTTGACATTTTTATCTTCCTTTGATTGTCAGGAAACTCAGCTAAACCAGGTACTTCAGTGCAGCAAACACTGAAGGAAAAGAAACTGAATTCTTTTTAATTTTCTTTCTATTTAATTTTTTTTTTGTTTTAGATTACAGAGTTACAAAGTTATTCATTATTGTTTCAGGCACACAGTGTCCCATATCAGTTCCTTCACCAGTGTCTGCTTCCATCCACCTGTCTTCAGCTTGCCTCCTGTCCACTGGCCTGCCTCAGCATGCACTTTCCCCTCCACCATTGTCTTAGTGTTCCCTTACCTAATTTATCCCTACCCTTGTGTATCCTAACCACCAGACATTCCACGCCCCCCACCCCCCCCAGCCACCTCAATCCAGTGACAGGTTTTCCACTGAAGAATACTCCTCATGATCTTTGATTCCATTGCCTTTTGGCGTTTGTTATTCCCTTGCATTTTGTTTTATTCCACATATGAGAGATTATGTGGTGTCTGTTCCTTTCCCTCTGAATAACTTCACTCCACATGATTCTTCCCCGATCTAACCATGTTGCAGCAAATTGCATGATATTATCTTTTATTACTGCTGAGCAGTATTTTATTATGTATATGTACCATGATTTCTTTGTCCATTCATCTGTTCTTGGGCAGTTGCGTTGTTTCCAGATTTTGGCTACTGTGAATAGTGCTCGAAGGAACATAGGGATGCAGATGTCTTTTTTGGATTGTGCTTTTGGACCCTTAGGGTATATTCCAAGGAGTGGGATTACTGGTTTATATGGAAACTCAATTGCTAGTTCTTTGAGTAATGACTGTACTGACTTCCAAAAAGGCTGGATCAGTTGACATTCCCGACAATGAATGCTTCCCCCCCACCCCCCACAAGGCTCACCACCAGTTGTTCTCCTCTGCTGAGTGCCAGTCTCTGTGATATGGGATGGTATCTCATAGATATTTCTTTCATTTTATTTGTTGCCTTTGTTTATTATAACAAGCTACCACAACTTCGTGACATAAATCTGTTCATTTACAATTTTGGAAGATAGAAATTTGAGTCAGCTTCATTAGATCAAAAGTAATTTGTCATCAGGATCTCATTTCCTCCAAAGACAATAGGGGAGAATTATTTCTTGCTGCTTCCACCTCTGGTGGCTGCTGACATTTCTTGCCTGGGCCACATCCTATTGGTCTCAAGATCTCTTGCTACATTGGTCTCCTATTCTGTGTCAGCTATTCCTCTGCCTCTTTACAAGGTCATTTGTATGTCTTTATAGCATATATCCTTAAAGTAGGTCATTATGATTGATCACGGACCATTGGGAATGAATCATGTAACTGTGATTTTATTCAAGTCTTGGAATTTATAACTCTGAAGTTGGGGTTTGAATCCTGTATCTGGAGCTTGATTTTGGATATAAACTTGTGCTTTTACCACCCAATCAATGGATGAGGTTAAGCAGAATAAGTTTTTACTGGTACTAGTCATTCTTCTGTCCAGAAATGCAAATGGGTCAATATGAAGTTCCTGCTTTTTCAGAGTAGCTCTCAAGTTGCCTCTGGGTCCTAGTGAATTTTTGGGAGCCTAAGTGTTCAAAGATTATGTGTGAGGAGTTTGTAAAACTCCCACTGCTGTAAATGCTGGTATATAACATTGGTTTTTGCTAGGAAATAACAATCGATAAGTAGAAGGGAACTGAGATGGATGGCTTCCCACTCATTTTTTCTATAAACTTGCAGCATGTCAAATAATAAATACAGATGTTAACAAAAACAGTCTTACCTTTATTCTGGGTTGAGCACCCCAGAGAGACAGGTGTTGAATTAAAATAAAGCTTTTGTTCATCCAGCGGGTTCATGGACAAGAAGAACTTTTTACATTCACCCTGGAAATCTATCAGTATTGGATATGTAGGATGGAGACATGGTGTTTACAAGAATGGTTTATTTCCCAATAAATTAAGGGTTTTACTTAAAGATTTATTTTGTGAAATAGGTTTCAAAAGAGAAAAAGCAAGCACTGAACTGACAGTTCTGGAACAAATGGATTTCATGTCATTTTGATGAAAGGTTTCTTATCCAAGTGGCCTTTAAGAGATTCTTGCTGGGGAAAAAAGTGTTTTCCCTCTCCATATTGACTTTCACAAATTTTTTGTTAAGCTATCAGCAGAGACTGTTTTGGTCTTTGAAACTCAGCAGCTGCATTTTCAGTTCACCATATCAAAGATATTCATCAAAAGATACAAAGGTTGTTGATAAAAGTTCTGAGCTCTGATGAACTTGTGTGAAAGCACTGCAAGAGAGCTTCACAACCAAGTTGTGTGTGTGATATTCCCAACACTGCAACAACAACAAAAGGGAAGGTGAGAAGAATAATGTGTTGAATGAAATTTGTTCTGTAAGAATATTGGGATCTGTCCTACTCACCAGTTGTGTGACTTTGAATATATTCCATTCAATGAATTCTTTTAATATGTAAACAGAACTGTTGATTATCTGAAATACTATCATTTCTATCTGAAATATTGATGAGAGATAAAGAGAGCACACCCATGATGTACTTTATATCTATGTCCAATGGTTCACAAATGTTCTCAACTTTTTGAGCTTTGACCTTAGACACATACTTCAACTCTTCCTACCTCTTGCTTGTCAGCATTTTTTTTTTGAGAATTAAATAATATTTTCCAATGTAAAACCTATATAGCATGAATCCTATTCTTAGTGGGATCAGTTGAGAAGAAAAATAATACTCTAGTTTATCTGTAAAGAAATTTGTGGTGCCATATGTAACCACACATTGTCTAGAAGTCAAAAGCCTTATGTTCAGATCTTGCCTCTGACAACTTCACACAGTGCTGAGATCAACAACTGAGTGTGGTGGATTGTGCCGATGTGGAAGATGATTATTTTGAATTGAGAAAAAAATAGCAGATCAAAAGTGATCATTTTTTGTTTCCTTGTGTTCCTAATTATCTCACTGAAAAAGCTTATATCTGTGGTAGTCATAAAAATAGAGAGCCTTAATGTCATTTCACCTCAATTCATAACTTGCAAGCTCTATTATCTTATTTTTTGTGCCACACCTGGCTGCACTCAGGAATTACTCCTGGCTCTGTGTTGAGGGATCACTCCTGACATTGCTCCAAAAAACTTATGTGGTACCAAGGATCAAACCCAGGTCAACTGCATGCAAGGCAAGTGCCTTGCCCAATGTACTAGCTCTCTGGCTCTGCAAGCTCTATTTTCAATGAATAATTTGATTAAATCACAAAAAAATAAATTTTGCCTAAATTGCAATTTTTTGTTTAGATTTTTATGGTCACACCCAGTGGTATTCAAGATTTACTCCTGGCCCTCTGCTCAGGAATCACTCTTGGATGGGCTTGGAAGACCATATGGGGTGCAGAAGACCAAACCCGGGTCTGCCATGTGCTAGGCAACTGTCTGAGTAAGGCACTCTACTCTCTCCAGTCCCTTGCAGTTTTTTTTTCAGTTTTTCCCTCCTAAATAATTTCTTCTTTACTAGAGATTATATAACTTCCCTGAAATGACCAAATAAAAGGTTCTATTAGTCTATGTATGAGCCTTCAGGTGCACATAACCAAATTTTTTTCCCTCTTGATTACCTTCATATTTTGGTTTAATTCTGTTTCTACTCATTAACAGGGAAGGAGAGAAGAAAGTTAACATGCTCCTTAATAGTAAGCATAGTAGTGAGCAGTGTACATGATCTCAATGCCACAGTTCTTTAATCTATACAAAAATCATGATTTCTCTTTCCGGATTATAGTAAGGTAATATATGTGAATCCAGAATAAAATGAAACCTTACTTTTTTCCTCCAATATTCTTCTTTCTCTATTCTATGCAGGTGATTCTTGTCTGGTCCCTAAATCAAAATATCACCCAGAGTTATCCCTGTATTAAAATCTTTTTCTTATATAATAGATGTCTTATTTATGCTTTAAGTCATACACTCAATTTAAAACAAGGTACAAAATTTAATGATAATTTAAATGCCTAATCTATTAGATTAACCAGAATCTGAATTTTACCTAATATCTCACTATTCATTTTCTTCCTCTTTGTTTCATTTCAAAAGAAAGAGAAACAGGTGGGACTGGAGCAATAGCACAGCAGGCGTTTGCCTTGCACGTGGCCACCCCAGGTTTGATTCCCAGCATACCATATGGTCCCCCTAGCACCGCCAGGAGTAACTCCTGAGTGCATGAGCCAGGAATAACCCCTGTGCATCGCTGGGTGTGACCCAAAAAGCAAAAGAGAGAGAGAGAGAGAGAGAGAGAGAGAGAAATAAGTACGGTTGGTAGCTTTCTCTTTTCTGCCATACCCCATCCCACCCTTCTACTAAGTTATTCAAAAAACTGGATTTGTTGCACTGAAACTTCCTGGGATGTAGAATGAGACAGGCCTAGTGCTTTAGTCTTTCATGCACCTCCAATATGGTTTCCATAACTCTGACCCTGCATACCAATTCGCCGCTCTCCCCAAATTTAATGTGCCCTTAATTTTTTTTGTTCCTTTATTCAGTTCCTCTAGTCTGGCAACAAAATTTTATAACTCAGTGAGACAGGACCCAAAGATTTTCCAACTAGTGATTTATTTTTTTCCCAGAGAATTACATTTCCCATTACATTTATGTACATATATGTGTCATATATATGTATGTGTGTATACACAGATATACACATACATGTGCACTCACACACACATCCTACACATTTCTCCTCACTCAAATCCTCTCCACTTTCCTCTTTCTCTGTCCTTTTTATAGGGCCAAGAATTTGTCCACCTTGATATCTTGCAATATTTTATCATGTTATCTGCATACCACAGACAACTGAAATCTTCCAGTATTTGCCCTTCTTCTTCTAACTTAATTCATGTAACATGCTATTCTCCAGTTCTATCAAGTTGCAGTAAATTGCATGATTTCATTTCTTACAGCCATATAATATTCTATTATGTATGTATATCACATCTTCATTATGCACTTATCTTTTGTTGGACAAAGTTTGATTCCATAACCTAGCTAATGTAGTGTTGCAGTGAACAGTTATCTGCATATTTCCTTTTGAGTGAATGTTTTTATATCTTGGGAGCAGATTTCTATAAATAGCATTACTGGGTTATATGGACACTCCATTATAATCTTTTGAGAAACACTTATGCTGATTTTTTTCTATTTGCTTTTATTCAGTTACACAGAGTTTGTGAAGTTTATTTTGCTTAAAAGGTCCTTAAGAAGCTACTTTAATGCTATTGCAAAACTGGCTTCATGGTTATGAAGTTCCTAAGCTAATATTTGTCCATGAAATTTGTATCATTACTTAAAATCTAAATGATAATCTATCTGGTAAAGTATTCTTGGTTAGGTTTTTACTTTACTCAGCTTTTTACTACATCCCACCATTCTCTTCTGGCCTGTAAATCTCATTTGATAGATCTGCTGTTAATCTTATAAAATTTCCGTTGTATTTGAGTTATTTTTTTTCCTGTTTTGTTACTTTTTTCTTTTCCTTTTTTTAAAATTTTTTAAATGGGGCTGGAGCAATAGCACAGTGATAGGGCGTTGGCCTTTCACTCGGCCAACCCGTGTTCCTGTTCGATTCCTCCGCCCCTCTTGGAGAAACCGGCAAGCTACGAAGAAATCGCTCCCGCCTGGCAAGCTACCCTTGGCATATTCAATATGCCAAAAAAAGTAACAATAAGTCTCTCAATGAGAGACCTTACTGGTGCCTGCTCGAACAAATCGATGAGCAACGGGATGACAGTGACAGTGATTTTTAACTGAATCACCGTGAGGTACAAACGTAAGTTTGTAAGTTTGACTTACGTTTCAGTCATACAAACTCATGCTATTTTATATAGGGGTTGAACCAGACAACAATCCCAACGTCAGTGAATGATGGTTCCTTTATTGCCATATCCAAACATAGGTTGCTTCCAATTTTTTTGATACGTGCCATTCTCACTTTAATGTGAGATGATATTTCATTGTCATCTTGATTTGAATTTCCCTAGTACTCAGTGATGATGAATACTTTTTTAAATAAACAGAACGGGCATCCATCTGTCTTCCTCAGAGCAGTGTCTATTCATTTTCTCTCCCTGTTTTTTTTAATAGGACTTATGGGACCTTTGGGGGTGGGGTGGGAGTGATCTTTGTGGATATTTTCTAAATTGTTAATATTAATTCGTTATTTGATGTGTTAAGAAGTGCAAACATTTCCTCTTATTCAATAAAACTAAATTTAATATTTTTAGGTATTAAAATTTTTAATATTTTTTGCAGCAAAAAAACTTCCTTTTTGTTTTTGTTCCTGGTTTTTGGATCACACCCAGCGGTGCTCAGGGCTTGCTCCTTGCTCTGAGCTCAGGGATTACTCCTGCCAGGCTGCAGAGATCATGTGGGGTGCTAGTGATCAAATCCGGGTAGGCTGCAAACATAGCAAATGCCTCATCTGCTGTATTATCTTCACGGCCCCAGAAACTTTTAAATTTGATGTAGCCCCATTTGTTTGTTTTTGCCAATGGAATCATGTCATAGAAAGTAAATCTGAGGTCTAGATCTTGGAACTTTCTGCTGATAGTTTCCCTCAATGTGATTTATAGATTCTGATCTAGTCTCGTGGTTATTACTTTTAATTTTTATTTCTTTGAATTTTCTTTTGTGTAAAGTGTAAGATATGAATCCAGCTTTGTTATTTTTATCATTTTGCATGCGTTTACCTCTTTTACCAACACCATTTGTTGAAGAAACTATTCCACATCATATACTCTGCTACTTTGACAAAAATTAGTTGACCAAATATCTGGGGGTTTGTCTTTGGGTTCTCAATTCTAACCAATTGCGTAGAAAGCTTATTGTTTAAGGTTTCTCATTTTCCCTCCTTTATTTGTTTGTTTTTCATTCATAGTATTACGAAATGATTGTGGCTGTTTATTGGGTCATATGTGCTAGATCTTCATAGTCACATTTAAAAACCAGAAAACCTACTCCAAACTGTTCAGGTCTTCAGTTGGGATAATTTCTGATAAATATCCTGTTTGTTGTCTTAATTGTTGTTCATCATCAGCTGTCTTATATGATACATGATCTCTATTCCTCAACTTTTAATTTTCATATCTATGCCATGAAGTATGGTAGAATGAGAAGAGAGATCGTTGCAAACAACAGCAACAGGTGGTTGCTGGATGCTTTTTGAATAGCTGAATGATAGCTCAGAGTATTACTTTCACCAGGCATAGGAGGAGAATGGAGAGATGGCCTGGTTTGGGAGGTAGGGCACTTTGGTTTACTTTCAGAATGAGAAAGTTGGTCTTTGAACAGGGAAATAGCAGTAGAAATGTAAAGAAAGTGAGATGTACAAAAGGGAATGAAAATGAAAACTTTTCAGTAACTCAGAAAGTGGTTTGCTGTGCAAAAATTAGGTGATTGATGGGGCAGGAGAGCCAACATGATTTTACAAACTATATAGTGTATATAGTTTTCAGTCCTGATGGAATATTCTAATGATAAGTAATAAGTAAAAATATAGAAAGAAATTCACGGCAAGGCTCTGTATTTAAGATGTCAGTTAAGGAGTTTTTTTCTGTAAACATGATATTAAAGAAAAGCAGTAGAGAAAATTACCCACTCTTACAATTTACCCACTGAAATTATTTAGATTTCAACTTTTTTAAATCTGATTTTAGGGTCAGGAATTACATCGAATAATGACTTATGCAAAGCTTAACAAATATGTAAAAATCAAAACTGAGTAAATAAATCAGTTCAGGAGCTGGAGTGATAGCACACTGGGTAGGGCATTTGCCTTGCATGCGGCTGACCCGGGTTCGATTCCCAGCATCCCATAGGTCCCCTGAGCACCACCAGGGGTAATTCCTGAGTGCAGAGCCAGGAACGACCCCTGTGCATTGCCAGGTGTGACCTAAAAAGCAAAAAGCAAAAAAATCAGTTCATAATTTCTGTAATAGGTTAAAAAGATAACTTTAGAAAGACTGGTTTGAAAAAACAACTTTTGTTTGTGGAGTTTAACAAGAACTTTTTTTTTTTTCTTTTTGGGTCACACCCAGCGATGCTCAGGAATTACTCCTGGCGGTGCTTGGGGGACCATATGGGATGCCCGGGATCGAACCCGGGTCGGCCACGTGCAAGGCAAACGCCCTACCCGCTGTGCTATCACTCCGGCCCCAACAAGAACTTTTAAAGTGAGCACAAATAAGGTCCTAGTTTCTGAGCTCTCGATAGCCAGGAAATCAGTACAATCACTTGGATTTGGCAGAGATTTCAGTGCAGACAGGGAAGTATGAAAAGTCAATAGTGGGAAAGTAAAAGGCCTCAGATATGTCCTGGATATTTCTAACATGAGGAGACTAGAGCCAGCTTAATTAGAAACAGAGCATTCATTTTCCTTGATTGGTTATGTGGACTAATTCCATTTCCCTGGTTTGTCAAAGTTGAACACCGGGACAACAGTCGGGGAATTTGGCAGTTATTGATCAAGGCTGACTGATTTGACTTTGGGGTCTGGTTGCTGGAGGTTGTAAGTTAGAGTTCATATATATATAATATATGCACATGTATATATTCCAATCACTATCTATTTGTATATTTAGTTTATTCCATTGCAACATCTTCCATTTAAAATGTTATCTTCTCATTTGTCTTCCCTTGTTGTCCAACAATGCATAATTCTTTCATATACTCAAATGATTTTGAGGTATTATGTGTAGATTGTTTTTTATCTAATCCCTGTTCCATTTGATGCATGATTTTTTTAAATCTGTATTTTAAAACAAACAAAATATAATATCTATACAATTAAGAAGTTAAAACTAGACAGCAGGGTATAAAATACAACTGTAAATCTTTTCTTTCCAAAACCTTCACTTGTACTTCTTAGACTAATTCACTCCTGAGTTTCATGACTTTCAGAAGTGATGTAAATATGCAATTACCTATACTTTCATATTTATAACCTCTAAATTATTTTTGATAAATAGGGGTTTTTAAATAAGAATTTCTTTTATCATGTTCTCTTTGTGGGTCATCTTTGGTCATCTTTGAATCAGTAGAAATAAACTAAGTTGGTACAAAATGTCAAAATTTTAATAAATATTCTGAAATTACTCACATAAAAGTGTTCTAATTTATCCCCTTTAAAAAATGGTTTAAAATGACCTGTTCTTGATACTTTCTTGACATTTGATAATCTTTCTAATTTTAACCAAAAAAATACTTTAAAGTAGTACTTTAATTTGAATTTTTTAACTGTCAGTGAGGTCCAAAGTTTTCCATATGATTTGCTTGACATTTAGATAGTTTTTCTGTCCATTTTCGTTGTTTTATTGTTCTTCTGTGATGACTTCTTGCATTTAAATAAATTATCTCTTTATTTTATTATCTGTCCTTTCACTTTGTGTATGACCTTAGGCTTTGCTACATAGAAGTTTTCATCCTGAATCTGTAACTTTATACATTTCCCCATTGATTTGAATATTATTGCTTTAATTGCAAAGGTCTTCCTATGTTATTTTATTTTCTTTGCTTTTTAATCAAATCCTTTTGTTTGATAGCATAATTGGGAATATAATTGGAGGAAATTAGTGTGTCTGGTATTTTTTTCCAAATTGGTGTGCTCCATTATTACAGAAGAGTTAATGAAAGTTTATGGGTTTGAAGCTCCAAATATCCCAGAGTATTCTTTAATGATGAGAAGAAAGAAACAGGAAGCGAAAAAGAGTTGTTAATCAGCATAAAGAATTATCTTCTCAAGCAGTGTACTAAATACACTTCTTTTCTTTTGGACACAGTATTTGATGGTTGCCACCCAATCCCATCATTAATTACTATAGCTCTAGAACATTTGTGATTGAAAAATGTGAACAAAACCTAAGTAGAGGGTTCAAAGTCTCCTTTTGGGTTGTGGGAGAGGGGCATTTTGTGGTGCATAGCTTATACTTGCACACCCTATTCAGAAATACTAAAGCTTCCTGATTGATCTGGACATACTTGAAAAGAATTGGGGCTGATGAGACTGGAATGGTCTAGTGACTTGTGAGTTGCTGACGGTAAGTTAGGAGGTAGAGGAAATGCTGACTTATTTGCCCCGTACACTTAGTTGATCTTGCTCCTTTTTACTAGGAGAGACAGTGTGCTACTGTGGCTATTGGTATAATCATCCACATGACCCTGGCCCGTTTTTTCTATGCAACCTTTGGATTTCTGAGAGATATGATGGAAGTGGAGCAAATAAGAGTGTTTGTTTCCCAGATTCCTTAATAGCTTTATATCTGTGCTCTGCTGGATAATCACTGAAGTAAAACAAAAAAATAAGTTCACGGTTTCCCCTCAGAGGCATATCTTCCCATATCTTCCTTTCCAAGATCCATTATTGACTTAACCAATAACTTATGGCATTGTCAATCAGGTAATTCATTTGGGAAATAGAAACTTGTTGGAAGCAGAAGAGATTTTCTCCCATCATACCTATTGAAGGTGACCTTGACATCGTTAGACTTTTATTTATTTATTTACTTATTTATTTATTGCCCTCATGGATATTCAATAGCTCAGCTATGTATTATCACTCCATTCCCCATAAGGGGATGATGTTTATGTTAAAAATAATTAGCGGGGTCTGGAGTGATAGTACAGTAAGTCAGGCATTTGCCTTTCTCACAGCTGACTTGTGAGCTGTTCGATCCCTGGAAACCCATTTTGTCTCCCCAGCCTGCCAGGATTGATCCCTGAGCACCATTGATTGTGGCCTACTCGCCCCCAGTAAATGAAAATAATAGCTAATTAAAGAAGAAAAAACATAGGGAAGGAAGTATATTCCACAGCAAAGTAAAAGCACAGCTAGAATCTTCAATATGTTGTTGGTTCATTCATAAAACATTTATTTGAGTCTTTCTATATGCCAAGCAATATTTTAGAAGTGGAGGATGCATCTATAATAGTAATAGTAATAATTAGTAACAAGTATTTCAATATTACTATCTACAGAGCAGTACTAAATGTTTCATATATGGGCTGAAGAGATCTATGAACTTGCCTTGCATGTGGCCAACCAGAGTTTGATGCCTAGCACTATGACATATGGTATCCTGAGCACTATCAGGAGTGGTTCCCTGAGCACCAAACAGAAATGCTTACTGTGAATTAACTCATAATTTCACATCAAATACGTATCAAGTGAAACCTGTAGTTAAGTACTCTTACAATATCATGCAAAGGGAAGGAAAGTATGGTTTAGAGTGGTTCGATGAGTTTCTCAGAAACACTATAAAGGATTCAAGTTGGCATAAATCCCAGTAGAGTTTTTCCACTTCCAAATTGTTTTCTATTAAACCTACACGAGGTAAAAATAAGTTCCTGCCCCTGTGGAGCATTTGGTCTAAACTACAGAACACTTATTTTCAAATACTCATTTTTGGGAAGTGTGAGGGATTTGGAGTACAACAGGCAATGCCCAGAAGCTTTTCCTGGCTCTGTGCTTGGGCATCTCTCCTGGTCATTCTCAAGGGACTCTAAGTGGTGTCAGAGATTAAACCAGGATCATCCTATGCAAGGCAAGTGCCCTAACCCCTGTACTATCTCTCCAACCCCCAAACCTTGGGGATGGTGTGGATTATCTCGAGAGCAGTGGTTTTCAACCTTTTTCCTCTTTCAAATCAGCACCTTACCCCAAATCAGCATCTCAAACTCAGTGCTCCAGAGAACACTTCTCTCCTTTCAGCAGGTCTTGGACTGTTGACACATGCTCAGTTGATGGAATTACTTGATAAACTAGGCTTCTTTTCTTCCTATTCAGATTCATTGCTCTCTTCTGTATCCTAATCATGTTCTCTGCATTGCATCCTTTGCCTGGCTGGTTCTTCTCCCTTCCTCTCTGAGTCCCCTCCTTTATTTTTTTTCTCTCCCATCTAGAAAATTTACTATAGTACCAAATGTCACACAAGATAGTTTTGAAGGAAAACACATAATGGAGAGAAATTTTTACTGTAAATAAAATGAGCTGTTGATAAATGGCTTAGTAAGTCTAGGGATTCTTCTTTAGTATTCTCTGGCATTTAAGAGACTCAGGATTCCAAAAGCATATCCACTCCATTTTACTGTTGCTAATCTCATTTTTCCCATGATTAACAACTCAGTTCATTATGTTTTCAGCTCACATTAATCTTCTCTTCTGTGAGTTTGGTAACATTTGGAGTCATTTTCCTCTGTATTTATCCATCTGGGATCTTTAGAGATGATAAGTTTGCAGAAAGTCGTTTATTGCATTGCTGCAAGAGGAATGATGTTTTCCATGTTTCTCAGACTTGGTAGGGAATCATCTGAAACAGGACGAGACTCTTCATAATTCAGAGAGGCCCCTCAGTAGAGCTCCATGAAGTCTTCAATTGGGAATGGACTATGACAGATCAGGATTAAAATCACAACAGGCAATGCTCCCTGGATCCTGACTGTCCTCAGAGAGCAGATGGAATTGGGAGAGCTCTGGAGGTCATGGAAAGAGTTGCAAGATTAATGAGTCAGAACAAAGCCTTTAGCTTGAGCCTCCTTTTTGTCTTCTAAAAACTTTATGACCTTGGACAAATCACATAATCTCTCCATGCCCCTCCTCCATGAAATAGTCCCAGAGGTGCTTGCCTTCTCTTTAATAAAGAGGGTTTTGATACCTAGTTTATATTCTCATCTCATAGCTTAATAGCTCATAGCTATTTCACTTAGCTTTTTCAATTTGGAGACCTTGAGCACTACAAATTTTTATATTTTATTATTTACATGGCATATTTTACATAATTTATTGAATATTTTTACGATCTATGCTTACAGACAATTATATATGCATATACTATGGCTATTAACATAATTTGTAACTATGATAATATAACATATTTATCATACTATTACTATAAATGTACCATATAAGTATAGTTCATGTAGTATAATATATCACCATTATACAATATATTATATATATGTGATATATATGAAATAAAAACTAGGCTATTAGGAAAGTTGTATAGTATTTCTTTACTCATAAAATAACTTGAATGTATATGCCATATTTAAATATCTGTTAGAGAGGAGTTATGATGAATAAAAAAAGCAGAACCTTTTGGAAATTGAACTAAAGATACACTCCCAGGTAGCATGCAATGAAATTGCAAAGGTCACAAGAAAGGTAACTCTTTGTAGATTTCTGGTCTCTAGTAACATTTTCTTTTCTTTCTTTCTTTCTTTCTTTCTTTCTTTCTTTCTTTCTTTCTTTCTTTCTTTCTTTCTTTCTTTCTTTTTTTTTTGATGAAGACTAGAATGCTCTTACTCATTTCCTAATAGAATAAACTTTAGAGAAAATATTCTATATTGGACTTTCATTCAAAAGCTATGGCGAATTTTCCAGTCTATGGCCATTAACCATAAATCAGTATTATTTGTTGTTATTGTCCAGTTGTGGGGTTAAATGCACCCAGGGAAAGGGAAGAGGCATAAATAATTTTTATCATTATAGAATTTTGATGGGGCTCAGGATGTGAAGAAATCTAGTAGAAACAAGAGAAATCTCGACTGGAGGACTCAAATTTTACACAACTGGAAACAAGGCGGCATGATTCGGAAATGTTGTCACTTACTGACAGTCTTCTTTCTGGCACCTGGGATTTAAACAAGAGATTCCCATTACGCAGATAATTCCCAGTAGGGTTGATGGAAATTACCTACACAACCAATCATTTAGCTCTTATAGAATGCCAGACATTGAGTGCACTTTTAATTGCAACATACTGTCCTCTGCAAAAGAGCTAATTGCGTCTGTTTCCCTTTCTTTTAGGTAGCCAAGCAAGAACAGGAATAATGAAGAGACACACATGTTAGTCACAGCCTTCGAAACCGTGCAAGAAGAAAATCAACAGTGTGGACAGAGCTGAAACGGTTGCCATGCTTGCTTGTTGGAGTAAATGAGGAATGGGCTTGTGATTATGACATTCCAGCATGAATCTGGTAGACCTGTGGTTAACCCGTTCCCTCTCCATGTGTCTCCTCCTACAAAGTTTTGTTCTTATGATACTGTGCTTTCATTCTGCCAGTATGTGTCCCAAGGGTTGTCTTTGTTCTTCCTCTGGGGGTTTAAATGTCACCTGTAGCAATGCAAATCTCAAGGAAATACCTAGAGATCTTCCTCCTGAAACAGTCTTATTGTATCTGGACTCCAATCAGATTACTTCTATCCCAAATGAGATTTTTAAGGACCTCCATCAACTAAGAGTTCTCAACCTGTCCAAAAACGGCATTGAGTTTATTGACGAGCATGCCTTCAAGGGTGTTGCTGAAACTTTGCAGACTCTGGACTTGTCTGACAACCGGATTCAAAGTGTGCACAAAAATGCCTTCAATAATCTGAAGGCACGAGCCAGAATTGCCAACAATCCCTGGCACTGCGACTGTACTCTCCAGCAAGTTCTAAGAAGCATGGCATCCAATCACGAGACAGCCCACAATGTGATCTGTAAGACTTCAGTGTTGGATGAACATGCTGGGAGACCATTCCTCAATGCTGCCAATGATGCTGACCTTTGTAATCTTCCTAAGAAAACTACTGACTATGCCATGCTGGTCACCATGTTCGGCTGGTTCACGATGGTCATCTCATATGTGGTGTATTACGTGAGGCAAAATCAGGAGGATGCCCGGAGACACCTTGAATACTTGAAATCCCTGCCGAGCAGGCAAAAGAAAGCGGATGAACCTGATGACATTAGCACTGTGGTATAGTGTCCAAATTGACTGGCATCGAGAAAGAAATTTGTTTTGCAATTGCAGTAGAAAATAAGGGGTTTACTTCTCCCATCCATTGTAAACATTTACAACTTTGTATCGCAGTTTCTTTTGAATCATGCCACTGTTGAACTTTTAACAAACATGACAACATAACAAATCATTTTAGTTTAGGTGATCTACCCCTTGACTGTACCCCTAGTGGTTCCTGAGTAAAGCTACTCTCTGAACATTAGTTAGAACCATCTCACTATTTAATAATGAAATTTATTTTTTTAATTTAAAACCAAATAAAAGCTTAACTTTGAACCATGGAAAACAGAGTGACTTATTGGTCAAGAAAACAGGATAGTCATTTCACTTGATTTAAAGGAAAACTGACAACACTGGTGAACCTAAAGAACTATTATAATGAAAGATGTGTTATTTATCCCTACTCTACACTGGGGAACAATAATAGAAATATTGACCGAGTCAAGTATCTGTCAGAGTTTAAAATACTATGTATGGCATGCTCAGGTTCTCCTGCACAGTGTAGCATCTTGCAATGTCTTAAATTGGGATGTGTCTGTTGTTTTCTACCTAACATATGTTGTCTAAAATATTTAGTGCTTGATTACAACTAAAAAATGATAGGAACAAAGACATTGCCTATCTTGTCTGCAATATTACCTTCTGGTGGACAGGAATGCATGACAAACAGAAACAGTGATAAAAAGGAAGGTTCTAATAAGTCTGTAGCAGCAACTGTATGTGAACTATGTGAGGTCATTTTTATACTTATGTTTCAAACCTTCCTTACAAGAGAAGACTGTGACAACTGTCCCATTTATTTTAGGAGGAAATTGCAGGAGCAAGAGGCCAAATAACCTGTAGACCAGAAGTATCAGAATTTGACTTTGAACCAAGTATTCCTGCCTCAGTGATTGGAGTCTTCCTAGTACAGAGTGTAATTACACAATGGTTTGGTTGATCAAAGTTGATGCTAAAAAATACATCCATGTTAAGTGTACACATCTATAAGTTTTGACAAATGTGGGCACCTCTTTGTGTATCAAGAGATTGTGTCTTGCTTATGTTCAGAAATAGGAAAACACATTTGACTCTTGGAATAGGGAATTTTAGTGTCTTTAATTATTATTATTTTTAACTATCACTGCACATAGTCCTTGGAACCTGGATGGGATTGCATCTGATGATGAGGTAAGGAAGGAACATAGCAAGAGCGAAGGGATGGACATGTAGGTGAGGATTAGGCATGAAGTGGAGTTCTGTGGAGTTCTCATGTATGAGAAACATGAGAGGTAAGACTGGAGCTACATATACCATAGTCACCTCAATTTCAGACTAAGAAACAATAATTATAATAATATTTATGGAACAATGACTCTGTATTCACTATTTTCTTTGGGTTGTCTTAATGTTCACTGCTACCTTACATGATAGGCTTTTATGAGTGAAGGAACAGAAACATAGGCGTTTAATTCAAAACCCTAGAGCTTATAAATATAGTAGATGCTTATGCTCAGCTTTAGAGCCTATTGACCACTCAGCCACTGTACTTCTTTCACAAGTCATTGACTTCATTACACAGTTACTGTTACCCCAGACCTAGAGAGTTGCTGATGATCTGATTCTGGTGGTTTTGTAGGGAATGAATAGGGAATTAAGGAAGCTTCTTTTACCATTCTGACATATATAGTCTTCTCAAACAAATATTAGGTTATCACTGGGCAGCTGACAATCAGATTTCGGTCCTTACAAAAGCCTTTTAGTCTCATCCCAATCAGTAATCTCTTGAAAGGTTATTGTCATGACCATGGGGGTCCATCACTTCAAATCCTGCAGAGAAATAAGGCCTGACTACACCCTGCAACACACACCTCAGGCCCTGTATTTTCTTTTTGTGACTACCTTAGCCTCGCTAAAATATGTAAGGTCTAGAACTGCATCCTAGTTCACAAGACTGCTTCCAAGAGGATTTGAACACTTCCTAGGAAATTAGAGGACTGCTGAAGATTGAACGCCCTCTGGAGGACAATGTTGTAATATGTAACTTTGAGTACTATCACAGACGCCTAAAACAAATACACCTTCCCATTTTGTTCAACAAACATAAATAGGAAATCAGCCTTTGTTGAAATAACCCTTATTTTTAAATGTGTTTTATGAGTATCTAAAATTTAAAATTTTTATAAATACTGTAAATCTATTCCAGGTTTCTTCTTCCCAAGAAACCTTTATATTCTTGCTAGTAAGAGTTTATTTTCCTAGTATACGATTTCATTAGTCAAGTGAAAGTCTCTATGAAAGAACAATTTGGGAAAGCATTAGAAGATAGACATAATTCTGCTCAGAAAAGACAGCGTTAAATTCCCACAGTTTATAATTTTCTAGACATGGAATTAAGAAGTACAACCTGAGTGAGAAATTGATCCCTTGCCCATATTCTATATGAAGATTTTCAGTTAATAATGTCATAATTTTGAGTCTTTTTTTTAAAAAAAACAGAACATTTAAGTTAGATGACCGTAAGTTGTAGTGTATAAGCTACTGGTGAAGAAAAATATATTTCTAAATAAATAGCAGGCTAAGTGCCCATTTGTGACCAGGATGAAAGAAATTCAGATCACCTTGTCAGAAAATTTCCATCTCGGTCCAAAAATTCATGATGCCACAAATATAAACCACATACTAGGGCTGATGACCATGCAGTAAAGATCTGATATGCCTGATACATCATTTTTAACCCCTTTCAGATGCTTATATACATGAAAAACTACTTGTTAGTTTTATAAGGTTTTGAAAGTTATTATTTTATTATCTGATGGAGATTCATTAGGAAATGTTTAAACAATAGTCTTTGCTCAACCTTGTCCTTTGGCATTATTCTCTTAATTCCACCTCTGGCTTTTAGAAATAACTGGAAATTTTGGTCTAATTATTAACTATGTGCTTGCTTATCTGTGAAGCAAGGCAAATTGTAAAGTATGCCAACCCAACCGGAGCATTTTTAAGAAAGTGATAAAAAGTTATGTAACATAATTAACTTTCAAGAACACTTTGGCAAATTGTAACACACTAATATACATATCCTGCCAGGTACATGTTGTTCTTTTTTTACATCCCTCTCTGATTATTCACAATAGTTCTTGCTCTGACATCAATAAGCATAAGGCAATGTAGGATGTGGGTAGCCTTATTGGCTCGAGACTTTCAACTCATACAATGAGTTCACTCATTTATCTGGCACAGTTAGAGAATGGAAAATTCTGATTAGTTAACTTCAAATTTCTAGAGATAGACAATCTCCTAGGATGTCAAGACTGGAAGATTCCTGGAGATGACCTCACTTATTTTCAGGTGTTTAAAATGAAGAATGGAAAATTAGCATTAATAACCCCCATATTCTCATTTCTGTATCTTCACAGGACAGCAACTCTTTATCCTGATAAGTTTTTTTTCCAATCTTGGGAAAAACAGAACAGCATACCCTGATTTCATATAAATCATGAAAACTCTATCAGTAGCAGTTTCTTTGAGGATCCAGAGGCTCCCAAGATAGCTATAGGCCACAAAGTTGTACTAAGGACTATGATTCTCAGAGCTTCTCATGCCTTCAAATTATGATGAGAAAATATTTCCTTTTTAGCTAAGAGCCCCCCTGGGTGGTGTGCTCAATGTGATTCATGAGCCGATTTCCGACTAGAGATGGAGAGAGTGATCTTGGAGAAAGCAACTTTCTGGGGAGGCAGGGTTGATTATCATTTGTGTCCTTGGGTACAAATATTAACTATGAGTGATTAAAACACTTAAGATGACTTCCTCCATTTTCAGAGTTCTCATTATCCTGGCTTCCCAAAGTAGTACAATTTATTAATCAAGTTTACTGGGTCTGATCCAGATAAATCAAACCAGAGGCAAAACGATTTGTAACTCCAGTACCAAAAAGGAGAATAAGAATTTAGAGAAAATAGAGACCTGAAATTATCATCCCACATTTGCATAAAATAGTTTCTCATTCTATGGCCAGTCCCAGATGTATCAAATGAATCTATGGATCATGTATACCCAATGGACACTCCTCAAGACCCAAGACACTTTGTTTTCAACTCAGGAAATTATTATTTATTATCTTTTTAAAAATTTTTATTTTGTTGAATCACCTTGACAAAAGTTACAAAGGTTTCAGGTTTAAGTCTCAGTCATATAAAGATCAAACCCCATCTCTTCACCAGTGCACCTGTTTCCCCCCCAAGAACCCCAATATACTCCCCTCCCATCGCCCCCCTGCACCTGAGTGGCCAATGATCTTCACTTTATTCTCTCTGTACTTTGGATACATTCAATATTTCAACAGAGAACTGATTATTATTATTTGGAATTTTCCCCCAACAATCAAACCTGCTGAAAAGGCTTCATTTGATAGTTTGTTTTCCATTGCTGAGAATGAAGATTATAGGAGCTCACGCGGTGGTTTTTGATTTCTGTTGTTTTAGCTCATCTCACAGTCTAGATGCATTTCTATAAGTCTTTGGGTGCCAAAATGGGTTAGTAGACCTCCTGGATCATAGTCTTTAAGGAGCAGAGGGGCCGGCCATGTCATGAGCGGCTGCTCCGGATCTCATCTGGGCCAAGAGCGTGCCAGTAACACCCCCATCCCATGATCTCTTGCGTGCCACATCACGATAAGCAAGTACCTCTGGGTTGTGAGTCTTAGAAGATGGCAGACGCCACGTGGGCACTGCTGCTCCAGTCACCGCTATCATCCCCGTAGAAAGAAAGCATTGGGAGAGAGAGAATCCTCCCCCCTCCCCAGGCGGCTTGTAGTCGTAGCTCAGCTTACAGTTTAGATGCATTTCTATAAGTCTCTGGGTGCCAAAATGGGTTAGTAGACCTCCTGGATCATAGTCCTTAAGGAGCAGAGGGGATGGCCATGTCGTGCATGGCTGCTCCGGATCTCATCTGGGCTGAGGGTATGCCAGTAACACCCATTATTTATTATCTTGAAGACACAAAATGAATATTGAATCACATGGTTTCAAAAGTGGGTAAACAGTAAAAGAAACTCTATTTAGGGTTCTGATTTCTTTATCATTTAAAGAACTAATGTAAACTCTGATTGCTTAGGAAGTGTGCATGCAAGTGTCTGTGTTTGTGTGTGCATCTTGGAATAACTTGGGTTCCATGCATCTTGGAATAAATTGGGGGATTGATTCCTGAAAGTATCAGAACAAGTGGTAACAGAGTTTTGGAGGACTGTTCCTATCAATTTTGCATCTCTGAGGAACTTGTTACAGTTATTTCTAAGACTGTCCGAAGTATGCGGTAAACATTGGTCTGCCACTCAAGGCAATGAAGTTGAGCTATGCTCCTTCTGACTTACAATTTTTTGCTCATTATTATTTAAGAAATTAATATACTTGCAGCTACATGCCTGGAACCACGTCACCCTGAGCTCACCTCCGAAGCACCAGGGCGGCCCTACATTATAGGGCTTCATAAAAACAGGAATATCAGCATGGACAGAGACCGATATTCAAACACTTATCTTTGTGGGGAGGGGTGTGTGGGATCAAGCCCAGGGTCTCATTCCTAGAGGTCTATACTCCCTACTGGGCTACCCCCACTCACAAAATATTTAACCTGTTCTTCCCAGGCCCAGACATGTGTTGGTGCCCCCTGGCAGGGTGGAAATGGCAATACTGACCTTTCTAAGGCAACCACAGCCACAGGAAAGTAACACCATGAAATGAAAAGGCCAGTGGGTTATCACATGCACTGAGCAAGGTGGTCACTGTCCATGTGCAAACTCCCAGAAGAGAGTGACACAGAGTGTCCTAATCCCGCTCCAGGCTGTCTTCACCAGGGCCACTCAGAGGGGTGTGGGTTGAGTCTCCTTCCCCACCCCAGCAGAACCCCAACAACCAAAAACCTCCAGAACCCAACTGCACAGCCATGCTCAAGGCTGCTCTCCACAAGCTCAGATGAGCCTCACCTACGAGGGGACCTGAAGAAAAACCCAGGTATGCAGGGCCTGTGACTGAGACCTCCAAGCCCTCTTGGAACAGGGCTGGGCCTCCTCCCACCAGCTCCCAATAGAGGTGTGATCATCCAACTGGAAAAGAATTGCCTAGGTTTCAGTGAAAAAGCTAGGTCATAAAATATACTAGTCTCTCTGGGGCCAAGACTTAAGATACAGATATTTTTTATTTATGTTTTTCTTCAGAGAATGGCTGACCGAATGGAAGAGAAATCTGAAATCTGCCCCTGGGTCTAAAGATGAACAAGCCATCTGTTGAGCTCATGCATTGTTGAATATGTTTTAAAGTACACTAGTCTATAAGAGAATAGGATGGGGCTAATTATCACCAATCCGTCTTCCTTTGAATTTCCCATATTTCTTCTAGAGCTAGCAGGGTTTTGAAATGTATTTGGCTTACTGCCTCTTTTTCAGAAAAAAATAAATAAAATCCCTCCTTAAAATCTATCATCCTCAAGTAAACAGGCAGAAAACTTTCCTACTTCCCCTCTCCCTCACCCTTCCAACCCTCAGTGTACCTGAAACCACTACCACTACCTTGGATACTTACAACACCCTTTAGGGATTTGGACTTGCCCTCTGCAAAATAGTTTTCTAGGAGAAAATATATGAAGGAAGTTAGTCTGCTCTTAGTCATTCATCTTTCACAGACAGTTTTGCCAATTCCCTGGATCTCTGAGGAGGGAGCTGCAGTGACGAGGAGAATGTGAAAATGTGAAATGAGAAATGAAGAGGAGACACTTGGGAAAACTCCACCTGGAAGCAATGTTCTGACGGGACAAATCGTACTAACACTGACATGTTCAGTGCTTTACCACTGTCAAGACCTGCTCATTGCATGTTGCACAACAGGAATGCGCTGCCCTTCACCCTGTACAAGCTACAGATGACCTTCAATAAAATATTTGAGGAGGATGTCACACCCATCAGTGCTCAGGGATTTGCTCTGTGCTCAGGAATCACTCCTGAGGGGACTCAGGAGACCATATGTAGTGCCGGGGATGGAACCCAGCTTGGCCACATGCAAGGCAAGCACCCTACCTGCTGTGGACTATGGCACCAGCCCCAATAAATTTTGTTTTAAGACCTCTCAGATGTTACCTTTTCAAACAAGAATGACAAATTTATTTGGCCTGGTACAATGAGCTTTTATTTCTTCCTCCTCCAGTTCTCACAACAGTCTAGCTAAGCAGACAGTGCCATTGATCCCAGTTTATAGGGAAAACTAAGATTCATAAAGTGGCCTGCTAGATATCACATGGTAAATGTGCAATAGTGGCACTACACTAGAGTCAGCTACACCTATGCCATGATGCAGAGTTCTGCACCATCACCCCAGTTTTATGAGGTCTTACTTGAAGACCCATGCCACTCAGCGAAGGAGAACTCTGAAGGACTTCTTTGCACAGGAGAGAAATGATGCTCAAAAGAACAAAGAAGGTTTAGCTCATTTAATCAGTAAATCCAGAGATTGAGAACCACAGTGGCTCCCCTCCTTTTTGCAACCTTTTCTTTGAGCACAGGTCTTAAATCCCATTTTTGCAGAAAGCTAAACAGGGACTTCATCAGACTTGACCGAATGCAGCTCTCAAACATGGTAACAAGTAACCTGGGGTCATGATGTAGTCCAGGTATGGTGGGAAGGGCAGTGTCGGGGGCATGGCTTTTAGGAGACTATTTCCATCCAAATTCCAATGCATTTGCCTGAGGGTTTCCTCTGTCACATCTCCTAGTAACAGGTGACATACCCTAGCAGTAATCTTCAACTGATGTTGCCATCCACTTTAGCAGTCAGACTTCATTTGATGACTCCTGAAGATTTTTGTGTATACATCTGCCTCTCTCACTCTTGGATGTTTCCACTCTGGACTGCAGCAATTTTACTCTTTCCTCCCTCATCTTAAGTCCCCATTCCCATACTACTGTCTTCTCTACCTTTCTGATAAACTCTTAGCCTTCAAGTCCCTATCTACTGCCTGCTAAGTGGAGCAACCTCAGCTAAGATTTCTGCACAAGTCCCAAATCAGTATTTTCCAGACTTGGCAAATGAGCAGATAAAAGCAGCATTTGAACAAAGTACCTCTGCCTTACTCCGACCTACAGAACTTCCTGAAGTGAGACACATGCTTCTTTATCTTCCTTAGCTTCTTTACTGCTTGGAAATTTAGGACTATTCGTCCCAACAAGAAAATTTATTTATAGGCCATCCTATTCTTGAACAAAGCCTTAGAAAAATGTTGTAACCATAAAATATAAACTTCTGTACTCTCAGGAAAAGTAAGGATCATAAGAATTTATAATAAAGTTCTCTATATTTTCTCATATGTCAGGAAATTAAAAGATGGAAAAAACTTCCTTAATTTAGTCATTTCATACATAAGATCTCATCATCTAACTGCCGTTTAAGCATGTTTGTGGCCTGCTATTAGATATCTTCCATGAGTTAGTCTGTTTTAAGCTTTTTATTTGCTTGTTTTTATATTATTTTTAAGTATTTTAAACTCCAAAATATTCTATCATAAAATAGGGAAGACCATTATATTTATCCTCTATCATTGACTTTTTTCAATTTTTTATACTTAATGGCATTCATTTCATGTTCTGTTTTTTTTCAAGTTCTGATTTCTCCTGACAGCTTTGTTCTTGCTTTAATATCCATTCATTCTTTGCCATTAAATTGTCAAACCACCAAGCTGAAGTTCAAGTCTCACACATACACACCCTCCTCAGTGGCTGTTGCATATCTGATCCCCCACCCCCTTCACCTTGAAAGGAGAAAGGTAGAGGAAATAATTGTTTTCAGATATGGGAAACTGAGACCCAGAGATGCTCAACGCCCTGCCCACAGTGTCTATAGTAATAAGTGAGAGAGTTGTATCTTCGATGAACTCTTACCTCTAACGTTCACGATCTATTCACTTCTCATCTAGGAGAATGCTCCAATAATCTGAGGATAAAGCTGGTGCTCTGGTTCAAGAGAACACTGGGTTTGGGGTTGGGGAGGTGAAGGAAGCTCACTGTTCACATACACTCAAAACTGATAGTCATCATTCTGATATTTAAGATGAGGAATATTTTAGTTGACTTATTGTTTTTCTCCATTTAGTTCTGCCAATTCCCTTTACTCTTTTTCCTATGTGCTTAGATTGAATTGTGTTCCCCCCAAAAAAGACACATTAAAATCCTAACCTCCCCCAGCATGTTAATGTAACATTTGAAATTTGATATTTAACAAAAAGAATGAATGACACTGAGGTTTTCAAAGTGGGTCCTGATCTAACCTGAGGCTGCTGTCCTGCTAAGAAGCAATAAGGACCACAGAAGCGTCAGGCAAGCCCTCCACAAAGGCAAAACCACGTGAGAATATTATGAGGAGGTGGTTATCTATAAACCAGGGATAGAGGTGGTGGAAGAAATCAAATATGCTGATCTCTTGTTTAAGGAGCATCTAAAACCATGATAAAATAGGCTCTTAAGGTTAATCTACTTAGTCATGGTATTTTCTTTTGGGGGGCAATCCTAGTAAACTGAGACACTGTATTAATCTTTGATCTCCAGGGAGAACTTGGGGCCAAACTCAGTGGTAATCAGGGTTTACTCCTTGCTCTGTGCTCCCTGGTGTCCCTTAGTGGAGTTCAGGAGCCATATGGAAAATCTTGGTCCCAATTTTGGAAGCATTCTATGAGAAATTACATGAGAAAATTTTAGGAAATGCAAGTAATCAATTAATGTCATCATACTTTTGGCTACCATATCCAGATTTTCCTTTGTTCCTTTTACTTTTCAGAACAGCATAGCTCTTAAAACGAATCAAACTTCATTTTCTAAAAGTTTCCCTGTGCTGGCAAGTAAATATAGTAACTGAGAAATTAGGACTTTTGTGTCGATATAAGTGAGCAAAAGTGGAAAAATTAAATAAATGATCATTGTATTATGGCTCCATTTGTAGATAAGACTATTTTAGAGAAAAGTAGCAAAGTAAAAAATATTAATTGGAACAATGATTTAGTCGTTGAAAGAAAAAATTCATCTGAATTCTTACCCCTATTCCTGACACATTTTTTTCAGGGATTTTTTTTCAGACCTAAAATTCCCAGATGCCTCTTTAAAATAATTATACTTAGGGCCAAGGACTTTATAGAAAAATTTTTTATCAACTACTTCTCTACAATTTTTGCCGCAAAACTGCTTCATTTACAAATTTAGTCCTTGATTAAGGATCCAAAAATTCTGACCAGGATTGTAAATGATGTTTCTTGCCTCTCACCTCTCAAAGAGCAATAAAAACACTGCAATTCAATTTGGCTTATCATCTGTTCCATGATGCACACAGCTAGTTCCCCTAAGCTCACAGTGATGCAGCTCTGCGTCAGAGACTCATGAGCTCTACAGGAAAGAAAGTTAGGAGCCAGAGACAGTTGGAAGCCTATTAAAAAACAGATCACTGTGTCATGGATTCCACTCCCATGAGAACTCAAAGAAGAGAGAAGGCCAATTAACCTAGTTTCAATTTACTTTGTGATGCCATTGAACATGAAGAGAACATAATTTATTTTACTCTGTTTACAGAAAAAACTCCATTGTTTAAACATGTAAGAATATATAATCACAGAGAATATAGAATATCAAAGAACACAAATAAGAAAATTATTAGGGACTGGAGCAATAGCACAGCTGGTAGGGCATTTGCCTTGCATGCAGCCGACCCGGGTTCGGTTCCCAGCATCCCAAATGGTCCCCTGAGCATCACCAGGGGTAATTCCTGAGTACAGAGCCAGGAGTAACCCCTGTGCATCGCCGGGTGTGTTGCAAAGGAAAATAAAGCAGAATATATTTCTAGATAAAAAAGGTAATTATTCCAAATACCACCACACAGAAGCAACTATTACTATTACCATTATTTTGAGTTTTATTTTGCACCCTTCTCTCCAAATGTATATTCCATTTTATATTAAAATGGGCAGAGTCTCTTGCCCTCACGCCTGGCTGTCTTTCCCAGGGCCCCAGGGAGGGGATGGGCTCCAGCTTCCCTCCCTGCCCTGAGCAGAGCTCCTGGAAGCCGAAGACCACCGGAACCTAGCCACAGCCATGCTCAAGGCCCCTCTCCACATGTTCGGACAGGCCTCATGCATATAGGTACCAGCAGAGGAACCCAGGTGTGTGTAATCCCATCAATGGCCAACATCCAGAGACTTAAAAGCAAGCTCTCAAAAGCAGTATCTTATAACCTACTTTTCCCTCTGGGAGAAACTCACAAGCTACTGAGAGCTTCCTGCCCACATGGGACAGCCTTGCAAGCTTCCCATGGTGTATCTATATACCAAAGCCAATAACCAGCTGAATCTCATTCCCCTGATCCTGAAAGAGCCTCCAATGCGACATTGTTGGGAAGGCCGAGAAGAGAGAGGCTTCTAAAATCTCAGGATAGGGTGAATGTAGAGGTTACTGAGACCGCTTGATCCACTCGATGATCAATGGGATTTCGTGATTTGTGATTCGTGATTAAAATGGTATATTATAAAAATTGTTCAGTTGCTCCCTTTTTCTTCCTCAACAGTGTCCCGTATTTTAACTCACAAAGAGTTAACTTGTTCCAGTTATCTGACTCTCACTTCTATCCTCCAAATGCACTAGACTTCTGTCTTCTTTATTTTGAAATCCTGGAACCCACCCCTCACCCCAACTCTCACAGAAAACTTTGAAATGACCCAAGGTAGTATGAAAATGTGATCCTATATTTCTGAAAGATAACTTGCTATATAGGTCCTTACAAAGTGCCAAGGACACCTAGAATGAAAATGAAAAGACCAAGTATTAATCACACTAGATTCGAGTGTGAAAATGCTAATGGCTTGAGAAACATTTTTATAAGTCCTGAAAGTAGATTTGAGAGAGGTCAGAGGTCTTGGAGATGCAATGAGATACATGGTAGTCACTGCTACCACCACCACTGTCACCACCATCATCATTGTCATCATCACCATCCCCAACCCCATTATAGTATTTATTATAACTACTGTAGTTGATTCTGGCTCTAAAGTTAAGTGAACATAAAAAGATGGGAAGATGGAATCAATGAAAATCTATAAAATCAATAAAGCTTCTTAAAATCAGCCTAATTATTCTAGCCAGACATTATGATTTCACTGTCAGGTTCATGTTCATGTGGCTAGAAATAGATTTAATTTGATGTAAATTGCATCACAGATTAAATGGTCTTAAATCTTGTCTTCTAGTTTGTCAGAAAAAGAATGAGGTTCATTTTACTTGAAAACCTCTTCTAATGAAGATTTTAAATCAAAAGCCCCAACCTCTTGTCACCTTACAAGAAAATGACTGAGGTCACATTAATGTAGTTTACTATTTCTTTTTGTATAATCCTTGGTCTGAGTTTATCCTTGTGTTGCTAACTCTTCCCGAATCTTCACACATGCAGGTATCTGTTGATTGGAAGCTAGGTAATCTTTGTTCTTCATTCATGAAACTAAGATGAGAGGTACTTACACGTTGAGCTCACAAAATCAAATGTTCATTAGGGTGGGTGTAAATAAATAGAATGTTCTTTCACATGTACTGTATTGTCATTTTATACAGTAAAAAGGCCACTGAAACTATTATACTAAGATAGATTAATGTCTAGTTGTCAAGAAAACACTACAAAATTTATTGTTTTTAGGATATTATAATAAAATGCTTTCTGCAAGCAGAAATTAAATACATGCTAAAAATACAAAAATAATTATCCCGTTTATAATACTTATTAAGTGATGCTATGTACCAGGTACTAGGTACTAGACTGCACTATTTTCAGTCTTTATTAGCTATTTTTGCAGCAATATTCTGAAGTGGATACTATTGACTCATATTTTACAAATGGGGAAAGAAACAAAAGTGCTGAAAGGATAATTAACTCATCTAAAGTCAGAGTTTCACAATGTACAGCAGGGATTTCAGTATGAACAATTTGACTCCAGAGGTTATGTAGCCAAATTACAACTTCACAATACTCTTTTCTTCCAGGAGAACAGTGGTCTATGTATTTTTCATTTTCATTATAATTAAAATTTGGGCTCATTTATTTAAGCTAGAAAACAATGTGTGTCATTATTATCTCATTTTATAAGGCCAATATCCCAAACTTTCAGTGATTTATAAGTCCCTGAGTTAATAAAATAGAATAAGGATCCATGAATTATTATTCTGCTACTTGTGTCAGCATCACATACCTCAAATCAAGTCTGATTGTCACTCCTAAGATAACTCCTATGCCTGTCATAGGAAGTGTGGCTGGGAATTTTGCAAATTAAAGGAATTTGAACTTTAACAAAGTACACATATGCCAGTCTTAACCAAGCTCATATAGTTTAATAGTAATCTGTCTTTATTATAAATATTAGGCTATGTAATTTCATAACATGAGTGTTTGCTTTCTACCTATATTATTGCATGTAATGAAAATATACTGCTTTAAGACTTGACTGCTAAGGCGGAGGTAAAAGTTTTATGTTCTTATAAAACATAATAAATTGTATAGTGTTAGAGATGCATGCTAAAGCCAATTTTTTTAGTGTATATAACTCTTCTCTCTAATAAATTGGATGTTTTAGCTAATATGCACTTCTCTACTTTGGGAAGCGGTGCAGTAAATTTGGTTCTAACTTCTCCTAAACCAGAGATATGTCTCCTAAACAAGACTTTTTGTCTCATATACAAAAGAATTAGATTAAAACTTAGAAAACACCAGTTTTAGGAATGAAGCAATTCCTGTGTGATTTTAGTGTTGCTTTTCCTAGAATCTTAGTCCTGCCGAAATTAAATGACATTTTGAAGTGACTTTTCATTTATATAGCGTATGAATCAGAAAGCACAAATTTAAAAGCCAATAAGAGGAACACAAGCACTCCTGAAGCTGATTGAGTAAAACCCCAAGTTTAGCTTATCAATTACCATGTGACTAGACGTAGTTGCTCGTAGACAGGAGTCGCAGAGGACTAGCTCCCTCTGGGGCTTATGAGGCTCCCACTCATCTCTTATGTCCCTGCTATTCGTTACGAGGAAAACATATCTCAAGTAGCATCTGGTCTAAAGAGATTTAGGGACCCATCAAACAGTCTTTCTGAATTTCTTGAAACAAATCATCTTGCAGCTTGCATCAGTCACTTCTGCTGACCTTTAGAACTGAAAGAAATGAAAAAGTTTCTCCCTCACTTTAGACTCTAATGGCTGCTATATAACAAAAATACCAAAGATTATGATGACTTAAATAGCCAACATTTATTTCTCAAGATTATGGAGTCTGAGAAGTCTGCGATCAACGTGCAAAGAAATTTGGTATCTAGTAAATAAGCCTATCTAAGGCCCCTAAATGGTCAATTTCTGCTATTTACTCCTGGCAGGGGCTGGAGCGATAGCACAGTGGTTGGGCGTTCGCCTTTCACGCGGCTGACCGGAGTTGATTCCTCCGCCCCTCTCGGAGAGCCCGGCAAGCTACCGAGAATTCAGAGCCCGCACGGCAGAGGCTGGCAAGCTACCCATGCGTTTTGGATATGCCAAAAACAGTAACAATAAGTCTCTCAATGAGAGATGTTACTAGTGCCCGCTGGAACAAATAGATGAGCAACGGGATGACAGTGACAGTGACTCCTGGCAGAAAGTTAGAGAAGCAAGCTCCCTTAGGATTCTTAAAACAGCACTAATTCCATTCAAGAGAATTTTGTTTGTTTGTTTTTTGCTTCACACCGGGCAATGCACAGGTGTTACTCTTGGCTCTGCACTCAGAAGTTACTCCTGGCGGTGCTCAGGGGACTATATGGGATGCTGGGAATCGAACCCGGGTTGGCCACATGCAAAGAAAATGCTATCACTCCGTCCCTCATGAGAATTATTTATTTAGTTTGTCTGATTGTTTTTGTGGTCAGACCCAGCGATGCTCAAGAGTTATTCTTGTCTCTGCACTTAGGAATTTCTCCTGGAGGTACTTGGTGAACCCTATGTGATAGCAGGAATGGAACCTTTAAAAATGCTCAATAGATAGTTATTACTTCTCACTTTACAGTCAAGAAAACAAAGGTCACAGAATTTAAGTAATCTTTCATGAATTCCTCAAAAATGAAAAAAAATACAGTATTTAAGGCTTGATTCTTCTTAAATAATAACATGTCTAGTTTTTGTTTTATTTTGTTCTTTTGTTTGTTTTGCTTTTGGGGAATTAGCCCTGGAGGTGCTCAAGGGACTATATGGGATGCTGGGAATCAAACCCAGGTTGGCCACGTGCAAGGCAAATGCCTTACCCTCTGTGCTTCAGCCCCAACATATCTAGTTAGACAGTTTGTGAGGGATATTTTGCAATCATACCAAAAACTCTTACAAATAGCAATGATATTTGACACAAGATGTGGATGATAAAATGAAATGTAAATTTATAATTCTCTGCTACCTAGTTAGTATCTTCTCAATGAGCTGCAGCTCTTTTGATGGGAAACCTTTGGGTACAGTGAGTACTTTTGTTCTTAAGCAAAGTGCTAGGTATCTTGCAAAATCTCAGCATATTTAATCTTCGATGGATTATGTATCTCCTAAACTGGGTGACATTTTGAGGACAATCTTAGAGACATTTTAGATCAAAATATAAATTGATAGAATAGTTCTAATAAAACATAATGGTTATTTGGAGAAAATGAACAAAATATTTACTGTTATTAATGCATATAGCCATTTGTCTTACATGTAAAAATAAGAATGAGCACCAGTCATGAGAGGTAGTTCAAAAATTTTACCAAGAAAGATACAAATTATTTCTATCCACATAATACAATAGTGTGTTTCCTCCTAAGTATATAAATTTAGAATGATGTAGTACTGATTTATATCTCTCTGTTGGGGACCATTTACTTATAGCAGCAAGCTATAAGTAAATTTTGAATTTTGAAGAAACTGATTTTCTGATTTCTTCATCCCTTAATACCTTAATATTTAGACAAATCTTAACTTTTTGATGAGCTACTGTTGCTCAGTCAACTGTTACTCTGATTCCATAATACTGTATATCACAAGCTAATTTCCCCAAGGGATAAAGACTTGTATGGATTGAATAGTGCCCTTACAAAAATCCATGTGTTGAAATCGTAAGGTCCAAGGTGACAGTATTGAGTCAGTACCTTTGGGAAGTAATGTGGTCCTGTGGGGAAAATTCTCATGAGTGGGAGGAGCTAGAGAAAGCTCAGTGGTTAAGTCATTTGTCTTGCACAAGGCCAGTGTGAAGCAAATAGCAAAAAAAAAAATTCTTGAATGGGATTAGTGCTGTTTTAAGAATCCTAAGGGAGTTTGCTTCTCTCATTTTCTGCCAGGAGTAAATAGCAGAAATTGACCATCTATGGGCCTGATATAGGCTTATTTACTAGATACCAAATTTCTTTGCATCTTGGTTGCAGACTTCTCAGACTCCATAATCTTGAGAAATAAATATAGTCCCTTAAGCACTGCCAGGACTAATTCCTGAGTGCAGAGCCAGGAGGTATCCCTGTGCATCTCTGGGTGTGACCCAAAAAAGGAAAAAAAAAACCCAAAACTAGATATGTTATTATTTAAGAAGAATCAAGGCTTAAATACTGTATTTTTTCATTTCTGAGGAATTCACGACAGATTACTTAAATTCTGTGAACTTTGGTTTCTTGACTTTAAAGTGAGAAGTAATAACTATCTATTGGGCAGTTTAAAAGCTCCTGTGTGTCTGAGCATATAATACTTAAAGATAAAACTGAATATTCAAGCTCTTCAAGATTATGTGCTACTTCACCAGCTAGCAAAATTTGGAGAACCATGAATGCCCTAATTATCTTTGTGCTTTCATAGATAAGATTTCCTGCCCAAACAAACATTAAGGGGACCAGTCATAGCTCTTGCTTACTCCTAAGTAGTGGTTTCAGAATTGTCCAGACAAGTTAATCAGTCTCTGGGATTTATGATTCCTTCTTCATATGGTACAGAAAGCAAACAGAAATAATTAGAAACTATAGTCATTATAATTTTCTCAACATCTCTAGGGAGTTTCTAATCTTCCAACTGTAATCTTGTAGGATCCCCTCTAAACATGTCTGAATGATCTTGCCATGTGAGCCTAGATCCTTAGGCAAGGACCATACTAACACATTCTGAAGGGTAGTCCCACAGTATCACTTCAGGCAGAGAGAGATAGCCTAGAGGCATTGAAAGAATTTTGGTGATGATGGACTCTGACTAAATATTTCCAGAGATAGATATATATATAGCAGAGATACACATTATACTATGTATAGGTTTATAGGAATAGTGATATACTGTTTATATATAGAGATAGATATCAGAAATTATGCTGGGGTGGAAAAAATAAACATGTAAAGAAAACATGGAATGAGCTGAGCATGAGACTGGGAGAACTATACTTTCCCATTAGAAAATACTCTGCATGTTTCAACCCCTTAAAGAAGGAACATAAAACATAAATGAATGGGGTTTCAATGTTTTCTTGCAGGAAATGCTTGTGAACCTTTGGAATAAACCATTCAATACACGTCATACTCCACTATGCAAATTAAATCTAATTTTTACTTTGAAAAGAAAAAAACAGTAATTTTATTCCTTTTAGAGTTCTTTTGAATAGCAACATTATCAATTTTGAATATTCTCATTTGTGAAATTTAGTGTACCCAGTGTGATACTGAAATACCATTGATACAATGTAAATGAATTCCTACCTCAGGATAAACTTGTGGAAAGTGTCAGATTTCCTTAGATACTCTTTTCCATTATGTGCAGAATAAAAAGCAAGCCATGGTATAATGAAAATTTGACAAAGCAATGTTGAGGTGACAGATATCTGAGGCATAGAAGTTAAAATGTGACATAAAATACAATCACGAAAAGAAAATAATAGTACCTTTCAAACTTTAGGGGAAAAAAATCCCATTATAGAAATAGGAAACCCAGAAGTCAGGCTTTTAGGAAAAGATTTGAAATCAATTTTTTTTCTCTTCTATTCTGAAGGTGTGTTTTTATGTCAAAATATTATAATACAAGTTGAAATATAGTTTTAAGATCTAGAATTAATGGACAAAGATCACATTAGCAATATAAAAATTATTGCTAACATTTCCGAATAGATTGCAACATTTTGAGAAATTATCCACACTTCATTGTAAATAGAAAATATATAAGCCATTTACTTATTTTTTTTAAAAAGTTGTGACTGGTAAAAATATCTTTTTTATTATACTTAACAAACCCCTCCCTCAAATACATGTTTCTCTTGTCATTATTTGGAATAAAAATGTCATTTCTACACCACACTCACAATGTTATATTTTATGTTACATTGATTTGTTTCAGTATCTCAACATTTTCAAGTAACTGTAAGTACACAATTTCTTTCTTTGGTTATAAATTTGATAACACTAAGATTGCATGATTATGACTGAGTTTACAAATCTGTGATTTGAGTTTACATAGTCTCATTGCCATGGTAATGATGGATGCTTTTTAATATAATTCAGGTAAAGTGGTGAATGCTTGCTTAGTCTTTACAAGGACACATAATTCATTCACAAGAATGAAAGTGAAGTTAGATTAATATAGAAAGCAAACGAGATAGTATAGAGGTTAAGGCACACTCCTTCAGAGAGCTGACATAGGTCAATCTCTCATGATCACCAAGAAAGAGCTTATAATAAAAGCTGAGGGATTGGGATTGAGGAATAAAGAAAAGTCACTAGGAATGAGGAATGAAAAGCAAAATAAGACTGAAGAATGAAAAACAAAATTATGACTGAGAAATAAAAAAACAAAATTGGTGAAAGAAACCTCAGAGTCCAAACCCTAAACTAGCAGAAGCAAAGTAAAATTGTTAAAATTTGGTCTATAACCCTATCCCATCACATCCCATCCCAACCTGAAACGGTGGATGAAGATATGTAGGAAATGGATTTTTGTTAATGACTTTTTAATCAGAAATTTCAATGACTTCACAGGCATCTAGTTGTGTGACCAGGATACCAGATGGTTCTGAAAAAATTAAACTGATGGCCTGACTTTAGCTGTAGCCATGGAACAACCCAGTAGATCTTGTGTTTATGATAAGGTAATCAAGGTAAACAGGTTTTTATGCTCTTACTCCAGCTGACTGGGGACAAGTGTCATGTTTAGTTCATCGTTGATCTGCTGTCCCTGTTCACATTACTAGGACTAACACTAGGTTTGTTCCAGATTGGGCAGTATTGATGCTGGCCTGGGTGAAAGCAGAGAATAAACTTTTCTCAGATGTCAAAACACCCTGTCCCATAAACAGCATATACACTAGCCCAAAAGGGAAAGGTCTTTATACTTTAAGACCTTTTTCTATTGTTCTCATACTTTTGTGTAACTTCAGTTCGTTTTCCTAAAGATATTCTATTCCCTTTTGTGCCTCATTATATATTTTCTCTAGTGCTGCTAATAACCATTTATCTAAAGAGTATTTGTTTTAGAATCATTGTAAAAACAATTCTGGAAGCAGTCCTATTCTGAAGAGAATAATGAATACTCACCCACCCCATCAGCCTTTTCTTATTCTTAATGGCACCCAGTTTTGAGTCCAGGCCATTTAATTCTTTTTGAATCAGTTATCAACAAACCTTGCTTGAGCAGTCTCGGACTTAGGTTTAAACATTGAATTCAATAATAATAACAAAAAAAATCTGGATAAAGAAGAAACTGCTCCTTGGCTCAGCAAGTTGATCTGGATAATCCCACTGCAAATCCTCCTGTTAGGGAAGATTTGCAAAACCTCAATCACACAAAGGAAACCTTTCATAAAAGCTTTTCTCTGCCCGATCATTTCTGCTCCCTTATACAGAAAAGCAGCCCCTTTTCAAGAAAATGTCTAGCACATTACATGATTTAAAACCTTTTTTATCCTGTTTAAGGTGAAGTTATATTTTTTAGAGTAACTGAGTAATGGTGGAGTCACAATAAAACTCACATACAACTTGAAATTTTTCTTGCTATTTTACACTCTGTGTTCTCACCACAACCCATCTTATTTCCATTTTTAGTTCTAATTTTATTCTCTTATCAGGCCTGTTTTCTTCATTTCCTTCTAGGATATTCCATCATACTTCTATAAGAAATCTCAGAAAAACATTTTTATTCCTTTTCCCATAAAATTTCAAAGACCCACCCCTCCCATGCTTCATATCTCCTTTACAAAGGAATGGGGCATTTAGATTAGAAGCTGTTTCAAGACTTCCCAGATTCTCTGAATCTGGAGAGGAAGGAGACTCCTTATTTATATATGATTTTTATCACTTTAAAAGTTAGAAGGGAGGGAATAACAATAGTACAGTGGGTAGGGTGTTCACCTTGCACTCGGCCAACCTGGATTCAATCTCTGGATCCTATATGGTCCCTCAAACTCTGCCAGGAGTTATTCCTGAACGTAGAGCCAGAAGTAATCCCTGAGCACCACCAGGTGTAGTCCCAAAACAAAAACACACAAACAAAGTCCCAAAGTTTTAAATGAATTAAGAATGACTAATTTTCCTTCCAAATAAAGGCAGAACTCCCCGATAAGTGTGATAATTTTGTAGAAATAATGTCCTCTTAAGGACAAATTGCTTTGAACTGAGAAGTTTCTGGAATTTTATAGCATTTTAGGAAGAATTACCTAGAGCCTGAATGATGGAGATTGTCACAACTAAACCAGAGGTCACTTACCAAACAAAAAGAAATGGTCAGCTTCAGGAACACCCATCACAATGGAATTGAACAGTTGCAGTCAACTTAGTCAGGAACACCAGCACAACTGTGGTAAAGATGCATTAATCTCCTTACTTTGCAGAATCATCTGATGTGCTGGGTAAGGTTATTCCAAATAATCTACATGAATTCTACCCCAGAATTCAAGCATCATTCTATGCTTTTTCTCCTCTCCTTCAAAAATCTTATCTATCTGATATTAAAGGTTGATTTATTTATATTTGTGCCCACATAGTAATGTGTAGAAGATACTAGAATACTTAGAATTATATTTTAATGCAGTAAATAGTAAGCTGAAACTCAACTATATACATAAGAATTAAAGAAAATCTGAACAGCCTACAGAAAAGTAGTTAAGGCTTGGAAGATATCTTTAACTTCTAGTTTTTTCTATCTTTTCACTATACCTTTCATGGCATCAGCTTCAATTCCAACTGTGGTATATAAAAAGGAAATATAATCAGTTCCTAAAAGGGATTTTAAAGAGTTTTTGTGCTCTGACATAAGTACTTTTAAACTTGCATGTAAGGGTTTAAATTTCTCTTACAGTGGCCAACCAAAGTAATTCCATAGAAAAGTATTTACAGAGCCAGCATCTTCAACAGAAAGGCCCAAAAACACCTTCCTTCCAGAGAATGTGTTGCTGTGTGATTGAGAGAATCTCTGGACAAAATGGAAATTATGCTGATAAAGTTCTAAATGTACTGACCCTGTTTCTTTTTTTTCCTCAAATTTCTATTAATACTATAAACTACCGTTCTGTTCTTTTTTTAATCTTTAAATTTTATTTTCATAAAGTTCTTCACAATAATTGATTACATTCCATATTTCAGCACCAATCCCAACACCATTACCTTCCCACCACCATTTTTTTAAATTTTCCCACCACAACCCAAGCTTGACCCAAAGGCAGATGCTAAATAATTTATTTTGTATTGCTTTTTTCTATGGAAAGCAATAAGGAGCTGTCTCAAAAAAGAGGAATACAACTCTCATGCTACAGAAAAAAATAATAAAACTATAACAAAAATATTATCTAAACCTAGTTCCCTTATCTGGACATATAAACTGTAAAAAAACTAAGGCTCGCGGAGGGGCGAGTGCACTCGCGGGCTCTCCGGGCGGCTCTGTCTCACCGCCCGTGTTCGGTGCCCTGGAACCGCAGTGTGTGGACTGGATCGGGACGGCCGGTGGTCAAGGACAGGTGAAGGAAGAACGAGGACCAAACTGGTTGCTGATTAGTTACCGTTTATTCAATCTTCCATCTTTCTCATCTCCCGCACTCCCAGCTCAGGCCTCTCTCTGGATCTACTGCCGCTTCTTTCTGGCTTCTCTGTCTCTTTTTCCTCTCTTGCCCTTGCCCCTAGGTTACATCCAGGCAGGTAGCAAAATCAACATAATAAAGCCCTTCCTGAGGGCTGTCAGGTTTAAAGGGAACGTGTAGGGGCGTTTTAAAGCCCTTCCTGATTGCCAGTAGGCAAAATACCTCTTAAGGGTTTTTTCTCCTCTCCCCATTCCAAACACTCATTAACATCTTAATACTAGTTATTTTTGTATGGACATAGCAAGAGATACACTGAGGTTTGCAAGGCAGCTCTCCTGGCAACATCTTGCCACAGGCTCAGACCACAGCACTCAGGTCAGATTAATCATTCCTCCCCCTAGCAGGGTCCAAATCTAGTATCACTGTTTGGATCATGACAGCATTTGTCCATGATCAAGCTCTTAACTTGTAGTTAAGCATTAGGCACTTTGGCCAGGCCCATCTCGATGCCAGGGTAGCACACAACTCACCGCTTGCCCTGGGTCCTTCTCGTCTCACGTTGTCGGGACCCTGCTTTGGGGATGCTAGGAAGTAAGGGCAGCTGAGGCTTAGGTCAAGAGAACAGATGCCCAGGAGGAAAATATCATGTAGAGTCAAATGACTCCCAGGTTACAAAAGCATAACATTTGTTAAGTCTTCCTGTGTCCATACAAAAAGGACTTGCTCTGAATAAACTATGCAAAGGACTCAAGGAGAAGAGAAAAACATTATTTACAAGTCAACAGAACACTAAGAAAGAAGCTACAAATAAACAAAGAGGAATAGGAGCACTGTAACGGGAGTAACCCAATAAACCTAAATACTGAGGCTATGTTATCCTACAATAAACAACATGCCACAGTGCACTGAGAAGTGGAGAGGAAAAAGACAGTAGCAAAAAAAATTATTTACACTAATTTCAATTGTAAATGTTTGATTAAATAATCCATACATATTTAGTTACATTCATGTAGTTGATAATGAAGGAAAGACTACATGCCTTTATATTATGTATTATGTGATTCATTTATTAATCACTTCAAAAATTATTTTAAAGTGGCTTAGAAACATTTTAAATATATATATATATATATATATATATATAAAACATTGTTCACTTATTACTTCTGGAATAAATTACTGCAGAGAAATGATTGGGTGAATTTTCTAAAGACACCATATATATATACACATGTTTATGGGGATTTTTTTAATTTTATTTTTTATTGAATCACTGTGAGATACAGTTACAAAGTTTTCATATTTGATCCACCACCAAAAACCCCCGCCTACCCCCCTCCCACTCCCCCTCTGCCTGTGTGGCAGACAATTTCCACTTTACTCTTTCCTTATTTTGATTACATTCAATTTTCAACAGGAATCTCACTATCATTATTTGGAGGTTTTCCTTCAACAGTCAGACATGTTAGATGGCATCATTAGATTGCATGTTTTTATTTTTCAGGAAAGGTTGCGCGGCAGCGTAAGCCCGTAAGCCGTCGCGCGGTTTGGAGATGTCCCAGTCCTGCATCCTGGAGCCGTGTTAGTAGAAGCTCAGTGTTGCCTGGGCTCCATCTGGAGAAGGCGTGCTGGCTGTACCTCCTCCATCTGGCCCCCCGGTGTTATTGGCCCAGTCTGGGGTCCGGAGAAATCTCCAGCTTGCGGTGCTTACCGGAACGCCTGGATTCTTCTCTGTTGATTGTGGCAAGATGGCGCTGAGGGTGGTAGAGGGCGTGACTTCCAGTGGCCAAGGCAAATTGGAGACTGGGCTGGCGCCACCCCTCTCCAGTGCTGTTATGGGGATTTTATATATATATATATATATATACATATATATATGCATATATATGTGTGTGTATATATATATACATATATATATTTCTTTAAGATTGAAAGGGAAAAAAGTGTCATCACTATCGTTACCCATTAAATAACAACAATAACAATTCCCCCTCACCAAATTTGGATTCTTAATTACAAACAAAGCTTCTTTGGATTTCTATCTCTTGAGCCATTCTACAACTTACAGTCTGAACAACTTTTTTTTATTTTTATTTTTTTTGCTTTTTGGGTCATACCTGGCGATGCACAGGGGTTACTCCTGGCTCTTCACTCAGGAATTACTACTGTAGGTGTTCAGGGGACCATATGTGATGCTGGGAATCGAACCCGGGTCGGCCGCGTGCAAGGCAAACGCCCTACCCACTGTGCTACCGCTCCAGCACCTGGACAACATTTTTTTTCCCTTGACAACTTTTTGACATCGTAACTGTACACCAATATGTCTCCAAGGAAAGGAAGCTCACTGGTGATATGATGGTAATGTCACTATTCATTGGGATAGATGGTTGTTGTAGGACAAACCACTCAACAGAGAGGGTCACAAATTGAAAATTTCAAAATAGATTCTATGTCTCCTACAGTAACATAAAACTAATTTAACCTGGTTATATCCAAGAAGCCATTAGATAGTTTTTTTGAGCAACAGCTCATGGTAACATGTAAACTGATGAAGAATCAGCGTAGAAAATGCCATAATGAATTGTGGCATCAAATCTGTTAAGATCTCATGGATAAAATGTTTTCTGAAGTTTCCTCATATGTCTGAATTCCCTCAGGATGTATGCAGCTGCAGAATCAACATCGAACCACTCCTCTAGTTCTGTTTCCTATACTTCATGCTTATAAAACTCAAATCAGACTCTTTATCACTTTACCACGGTTCACTGGGCACAGATAGGTTTCTAAAACTGATTATGTGATCCTTTTCCATTGATCTTCTTTCATATTCTTCCTATACTTGATTCATTGACCCTAACATCAACTTGGATCATAATTTACATATTAGAACTATTGTTATGCCTTATAAAGTAATTAGTCTTCTTATATTATGATACAGAAAATAATTTGCATGCAGAGTTTTAAAATATTTTAAATAATAGCTTTATTGAGATATAACCACATACCTGTTCAAAGTAGAAGTAGTTTTTGTTTTGTTTTGTTTTGTTTTGTTTTTTTGGCTTTTTTTGGGTCACACCTGGCAATGCACAGGGGCCACTCCTGACTCTGCACTCAGGAATTACCCCTGGCGGTGCTCAGGGGACCATATGAGATGCTGGGAATCGAATCCAGGTCGGCCGCGTGCAAGGCAAATGCCCTACCTGCTGTGCTATCTCTCCAGCCCCTAGAAGTATTTTTTTTAATATGTCCCAGAGGTTTTATTTCTAGCGTCATTATCTAATTACAAAACATTTTAAATGCCACCTAAATAAATTCCATACCCATGCAGTGACTCAACACTCCCCCATCCCCTAGTTCTGGTATTACTAAAATATGTCCTGACTCTATGGGATTCCCTTATTTGAACACTACATACCAGGAAAATCATAAAATATGTGTTTTTTCACTTGGCATACTAGTTTCAATTTAATTCATTTGTAGCATTTATGAGTAAAATGGACTAGCATACTTGGAAAACTCTCACCCCCAACTCTGTTCTTCACATACCATAAATAATGTCAGGTTCCAGAAGTCAGTGGGGTTGGGAATGTCAGACAGAAAGTTATGATCTCAGAGACCACTTCAAGGGACTGTGTTCTGGAGCTTATATGTTTAGCAAGAGCAGACACAAATATTTGGATAACTTTTGAACTATTTCTTCCATTTTATCCTGTCTGCTCTTTTCTTGAAACATCCACTTTTCTTTTACCTTTATATCACCAAACTACTTTAACTATGAATCTGGGAATGAATTTATCCATAAAAATAAGAACTTTTAGTGAAATCTTGCTCTAACAAAACCTCTGGAATTTGTCATGAGTGGGATACACCTGAGTCTGTGTGTGATCTGTAATAATATCTATTCCAAGGGTTGTTCTGATGAAAGCTGTCATAATAAAAGTGTTTCTGATAGTGTCTAAGCACTAAACAAAGATTAGAAGACTATAGGAGACTCTAAGCAAGCATTTAAGATTCTTCCCCTTCTCAATATGATGCAAATTTGGATAGTTCAAATATTATAAGTCTTATAGTTTACAGCTTTGTATTTGAGTTTTAGTTTTTATTTCCACTAGTTTTGTGAACTTGGACAACTCAATCTTAGACTTGGTATCTATATTGTAAATGCAGGTTATCATGCCTCTTTTCTTTTGCAAAGTGCCTGTCCCTCAAGGACTTTTTTTTTTTTTGCTTTTTGGGTCACACCCAGCGATGCTCAGGGGTTACTTACTCCTGGCTTTGCACTCAGGAATTACTCCTGGCAGTGCTTGGGGGACCATATGGGATGCCGGGGATCGAACCCGGGTCGGCCGCGTGCAAGGCAAACGCCCTACCCTCTGTGCTATCGCTCCGGCCCCTCAAGGACTTTTGAACTGTTTAAGTGCTTTGAAAATATGAGGGTGTTCTAAAAATGTGTATTAGTATTTTTATCCATTCTTACATAAAACAGTTTTTATGCTTAATTTATGTTTTCATCAGCAAGAAGAAGTCAAAGGTAAAAGAACACACCCTGATTTTAAGTTTCTGTCGCTTGTTATGTTCAACCATCCTATAAAATAGATATTGAGGAGTCAAAATTGACTTCTGAAACTCATAAACACCCACGCTGTAATGAAAATAAACCACCGAGCTAAGATAGTAGTAAGTTCCTTCTTTTCACAGAGATGCTGCAAATCCATTGTGGATCTAGCTGAGGTCAAAGATGTTCCAAGTCCATGTAATTTTCATTATTGACTTTTCAGCCTGGCAATATCAGAGACATTGAATTGCAAATGCTTCTTTTTTAGAAAAAAAAGAAACTCCAACTGGAGAAGACAGACTTATGGTATGTATTCGAATTTGCCTGATTGAACACAGATTGAAGTTTGCTATTCTAAACTTGAACACTGGGATAACAAAACAACAAGAACCTCACAGTGTAAAACTGTTAGGAAGGTATAAATACTTCTAAGTATAAGAAGGTATAAAGTGATTTAAACTTAATCCCGATGATAAAATATCTTTGAGCATAAGGGATACAACTAAAGAGGTGCTCTCTATTGGGAAGACCCATTTTTTTTTTTTTGATGAGCAGGTACGTACGTTATGGATATAGGGAATGTTTGGAGGTATAGGTATAGGCATTGTGGCACTTACTGTGAGTAAAGTCAGTTCTGACATTTCTAGTAGAGAGCACATGGTTCATTTTGCTCTACTTGGCTGCACTGCTCTTCATGGAGTAGCATCTAAGCTGAATTTCTGTGAACTGCTTAATTCCATCTCATATCTCTTTCTGATTAATAGCTTTAGAAGATTGTGTTGTCAGTGACTAACATCTCTGACTAAGAGTACTCCATCATGGCTCCTTAGGAGAATGAAACCACGAAATTCAGCCTTCACCAGTGAGAAAGGTAAAAATAGGTTTGTTTTGGATAAGTAATTCTTTATAATTTCTCTAGTATTATGAAGCCAAAGAGAATTACTTTTTTTTAGTGATTATATTCAAGTTAGGCTTATATGTGTAAAAGATTTATGTAGGCACAAAGATGTGAGGTTTTTCTGTAAGTTTTATTATAAAAAATTATCTCCAAACCTTTCTTCTAGAAATTAAAAATAAAAGTGTCCTGCCAAAAGTTAATATGGACATTTTAATTAGTATTAAGAAGACCTCTTAAAAAAGAAAACCTCTTATTTATAAAAATATAATTAAAATTATGATTTATAAAATAAGTATGGTTCTAAATCTTATTTTGCCCTGCTAAGGAATTTAAGCTGAATGATTTTGCTTGTTTTGGTTTCTGGATTTTGAGGAATTACATTTAAATTATGACTCTAATCTTGGAAGAAATTTGGGGTTTGTTTGGGGGCCACATAAACAAACAAGCCTTGAGCACCATACCTGATGGTTCTCAAGGCTTATTTACTTCTGACTTTGTGGTTAGGTATAATTTCTGGAGAGCTAGGAGCTCTATGGGTTTCTGGGAATTGAATCTGAGTTAGGCATGTGTAAGTCAAGCACTCTACCTAATGTATTATCCTCACTCTGGCTCCAAATCTTGGAATAAATTTGACAGGCATAACTGCCCATGTTGAAGACATAAGAAATGTTCAAAGTTTGTTCTATCAAGTGGTTACTGCTTCATTTTTCTTATTCTTGTTAACACACACATACCTTTCAGTTTCTGAAGCTGGATATTTCTTTGAGATCTTCTAAATTAAATGCATTTTATTCGAGTTTAAATTTTTCAAATGCTGTTGTTTTTTAATGTTAACATTTCACAGTGAAATCATAAATCATAACTTAGTAAAAACATCAAAGATTATCTCCCAATTTGTACAAAGCAATATTTGCCATATTTTCCCACAATTAATTATTATATTGTGAATGTGGCTATATATTCACCATGAGATATTTCCTCTTGTAGTTAAAAGACTAAGGTTCCTCAAAGATGTCCATGATATACACATTCTAATTCTTAAAACATAAAATATGTGACCTTTTATAGAAGAAAAGTTATTTTTAGAAGTGAATAAATTTAGAATCTTGAGATCGAATATTATCCCAATTATCTGGGTAAACCAAATGTAAGCATAATGAACACAGTAAGGGTGAAAAATAAGAAAATGTGTCCACAGAAAGAGGCAAAAGAGACATATATTAAAGATGCTATGCAATGCTTCTGGCTTTGAACATGAGGGAGGTCCATGAAACATGGAATACAGGCAACTACTAGAAGTGAGTATCACACACAGTATCACAGTCATCCCACTGCTCATCAATTTGCTCGAGTGGGCACCAGTAACATCTCCATTGTGAGACTTGTGGTTACTGTTTTTTGCATATCGAATATGCCACAGGTAGCTTTCCAGGCTCCGCCGTGCAGGCAGGATACTCTTGGTAGCTTGCCAGGCTCTCCAAGATGGACAAATGAATTGAACCTGGGTTGGCCACCTGCAAGGCAAATGCCCTACCTGCTGTGCTATCGCTCCAGCCCTAGAAGTGCGTACAGGCAAGGAATCATTCCTCTTAAGAACATCTAGAGGAACTTACCCCTGTTTACATTTTGATATTAAGATTTCTGACCTCCAGAACTATAAGATAATAAAGTTGTAGAATCTTAATCAATTAAAGATATGTTAATTTGTTAGAGTAACAGTAGGATATTAACATATTCTTCTTGGGTACGTTTGGATCACATTTCTCTTCTTTCTCTGAGGTTACATGTGACCATGTCAGTTAGTTCTTAAGTGAAATTCTTCCTCAGGATTTTCTGTAATTATTATTCTTAGATGCATAAAAATGATGTAGTAGAAAATTCAAAGCTCTATGACAGGCTAGAGCTAGAATGTGGAGATTATCTGCTGCCTTCAATCTAAAATTGGAAAGTAGTTTTTCAAAGAACCACATAGGACTAGGTATAATCAGAAAATAAAGTTCCAATATGGTCAATCACTGAAATTTTAGGTATGTCTGGAATTTAGTAACTATCCTACTAACTCTAACTCTTACATCATACAAAAAATATGTATTCAGAATCTATGTTATACTATGGATGAGTGAAAAAAGAGGGATAAATTATTTCAACTCTCATCAGACTTTTGTTGTGTATAGACATCATTTTTCTTAGTTAAAAAGTAACTCCTGATAGCTTTTCTAACTTTCAGTTATGTTAAAGTGTGTCACCAATATAGTGGTAATGATGTGCCGAGAAACATGTAAAATAATGATAGCATCTGGGTTAATAATAGATTAGTGACTCACCTGTACAAAAATAATAACTACTTCTATTAATCATGCTATGCTAACCTTATAACAAATAACTTGTAGAAATCTGTTTTAAGGCCAAAAACTCTTCTAAAAAAATCCACAGTGTTGTGAGAGTCCTCTGGATAATTGCCACATGAGAGTTGATTTAAGGACATATTTACTTCCATCCTGAAGCTCCAAGATTTTCTGACTACATACTAGTCAAAAGATGGAATACAAATGTATAAGGAAAGTATACAGGTATATCTCACCACCACAGCTAAGAATAAAACACATCACTTCCACTCACATTCTATTATCCACAATCAGTACTGTGGACTGCAACAGCTCTGGTAGAAGAGGTTCCTGATTGCGACTCACTTTCCCTAGCAACAAGGAAAGGGGAATGTATATTCAGGGTAGTCACTTAGTCACCTCTGCTATGCAATTACTTATTAATACTTACTATTAGCAACTATTTTATGAGAATTTTCACTTTTACTCATAAAGAATTTCTTTGAAATAGAATTACTTCCCCTAATCTACAGATGATAAAAAAAGACTCCAGATTAATTAACAAGGTTGTACAGGCTCTATAGAAAACAAGGCAAGAATTCAAATAATTTTTTAGTTTGTCCTACAGTTCTCGATGGCAAAATATCAAGATCTCTCTCTCTCTCTCTCTCTCTCTCTCACACACACACACACACACACACACACACACACACACACACACACAGAGGCATGCATGCACATTGAAACAGGAAAGAAAGACTGGCACCTAAATTTCCTGTGACAAAGATATATTGCACCTCACTTTCCAAAAGGGTTATTTATGGTCTCAGGGAACAGGAGTGACTGTGAGACATGACTGTCTGGATGTTGTGTTTGCAGCAGTGGGAGAATGTTTCTCCTTTCACTTTTGTGACTCCAGGGAATTAGGTCCTGCCTCCCAATGGGATTATTTGATGTTGGAGAGGCTGTACTTTGTATTTCACTTAGTTTCCCAGCTCAGCCTTTAGAACTGTCCCATTTTCCCTTAAAAATCACAAGAAATCTTTAATGCTTCGAATATAATTACCATCCAGCGAGAAGTCTCTTGCCTTTGGATTTTGACTCCTACTCTCTTATAGAATGGCTGCAAAACAGCTTGTACCCCTCTATCCCCACATTGAAAGAGATGTTGTTCAAAGCTTCTCAGATTTGGTTTTGGGTGCCTTACATAGGATAATTGGCTTAATTCTTATCTTTAACCCAAAGAAGAATCGATGCAATTCTGTACAGGCAAAACATAAAACATACATGTTACTGCCAGAAAATCTCCCAGTAATGATGGGGGTGACAATGATGATAATAAATGATGGTAGCAGATAAAGTGGAGGGATTGTCAGTAACATCAGTACAAGAAAATCAAACAGAAGAGTTTTCTAGATTTTATACATCACAATTACAAGATCAGCTCTGCACCCAGATCAGTGTAAAAACTGAAGCAGCACCGATCACAGTTCTGTGGAGGGTAGGGGGAGGTGGAGGCAGGTGCTATGGTATGTAAAACTCAATGCTGAAAGTGGTGCTGGAGTAAAGGCAGCACTCTTTTGCCTACATCATTCTATCTAGAAAATGCCATGTACGCTATTTCACTGCATGATTATCACTGATGTTATGTCTTTTTTTTTTTTGCTAAAAGAGGGATATGATCTTCATGTACAGTATTTGTGAATTGTATTAGTATCACTTACAAGTCATTCATTACTTAACTTTCTTATATGCAAGGTTAGGAATCATAGAATATGCACAAAGATATGTTAAAAATGTGGTGACAGTTATGTGGTGAAATATGGAGTAACCTCTAAAGCAGAGATCATTGTGATCCTAGCACGCATTCAACTCCATTGTGTGTGTGTGTGTGTGTGTGTGTCTGTCTGTCTGTCTTCCATATCCTTTGCTTCACTGATGCAAGGAAGACTAAGGTCATCAGGGGCAATTATTTATTAAGAGCTGCTGTGTGCAAAAAGCCTGTATATCAAATTGTCCCAGTCTAATAATATTTTGTTTTTCCTCCTTTAATCACTGCACATAGTAATATTCAGTGTGGTCAGTGTAGTGACAGGAGGAAAGGAAAAAGGCTAGGTCAAGTCTCTGATAAAGAGATAGGGACTGGGTCCGGAGAATGAAACGGGACAGTTCTGAGCCTCCTTAAGAAAAGCACATTGGTATGCCCAAAGTAAAAGCAGCAAAAGCTATTCTTAGATCCATTTTCTATGGAAACAAGGGTTTTCCTGTGGTAGACTTACTTTTTCTGGGAATGCCCTATACATGAACAGATGGACTTTTGCTAAATGAAACAATAAGTTGAACTTTAAGGGGAAGAAATTTTGGAGAGAGACAAAGATTGAGGAGAGTGAATATGAAGAATCAAATGACCAATTATAGAGTCTGGTAAATCCAGATTAGAAGGGTGGATGGGAGACTGGAAACCTAGGGACAAGTGGATGTTGTATTTCAGTTGTGAGGAAAGTCTCTTAGAATAATTGCCATTTTTTAAATGGGAGATGAATTTTTTTTTTCAGCTGGCTTGTTGATTCTCATGGGAACTATAAAAAGTAACCTGTTTTTCTCAAAATATATTTGATGCTGCAGAGATAGCTCAACGGGCTGGAGCACAGTGCCTTGCACATTGGAAGCCCTGAGTGTGATTTCTGATAGTGTAGGACACTCCCATACACACAGCACTCTAGGGTGGTCTTAGTGACCTTTGGAAGTGAGGAATAAGAGCAGTGTCACACTGGCAGGCCAGGGTTTGGACCATCTAGCCTAGTTGCCCAAGTATCATAGGGAATAATTCCCCACAGGGAGATCCTTTTCCCCTCTAAAGATTGGGAGGATCACCCCACACTCTATCAACAAGTGTACTAATTTAACTGTAAGTATTACCTAAAACATGCCTCCACATAAAACCTAGAATGATATTTAACCAAATACCTGCGTATCATGCTAAATTAACACATAATTAACACATAAATCTAAACTTATCAAAGTGCTTCTGTGAGATTCATCCAAAGATCACTGGTATCTGGGGACCCTATTCCCCTCTCCTCTATTTCTATCCCTATGGTGTAAGGTAGGGTTCTCTTAAAACATAAACTAGTAATTTTTAATCGCTATTGGTAGGAAGAGAAAAAGGGAGACATTTCTGGTAAGAAAGGAGAAAGGTATAAATGCTTTGGGCATCAACTAGTCAATTTCTTATACAGGCAACCTAATTGCATGACAAACTAATTGCAAAAAAAGAAGAAAATACTTTCAGAAAGAAACTACACAAGATTCTCATGGCATCTTTATTCATAACTGACCCAAGCTGAATGCACACCAAATGGAACTTAATGCACTAAAAATAATAGCATAGTTATTTAAGGAAACTTAGCACTGGAAAGGAATAAGTTACTGATATATCATCATAATAGTTAAAGTCAACAACAGTCCAAGCTAAAGAAGTTAGATATAAAAGATTACGCAGTGCATTATTTCATCTATATGAAGTTCTGGACCTTGTTCATAAAACTTATCTATTGTGAAGGCAAATCAATATCTGCCTAGAGATGGGAATAGAAGGTGATTGACTTCAAAGACCCACAAAGGAGCTTTCTCAGGTGATAAAATGCCCTAAATCTTGACCTGTCAAAATCTTGTCATATTTTGTTACAACTATCTAGACTTATTGAATTGAATATTTAAAATAGGTACATTTTTGTTTTGTAGTTGGGTTGGACAGTGAGGTATTTATCTTGGGTAGGGTTGGTCCAACCTCCCTCAGATGCTGGGGATTGGAGGAGGCAGACAGAGGATCTTGTTTCCAGGTCTCGTTGAACCTAGAGCTAAGGTCGCAAAGTTCTGCTTACCTGGTTTTTCGGGGCTTCACTCGTGCGTGAGGTTCGGCCCAAGTGTCCGGAGAGCAACCTGGAGGGTGGCGGTGTCTGGGTAGTGGACTACAAGACCAAGATGACTGCCCTCCAATGGCCCAATGGATCTATCACATTCTCCAGAAAGGCAATGGAGAAAATTATTCACAACTTCTATTCGAATCTCTTTGACAGCCATGTCCACCTGCCCACATACCAAATTCCGCAGAATGGATATGTCATTCCCAACGTTCTCCCTTCTGAAATCTGACATGCCATTTTGCTGGTAAAGACACGAACAGCACCTGGTCCGGACAAGGTCATACCTGAACACCTGAAGAATCTGCCACCAGTACTCATCAATACACTGGCCCGACTCTTCACACACTACCTGTCTGAATGCAAGGTTCCGTCCCAGTGGAAAACCAGTAGGACCGTTCTGTTGTACAAGAAGGGAGACATCCACAACATCGGCAACTATCGCCCAATCTGCCTGCTGTCTGTCGTCTACAAGTTGTTCACTCATGTCATCCTGAATAGAATAGGCAGAACACTAGACGAAGGTCAACCATGTGAGCAAGCCGGGCTCCGAAGAGGATTCAGCACAATAGACCATATCCACACAGTGACCAAACTCATTGAAGTTTCGTGAGAGTTCAAGATGCTGTTCTGTCTAACATTCATCGATTTAAAGAAGGCCTTTGATTCTGTTGAGACTGAGGCGGTCATCGAAGCCCTGGCCAAACAGGGCGTTCAGATTCAGTATATCAAAATCCTCTGCAAGCTGTATTGGGGATTCACCACCAGGATCTCACCATTCTACAAGGAAGTGATCATTGATGTAAAGAGAGGGGTGTGGCAGGGTGATACCATTTCACCGAAACTCTTCAGTGCCACCCTTGTGGACATCATGCGACGACTGGAATGGGAAGGAATGGGAGTGAAGATAGACGGTCGGCAATTACACCACCTCCGCTTTGCTGATGACATCATTCTCATAACGCCAAACATTAGCTAAGCGGCACAAATACTGGCTGACTTCGACCACGAGTGTGGAAAGGTCGGATTGCAGCTAAATCTCAACAAGACGATGTTCATAAAAAACGAACTGATCCCTGAAGCTCCATTTGCTCTCAATGGAACGAACATCTCCGAATGCAGCAGCTATGTGTACCTGGGTCGAGAAATCAATATGAGGAATGACTTGGTGCCAGAACTGCGCAGGAGAAAGAGAGCAGCATGGAATGCATTCAAGAGCGTCGAAGAGGTGGTTAAGAGAACAAAGAATCTCCAACTCCAGGCACATCTTTTCCATTCCACCGTTCTTCCTGCACTAACATATGCCTCAGAGACCTGGGCCCTACGCAAGCAGGATTAGAATGTTATTAGGGTATCCCAAAGAGGAATTGAAAGAGCTATACTGGGAATATCATGTCTCACTCAAGTGAGAGAAGGAATCCGGAGTTCTGACCTCCATCAACGGTCAAGAATCAGGGATGCTGTCTCATTTGCCAAGGCATCAAAAATCAGATGGGCCGGTCATGTAATGCGATTCAGAGACGACCATTGGACTAGAGCTGTTACCGCCTGGATTCCACAGGACATCAGAAGACCTCGTGGTTGCCCTCCAACTAGATGGTCAGATTTCTTCGTCAAATCTCTGAATGAACGATTTGAGGCTCTTTCTGTTCCTGGAGTGAGCAGGTATCATTGGGCTACACTAGCTTGCGACAGGGACAAATGGAGATGTTACTGGCGCCTGCTCAAGCAAATTGAAGATCAATGGGACTACAAGTGATACAAGTGATACATTTTTGTTTTATGCAAATAATTCCTTAGTAAAATTAACTTAAAATAATAAGGTATAAAAGAGAATATTTAGAATTGTAAAACCTTAGCTTTTATTTTAATGTTGACAAGTCTAAGTCTCTCCAAATCCAGAAAAAAATGATCATTACTATATCACATCTTACATATCTCTTCAGTACTTTTTTATTTTTTTATTTTTGGGTCACACCTGGCAATGCACAGGGGTTACTCCTGGCTCATGCACTCAGGAATCACCCCTGGCAGTGCTCAGGGGACCATATGGGATGCTGGGATTCGAACCCGGGTCAGCCGCGTGCAAGGCAAACGCCCTACCTGCTGTGCTATCGCTCCAGCCCCTCTTCAGTACATTTTGATAAGCTTATATTAATCTTTGAGTCTCACCATATGAAAAATGACTAAACACTTTCTCTAGAGAAACCACAGTTATTTTTTTCCAAGCATGAATTCATGAATTTATTTTGCTTTTTTGCCATTGATATAAAGAAAAAAGGTTTTTTAGTTTCTTTTACTTAGTGATGCCACATGCATATATTCTTAGCTGTTTTTGCTAAGGAAGCTCTCCTTTCCCAGGAGAAACCCTAGAGAACTCTAACTAATTGCTCCTTGATGTGACCCTTTGGACCATTCAGTAATTGGCTCATCTCAGCCTATGCTTCCCTGGCTCCTGACCATCATTTTTTTACCCCTGCTTGACTGATCATGGGGTGAACCGGCTATCAAAGCTGAATGAGGGCATCTTTCTCTTGGAAATAAAGATAGCATTTATACTTGCACAAAGCAAAAGATACAAGCCATGATTCAAAATACAGGAATGATCCCTCACAGAAAGAACTTAAAGGAAACTGCTGCTTTTTTCTTGTATCCAAGGGAGAAATGTACTAAGCCTTACACTATTTCTCATTTATTTAGGTGGAAAGGGATGCTTCCCAAGTAGTGCTTGAGGTGCAGGAACCCCTCTGAGTAATTTTTAGACTACCAGGTCTGAGATTCAAGACAAGATGTTGCTCAAACTTGGCATCACCTGCCAGTGCTGGGAGTGGCGTGTTCATCCAGTCCTAAACCAGAACTAGCTGCATGCAAGGGTCTTTCTGATGGTAGCTTCGGGATATTTAAAGCTTAAGCATCATAAGCATTGTGCCTAATATCTTTGTAACTTTGTATTTGCTAATCTCATTTTGTTCATTTGGAAAATGGTGGTGATGATGAGAATATTTCATTATTCAAAAGATTGCTAAAAATCAAATACATTGATTTTTATTTATTTTTTTATTTAATTACAGCATTTGAAGGGAAAGATCTAATTCCACACAAAGTGGAAGACTCTAAAATGTACCCATTAAAATGCTAAAGAAAAAAAAAAGAGTGGCATAGATTACAACCCAAGAGTCCAATTGAGATCCCGGGGGTCTGCCCCGTGTGACTGGTCACAGAGCACTTCCCAGCCGACAGCTGGAGCTCACTGAAAGCTGCTTCATAGTCTGGCTCAAGGTTGAAAACAAAAAACAACGTGAGAGAAAAATAAGTCCTGAATTATTGGCTTCATCACATCCACCTTCTCCACCCCAAAATGGCACAGAAGAAACAGTTACCACACCCTGCAACTACTTTTGCTGTAAAGGAGGTGATGGACTGGGGTGGACGAGGGTCACAAAGATCTGTCTAAAAATGTCCCTTTCAGATGAATCTGTACACACCATCGAACTTCAGATTGAACCTCTCCATGATTAGGCCAGGGAACCAAGGTTTAATTCTCAGAAAATCACAATTTCATTCATTTAGTCAATGAGCATTTACAGTGTCTATGTATGATCAGCTCCCACTTGCAGCAATTTCCAGATTGAAAAAAAAAAACACACAACAGAATATCTGTGCTATGTCAAATACTCACAGAGTAATGGTGTTTGGATGACCACACCTATCCTCATTCCAAATCTATTTCTTCGAGTTTAATCTCTGCCCTGAACTTTTAACCAAGTTATTTAATATATCTACAATGCAGACACTTCACAAGGGAGTTCAGAAACTGTTTGAAAGTTGACAGGGCAAAAATAAATATACCACCTAGAGAACTACTTTCTATCTTATTTCTATTTTGGTGAATAAAAATATAATCCCCAAGTCCCACCAAGAAAATCAATTAATTTTGATCAGTACTTTCCAGTTGAATATAGTGCAAGCCACAAATATGTGCTACACATGCATGCAATAAAAAATATTAGTGCCGACATCAAACTGGCAAAATTATAAAAATAAAATTTGATATTGTTTTATGATACCAAATATATTTTAAAAATCAATTCAAGATACAACCAATGTTCAGAATTAATAATGAGCTGTCTTATGTTCCATTATTTAGTCTTCAAAATAAGAATATGAATTTAATTCTCATAACAAATTTCAAACAATTTTAGCTATGTCTAAAGTGTTCAACAGTGATATGCTATTGGCTATGGTACCAGACATCACTTCTCCAAACTTTTGTCAACTTGGCCCTCTATCCAACATGTTCTACACTGTATACATTTTGATTGATGCTGTCTCCTTGCTACCATTGCATTATCTTATCCTCCTTTCCTTCCAGCCATTGATGATGTTTTTGTTCCCTCCTGCATTGAGCCAGTCTTCTAATTAATTTTCCTTTATTCAAACTATATCTAACAGTCTTCCTCCCAGTCCTTTTCTTCTTTTTCTTCTTCCTCCTCCTTCTCTTTTTCTTCCTCATCTTTTCTCCTCCTCCTCCTTCTGCTCCCCCGTCACCTTCTCCTCCTCCTTACTCCTCTTCATTCTTCTCCATCTCTCTTTATCTCTCTTTTTCTGCTTCTGTCTGTTGTTCCTTTCTCTCTCTGTTTGTCTCTGTCTGTCTGTCTCTGTCTCTCTCTCCCCCAGAATAGATTTCCTACTTATAGTGCATTTAGATTTATGTGCTAAATACTTTGCTCATTACACAGGCTCCATTTTTTAAGCACTAGAGCATCACAGTCATATCACACTCTAAAGTGATACACTTTTCCTTCTAATGACACAGAACAATGAAAATCCTTTCTACAAATATATACATTGGTATCCTCCACTCAGTGTATATCTCATCTACATAAACATGTATTTGCAATTCTCTCTCTCCTCGGGTATTATTTATCTTTTCTGTGATAGGACTCCAACTCTTTTTCCTTTAAAAGTCAATTTTTACATAACTGGTTAGATAAACTTTGGTACATCTACACAATGGAATATTATGCAGCTGTTAGGAGAGATGAAGTAATTAAATTTGCTTATAAGTCTATAGACATGGAGAGTATCTTGCTAAGCGAAATTAGTCAGAAAAAGAGGGACAAACATAGGACTGCACTCATTTGTGGAGTATAAAACAACATAACATGAGACTGACACCCAAGGACAGTATATACAAGGGCCAAGAAGATTGCTCCATAGCTGGAAGCCTTCCTCATGAGCGGAGGGGAGAAGGCAGCTGGAATAGAGAAGGGATGACTAAGAAAATGATGATTGGAGGAATCTGTTGGGATGGGAGATGTGTGCTCAAAGTAGATAATGGACCAAACATGATAACCTCTCAGTATCTGTATTGCAAACCATAATGCCCAAAGGTAGAGAGAGGGTATCGGGGAATATTGTCTGCCATGGAGGCAGTGGGAGGGTGGGAAAGAGGGGGTATACCGGAGATGCTGGTGGTGGGGAATGTGCACTGGTGGAGAGATGGGTGTTTGATCATGTGTGATTATAACTCAAACATGAAAGCTTGTGTATATCTCACGGTTATTCAATTAAAAAGAACTCAATTTTTACGACATCTCCCCATGCTACATTCAATTCCTCATTTTCAGGTAGTTTGGCCCTGTGCTACTATACCTGTCTTCTAATAAAATGTTCTAAGATACTCATCACATTTCACATTTCTTGATAATTTTCTTACCTGTCTCCTATCCTACACTAACTGTAGCATGAATAAAGAGAATATCATATAACTTAAATTCCTTATTAAAGTTTCTTCTCTTTAGAAAACAGAAGGGAATGCCTTGCCACAGTGGCAGGGTGGGGTGGGGGGGAGATGGGATTGGGGAGGGTGGGAGGGACACTGGGTTTACGGGTGGTGGAGAATGGGCACTGGTGAAGGGATGGGTTCCCAAACTTTGTATGAGGGAAGTATAAGCACAAAAGTGTATAAATCTGTAACTGTACCCTCACGGTGATTCTCTAATTAAAAATAAATAAATTTTAAAAAATAAGATCAATATATCTAGTTTAGAAATAAAATGTTTAATCTATGAAGTAAAAAAAAAATAAATAAAGTTTCTTCTCTTTGTGACATATGGCCTGGCATACTGTAGATTCTCAGTAAACATTTTTTGAGTCCACAAGTGAAGTTAGAATTAGAAACAACAAACTTGAGTCCTATTTTGTGTTTCATTATTATATCTTAATGTTCATATTTAAAAGATAAAATGAATTATTGTCTCCCACTGTTTAGCCAAAAGGGAATCCACCAGATCCATTTTAGATAGCTACTGAAAAAATCTGGGAAAGCTTTTACATTGTTTTTAAAAACTATACTCTAAAAAAACATCCTAAAAGAAAATAAATACACATTGAAGAGAAGAAAATCTGACAATGGTATATTTATGTTGGAGTATTCAGATCTCATAATTCTACCCAAGAAAATAATAGCTTGTATTCTCATCTCAATTTTGTTATTTTAATAAAAATTATAATTAGACAACTATCCCAGGTGAATTGTATGGGAGGTGCTATAAGCATCATTTAGGAATTGCATCACAATAACGCTGATCTGGGTTTGATTCCTCTGTCCCTCTCGGAAAGCCCGGCAAGCTACCAAGAGTATCTTGCCTGAACAGCAGAGCCTGGCAAGCTACCTGTGGCATATTCAATATGCCAAAAACAGTAACCACAAGTCTCACAATGGATATGTTACTGGTGCCTGCTCGAGCAAATCGATGAGTAACAGGATAATAGTGAATAAAAATTCTAACTTTTAAATCAATTTTGTAGAGTGTTGGATGAACAACAAAGTGAGTATATATATATATATATATATATATATACACATATATATATGTGCATGTGTGTGTGTTCTTTTAGCCAACTGGGTTACACAAAGTATGAATCACTGAAAAAATAATCATTCAGAAATAGTCTCCACTTAATGAAAATATTTACTTGCCATATTGCTCCATTTAAATTCAATGTATTTTGGTATGATTTTGCTTTATGAAATTTGTGCACAAGAATACTTCCAAGGTAATAATTTTTCTAATTATTTTGATATTAAAAATCACTTTTCTAAATTGGTTTGCTAAGTAGAACCTCATTTTATTTTCACAAACTACTCTGAAGTTGGTATGAAAACTATAATTACATAAAGGATAATGAAAATTGTAACAACAACAATAAATAACAATCATAAGTGATGATAGTGATTTTGATGAGTGCTGACTCCTTCAATCTCCCGGAAACTTTATGTGGTAGTTTCCAGTGTCTCAATTGTTTTACTCTTTATTGGGGAAGGAGGGCTACCAAGAATTACTTAGGATATCTAGAAGCCATTCCTGGAAAAACTAGTCCAGTTGAGCTGGAGGTTCAATGCTAGGGTCCAGCAATGTGGCATTGCTTAGATACAGTTATGTTGAGGGTCACCAGGACTAAGCCTGGTAGTGCTGGGGGAAAAGAGCAAGTAGTTTCAGAAATTGTACTCAGGATTGTATCAAGCATATGCACCGTGAGCTGTCTGCCCCTGAGCTATTGCCCACCTCTCCATTGTTCGCACTAACTAGCTCAGCTATTCCACTCTATTGAATTGCTTTCCATTTTCATATTTGTCATAGCATAGTCAACAGTGCCTTCCAAGCATTATGTCCTCAAGTCCCAACACCTAGCACTCCCAAATGTTGCTATTTAAAGTAGAAAATTTACACATGGAATTAGGTGAAGGATTTTTAGGATAAATAATTTTGGACTAAAGTGAGTCCAAAATCCAATGACTAGTATCTTCATGAGAGAAGGAAGAAGGAGATTTGAAACAGACAATGAGCCCACGAAGCTCAATTTAAGATGAATGCTAAGTTTGGAGTTAGGCTGCATAAGCCAGGGAAAGTCAAGAGCTACCTTAGTGTTCAAGGAAGAATTTTGTTTGCTAGAGTGGAGGGCCGTAGCCCTAGTGATGCACTGATTTTAAGCTCTGGGCTCCAGAACCATGACATCATATTTCTAAAGTTTTAACCCCCCATCACTGCTTACTGACAATGGATAAATTCATATACATATGAATGGCTGAAAAGTTCTGGTTCAAGTTGAGGACTTCCCATGGGTTAGGTTCAGGTCATCTCTGCATGCTGTTTCTCTTCTTTAGAACAGTGCTTCGCAACTTTTCTCTACTGTGGCTGCTCTGACTTTGTTTTTTTGCCTGCATCCATACCCCATCCTACTGATCATCCCCCTAGCCTTGTGCCATGACTTCCTCTTCATGCAAATTTCACCTTGATATGTTGTTCCCTTATGTCCAGGAGACCCATAGGAAGCCTTGTGGCCCTGATTGAGAAATGCTGATAGTGTATTAGACCATCACATTAGTTTAGGTGGATTTTTTTTATGGTAATAGTATATAAATAAAAAAGAATAAGTTACATTATGTGATCCCCCATTAGTTCTAGGTTCACATGGTCACATTACCATTTATGCCTACATTCCATTGTTGAAAGCCAGTCAGTTATAGGGAAGGATATATACTTTATCAATAGAAGAAGACTAGAAGAATGAGATGTTTATAAATAATAATTTAACTTACTAAAGATTTTTCTTTTCTCTGACTCATTCCTTTATTCATGTCTACCATCTTCCATTTCTATTTCAAGATACATTGTCTGCACCTCTAGGAAGCTTGCAATATGAATATGAGTTTCATATTTTAAAACCTATTCTCTCCCTTTTATGTTACTGTGACATAGCTATAGTTTACATTGTTTCATTTGCCTTCTGATACACTGTAGGTTTTTAAAGGGCAGGACTCAAGTTATATTTCAGTGTTTTTCCAATATTTTATTCAACGTTAGCTTTTATATGCTATTGTTGAATGAAAAAAAATATTCTGGAGTGCTTTATCTACAGACTTCTTTGTATCACCAAATATCTGTAGGGCAAAAGAAATTTGGCAAGTTTTACAACAGTTTTTTCTGAAGATGGTTCAGAAGGGGTAGCATAGGTAATATAATTGATCCTCTAATAGAATTCTCTCCTTTCAGAGATTTGGAACTGGAGGCCTGAAGGGAAGACCTTATAACTGAGATGTTGACTGCATCTCAGTAATATCTTATCTGAGTAAGCTAATATCAGTCTTTGCCTGATATTAGCAGTCCTGTTATGTTTTATGTCCATTTCTCTTATTGGTTAGTTCTTACATCAAGGTCAAAGTATATACAATTCTCAACATTTAGTAAATGAAGGTTAAGTAGCACAGAATCAAGTTGTAGCATATGTTAGTGAAGGTTATTTTTCAGTAGGGAGGATGAAAACATTTCTATTGAACTATGTTCTATTATTTTATCAGGCTTTGGAGTCGACTCAATTTGCTTTGAATTGTAGCTTACCACTTCTGAGCCTTTGACTGAAGTGAGTTACTGAATATCTCTCAACAATATTTTCATCACTTGTAGAAAAGGAAATAAAAATACCTATCTTGGTTACTATAATGTTGAAGAAAACAAGTATATGATATATCTAATAAATGAGAGGCCCATATCTAATATGCAATCAGTGAAAACTACCCTCTCCTTTCTATTCATTTCTTTGATTTACTGTAACTAAAATCCAACAAAATGGATTTATTGAAACCAATTCCTGAGAGCTCTGATGAACTGAGTTCATGATAATTTCCCACCTGCCTAGTAATGATCATATGGAGATGAGGATTACTAATAGATGGATTTGAAAGATCAAAATTAAAATTTGAGGAGTTTATATTTAAATCCTTCTGACACCAGGGGATTATAGACTGCAGTTTTTACCAGTATAAATAGGAGAATGGAATATGGAGAGAGAAATAAATATCAGAAATTTTGGAAGAGAGTCAAGAGTAATTTTCATGCAGTAATTTGTGGGAGCAGGAATATCCTTCTGTGATCTTTTAAGGGTCCTTCCAGTTTTACAAGGTCATGATTATCAATGACTATTACTTAAGGCCTAGAAATAAACAGGCTGGCACCCTTCCAAGAGCGCTGATAAAGACAACATAATTAGCATGTAAGTGTTCTGTAAACATATACCACTCTGCAAAGGTTATATAATAACATTGCAAGAGAATTGCCTTAATTTTTTTGCTGCTTTTCATCAGTTTATGCATAATTGTAATTAAAACATCAGAGAGGAGAAAGAGTTAATAGCTGGAAGAAGATTGTGCATGTTTAGAAACTATTTGGGAGGGAGTAATTTTTAACATACATGGAGGTTGAGATTAGACATTATCCTTGGACTTTTTAAAAGCTTTAAGGAGTGACTGACTGTGATCCATCATTTCTGGCAAGTCAAAAAGAATACATCAGAGCTATATGTCATAAATAAAATTCAAACAAACAAACTGGCTTTATTTTCCTTATTTTATCTTACCTGGAGAGCTGATTAAGGTTATTATGGCAATATTCATTATGGTAACACTTGGTCTGGGTATGGTCTGAAAAGTTGGAGGTTTTGTTATACTTGGGGATCACTTGGTATTCAAGAAGTATTCATGTTTTAGAAATAAAATAAATCCTCAAGTATCTTAATTTATAAACTTCCGTTTATAAAAATTCTTATTGAATTCAATTTGAATTCCATCTTGGATTAGAAACTTTTCTCTGAACTTGCATTTACATCTAGAAAGTGTGATCATCAGAATAAGTGATCTGATATGACCCTTCTAAAGAGGCAAACGGTTCCTGGGGGTTAACAAGCATTCTTTTTCCCAAATCTGCACATTATCCTCTGCAAAGTTTATAAGTTGGAATCCTTTTGCTAAAATCCAGTAGAAAATTGTGCTTTTTATGAGGAACATAATCACTTTTCTCTTTGCATTAAGGCAATTTTAGCATTTCTAATTTCTCTAATTAAATGTCTACTCTTTTGGTCAAGATGCTCTATCTGATACATTTTGAATATCATGCTCCCCCTCATGATGGCCCAGCACTGAATAGATTTTTTCCATACATATTGGAAAAAAATGAGCATCACCTTTTGTTGTTGTCTTAGGAGAAAAACAATGTTCAACTTCCTTGATCAAAACTGAGCAACAGGGGCTGGAGAGATAGCACAGCGGGTACGCGGCCGACCCGGGTTCAATCCCAGCATCCCATATGGTCCCCTGAGCACGGCCAGGGGTAATTCCTGAGTGCAGAGCCAGGAGTAACCCCTGTGCATCCCCAGGTGTGACCCAAAAAGCAAAAAAAAAAAAAAAAAACCAAAAAAAAAAACTGAGCAACAACTTTAATTTAAACTTGAGCAGAAGGCTATGAAAGGAGAAACATTGGGATAAATAAATTAATTCATTAGTTATCCTTATAAGTTGTTTTTGTTGATACTATACCTACCTTAAAAATACATATAAAACAAGCACGTATAAAACAAAAGCAAACAAACAAATATTCTATAATAAGGATACCAAAAAAGTAAAGACATCAAAAACTTACCCAAAGTTATAACATACATTTGTTCCCAGTTATAAGTACTCTCACAATTAAGTTGTTGATCAACCCAACAACCATATTTGGGTGGAATACTTTCTGAATACTGATAGAAAAGAGTGAAGAAATGCCAAATTTATGGGGTGACATAGTAGAAATATGAATTATAGTATAAATGTGTATTCACCTATGACTGGGTCAATACCAATAGATTTGCAAAAAACCACAGAATCTAATCAAAGACAATGCACAGAAATGTTACTTTTGAAAGACAGATTTCTCACTCATCTTCTGTTCAAAAACCTTGGCAAATCGGGGCTGGAGCGATAGCACAGCGTGTAGAGTGTTTGCCTTGCACGAGGTTGCCCCGGGTTCGATTCCCAGCATCCCATATGGTCTCCTGAGCACTACCAGGGGTAATTCCTGAGCATCACCAGGTGTGACCCAAAAAGCAAAGAAAAAGACAAAAAACAAAAACTTTGGCAAATAATATTCTCCATTTCAGTGGTTATTTTTCAGGGACTACCAAAATATTAGGGAGATTGCACCATTTTCAATACAAATGTGACTATAAAGCAATTAGTTTTTGCTTCTTGATATTGTGAAAAAATCACAAAGCAAAAAATAGAACTAATTTTCAGAATTACAAGTCAATTATAATTTATAGATTTCAAAAATATCTGCCAAAAGAAAGAAAGTACTGAAAAACTCTTCCAGAATGAAGAAGCAGTTCAGACTGTAGCTATAAATGGCCAACTGAGGGCAGACACCAGGATTCATGCAAGAACACTTTAAGAAAGGGAAGGATTCAATCAAAGTAGAAAAAAAAATTTCGTTACAATTAATTGTCGGAACTTAGATAAGCAAGGATTATGGTGCAAATCTTTACCCACCACTTTCTGACTTCCCCACATAATAAACTACTTTCTTCAGCAGAAAAGAAAAAAAATTTCCGTGTTTTTCCTTAACAAAAATTTCCCCAATTTGTCTAATAATGAGTCATATAAAGTTATCGATCTAAGATTAAGGATAACAGAAACATATTACTGTAGCAGAAAATATGAGAAAGAATCTAACTTACCAAGAGAATTATTACAACCATGTTGCCGTAATATTTTTATTCAATATTTTCACATGTATTAAATTTCGTATAGTAAACTTTTTGGAAGCACTTAACTCTATTCAAGAATATCACATAGAAGAATTATTAGAACCTTGAATTATTAAAGCCAAAGGATAAATGAGGTCTAACCTTGTAAAGCACCAGAAGTAAATGGATCAAAGCAAACCATCACTTTAATACAGCAGAAGTTGGAAAAAGCAGTAATAAAAAACCTTGAAAAAATTTAAAATAATATTTTTAAAATCAAAAAAGAAAAAGAAGAGCAGTGACCATGAATAGAAAAAAGAAAGAAACAAAGGAAGAGTTAATAGAGAAAGAAGATAGAATATAATACGGTTATAATTTAGTAGAATCAAATAAATATGTCTCTACATATTAAATGTTACTACTATAGAGAAGCTGACCAATAATAGTAAATTATAAGATATAACTTTATGGAATTATTGAATTTCATTATTTAAAAAGGATATATTTAGGGACTAGAGAGTACGGCAGGTAGGGAACTTGCCTTGTATATAACCAACACAAGTTCAATTCCTTGCATCCCATATGGTCCCAAGTCTTCCAAGAGTGATCCCTAAGCTCAGACCCAGGAAAAAGCCCTGAGCACCGTTGAGTGAGCCCTTACCCAATGAAAAGGCTACTTTAAGAAATATATAATATAAGAAGAAAGCCATTACTTGTCAGAATGTCTAGAGGGTGTAGTACTGGAATTTAATGGTAGGGGACCAGGTTAGCTAAAAATCCTTCATTGTGCAAAGACAACACAAAGAACTCTCCAAACTAAAACATAAATAAATAATAAGATACAGAGAAACGGTACAGGGTAAGGTCATTGCCTTGCACATGGCTGACCCTGCTCCAATCTTGGACACCAGGACGATCCCTTATACTGTGCCTGGAGTGATCTTTGAGCATAAAGTCAGGAGTAAGCCCTGAGCACAGATATTTATGGTTCAAAGCACCCAAAATAATAAGATTAATAAATATTAATATCAGTTATATTAATAGAATAAAAGACCAATCCTTCCTATGAGTACAGTTAAGAATTTTAAGTATTTGCAAAGGATTCCATTAGTATATAAAAAGTAACTGTATATATACAATACAAGTAGGACTTACTAATTAATTTAGTGCTTATTTCAGAAAATCTATCAATATAACCATGAAAGCAGAAAATTTAAACATTCGAAGGGAAAATAAACTTCACAAAATTCCTGATTTTCTAATATGTCTATATAAAGTAATATTAAACTAGTTAAGCTTACTATTGTTATTAAAATCCAACTTTTTATTCTAACTTAGCATGAATCACCTCCTAGTAAAATTCCCAAGGTTTGGATAGTTCCCTATGTGTAAAACAAGTTTAGACAAACCTGAAGCCAAACAGGAAACATCCTGATAGGTTGCAACAAGAGCTGACCAGGACTTCAATGTTATATATTAAAGGCAATTGCTGATTGTTTACCACCCTATCACTGCAACCATAAAAATATTCCAATATTCTATCCTTTATTCTAAATGTATTAAGGAATGGCTATTATGATCAGACCCAGAGAGACTGTGATGCCGGAACTGAATAAAAAGCCAAGTTTCCCCTCGCTTTGGGTTGTGGAGGCTAGTTTGCTACATGGACAAATTATTGAATCTCATTCTCATTGTTTGTGACCAATTCTTTGTGACCAATTCTGCTGGGCAGAGTTAAAGAGACTGTACCTTGATGAACTACTTGATAAAAATACTGATTAGAAACAGGAATAAGATATCAGAAATAAATTTTCAATGGGATTCTGGGTATGATAAGATAATAAAATAGCTGTCATAAAAATTAATACTTATTAAGGCAGATAAATATTTATAAATTCCTATATTACTTAAAATAATATGGTAATATATTGAGAAGAGGGAGGATAAATTTACAAAATTCAATAATGCTTATTTTAAAGGAATTAAAATAGAAAATGAGAAAATATATGTAACATTGATCAGAACCATGGAATGCTTTAGTTCCTATGTAGATCAAGGTAACTTTAAAATATTACTCCAAAGTACAAAATTTAAAATAATGGGGATATGAATCTTGTTATTAAATTATAATCTTAATGTAATAAAATATAAATTCTTTGAAACCAAGCTATAGGAAAAGATATTTGAATAGTAAATATCAAGGATATTTGGCCATGTAAATGCTAAACTTTATAGAGCAAAAGAAACCAATAAAATAGAAGCACAATATAGTGGTTGATAGCATTTTTAATGTAGAACATATCCAAGGGTCTATATATGAACTATTAATATTCCACACATCAACTTTTGGGGGGTAACAGTCGTTCTCAGTAGGCCCTGGGGGCTATTCCAAGAAATTCTCAGGCAACCATGTCTATCAAGTGGCTGAGGATACTGTGTTGGTTAGTCCCTTTCATACCCACAGACCATGTAGTTCCAGTGATGGAACCAGGATCAACGACAGGCAAGGCATGCACCTTAACTCCTGTACTATCTCTCCAGCACCCCCTATCTCACTTGGCTTCCAGCAGAGAAGAGACTCCAAACAACTTAGCAGAAAATTGAGTAAAGGATATGCACACTCCTATAAATTAAGGAAAACTCCAAATGATTTACTAAAGCATGCTCAAGCTCAGTAATACTAGGAGAAGCACATACTAAACAAATAGTATATACTATTTAGACCCATCAGATCAGCTAAGAATTAAGGTGAGAAAGTGACTTCTGTGCAGTCATTAAAAATCATGACTTTGTTTTGTAACCATTAATTGAGTGATATTTCCTATTGTGGACTGATGTGCCCTCCCAAATCCATATACTGAAATCTTACCCTTACCTCATCCATCAATATAAAGGCATTAAATGTGAGTGGGCAACGTCTCTTGCCCCCCTGCCTGGCTGTCTTCACCAGAGTCCCTTGGAGGTGGTTGGTTCAGTCTCCCTCCCCACCCCGAACAGAGCCCCGAGAGCCGAAGACCTCTGGAATCCAGCCACAGCCATGCTCAAGACCACTCTCCACATGCTTGGATGAGCCTCACACATGAAGGAACCAGCAGAGGGACCTGGGTATGTAGGACCCGGGGCTGAGATCTCCAAGCCTGTTTGGATCAGGACTGGGCCTCTTCCGTCCAGATCCCCCATTTTCCAGTAGCTAGGCAGTCACACCCACCAACTGCACATGGCACCATGTAATACCATCAGTTGCCAATATCCAGAGACTATAAAACAAAGCTCCAGGCAAGCTACCAAGAGCTTTCTGCCCTCAAGGGAGAGCGTGGCAAGCTCCCCATGGCATATTCATATGTCAAATACAGTAACAATGATGGGTCTCATTCCCCTTACCCTGAAAGAGCCTCTGATGCAGCGCCATTGGGAAGGGGGAGTAAAGGGAGGCTGCTAAAATCTCAGAGCAAAGACGAATGGAGACATTACTGGGCCTGCTCAAGCAAATTGACGATCAACGGGATAGTAGTGATAGTGAAATGTGAGTGGAGTGACAGTTTGGGAGGTGATAAAAATTAGATGAGGTAATTGAGGTAAATTTTCCATTGATGGATTTAATGCCTTTTTAGAGTAGTCAGCAGTGAGCTCATTTCCCCGCTGTTCTCTCTGTGTTGGGAGTATCCATGTCTCTGCTCTGACCCAGAGCAGGGCTCTCACCAAGATCAACAATGTTGGCACTCTGATCTCACACTAACCGTCTCCAGATGGGCAGAAAGAAGTTTCTGCTGCTTTTTAGTGTTCTATGACACTTTGTTATAACTGCCCCAACCTAGGCATTTCTGTAAGGTATTTCTGAGTGGAGAAAGTAAGATACTAGAAAGGTGTACTTTTTTAAAGTCCCCCCATTTTATTTTATTTTTTTCAGAATACTGCTTATTTATTTGTAAAGAAATGAGAAATACACATATGTACACATAACTTATAATATACAAATTTTATAAAGTGTTTATGATAATTGAAGACAGTAACTATGTACAGAGACAAGAAAGCACCCTGAAGATCACTTTTATTTTCTTTTTTTGTCAATCCCCAGTTTTAAAGCAATTTGCTTTGTGTTGACAATGTATATTTGTATAGAGTTGCATAATCAACATAAACTGCATAAAATATGAAATAAAAATTACTGGGTTGTTCATTAGCATAGATTTCTGGGACTGGATTGGGGAAGAATTGTGGAGAGGATGCAAAGTTTTGAGAAAGATTATGCCTGAGCTGTTGTTCTATCCATGGATCTGAAATCAGATTCTTTGGGTCAGAATCCAATTTCCAGCAAATTTCTTAACCTTTATGCACCCAATTTCCCTTATCTGCTCAAAAGAAATAGTACCAGTTCTTACCTAAAAAAATGCTATTGTGAAATTAAAAATAAGTTACGATATATCAAGTGCTTAGAATGAAAGCCAGACAGAACATTGAAAACATTAATAAATGGTATTATAATAATATCATGCTGTTTTAATAAAGACACAATCTGAATAAAATATCTAATTTTGGTGCCAAATATAACTTTATTATCAAAAAACATAAAATAAAGCCTTTTGTGTCTCCCTAGCCTCCAAAAATATCATCTTGTTTCAATCCCAATTTGGTCACTTACTAAATCTTCATTCCCAGATAATATATTTCCTAGAGCAACATTGCAACATGAAACTAATTACAGATCATCTCTACTGGAGGAGAGTGGAAATTTCAGAAATTACACAGAGTGCTAGTGGTGATGTCCGTGAAGGAGATGAATTGGAATAGTGGATAGGATTTTAAGATGGGGTTAAAACCTGAATTTCAGGTTTTATACCGCTTCATGTCATGGCTTGTATTATGAGCCAATCATTCAACTCCCTGGGCCTCCATACATACTGGAATTTAAAATAAAGTAATGATATTTACCCTGAACTGTTAGTAAATATTAAAACTGAAAGCAGTGTCTGGCCCATACTAAATCTTAAATAGGTTGAGTTTTAATTTCTATTTCTATATAGAGAAATAATGGGTCAGACAGAAAAGCAGAAAGCAACTAAAGTTCAAGAATGAAGATGCTACTTAGCTGGAAAATCAAATGAGAAGCTTCACTGATATTTTCTGCAGCTCCGTACAAGAGGGTTTAACTCTGAATCTCACAGGAACATTGAGAACAAATCAGAAAAGCATAGCAAATAAGAGAGCCCTGTTTTGGGGGGGGGTAGAAGTTATTGTAAAGCCAAAATTGAAGAAAGGCTGGTGAGGTATTATCCAAGAATAAAACATGCCACTGTAACTGAGAGAGTGAGAGAAGTCTGACAATGTGGAGTCAGCATCAATGAAGGCTCCTCAGACTGCAGGGAGCATCCTTCAAACAGCTTGCTAGTTTGTTTTCCCATCCTCTTTTGATGTGTTGCTAGAAATGTGAGGCTTGGGACCTGAGCAATAGTACAGCAGGTAGGGTGCTTGCCTTGCATGCAGCCAACCCAGATTTAATTCTCAGCACCCTAAAAGTCCCTCAAGTCTACCATTAGTGACTCCTGAGCGTAGAGTCAGAAGTCTTTTGCACTGCTTGGTGTGGCCCCCAAAACAAATAAAACAAAACAAAGCAAAAAAAGAAATGTGAGTTAAAGGTTTTTTGCTTTTTTAAGCATCCTTTCCCACTTTGCTTTAGACTTTGGGGGAGGTACTGATAATGAAAATACCTAAAGCAGAAAGCCATGAGAAGGCCTCATAGTCTGGTAAAGCAGGTTAGCTGGTCTACTTTCCTGGGCGCCATAGTTCCATACAGGCCAGGGCACAAATCATGACACTACTGGCTTCCAGAGCTCAAAATAACCTTTAGCATAAGGCTTCTGACTTACTGATAGCCTCACAAGACCCAGGTATGACTGCACCAAAACACTATCACTCAACCTCCTAATAACTTATTTGTGGTCATGATGGTTCCAGACATTCACTCAAACACATTCAAATCCTGATTAGGATTTGGTGGCTAAACCTTCAGAAAGTTATAATCCTGCCAAAGGCAACTTAATATCTAAATGAGACCTACCACAGTGGTAGTCTCTTTTGATCCAAAAAGTTCTGTTGCTTGTTTGTAAAAGAAGACAGGATGCTGTGACAACAAGGTGAGGTCCAGGGGTAAAGGAGCTAGACAGAGAAGCTGATCTCAAGATAAAAGTACTGACAAATACCACCCTCTCTCCCTTTAAAAATATTTTCCTAGCTCTTATTTCTAGAAAGACCTGCCCATTTTATAGGAGTTTTAAAAGTCAGTTTTCTACTGTTTATTTTCAGCATCATTTTACAGAAAACAGTTTTTAAACCATAGAAGAACATCAAAAGTATGAGAAAAAATGTCAGAAAAGCTAACTTCATGATGTTAAAATGGGCTATATATGAAAAAATGTTTTGGCAAGTCACCATTTCTAACACCTACATCACCTTGTTTATTACCATTGCTATCACAAGGGTTCTGAAATTAAGGCATGCATTACAATCTCTTGAAAGGTTATGAAGCCACAGAGATTGGTGGGCACCACAGCAGAATTTCTAACTGAAGTATGTCAGGGATGAGATATAAATATTTTCAGTTTTTGAAGTAAGATTTAATGTTGGCATATAATCATACTTTGAGAACATTAATGTAACAGGAAGATCTCTTGCCCATGCTAAGTCACAATATCTGTCTCCCCTCAAACCCTCATTTGGAATGTAATCTGTGTGACGTAGGTTATAGGATAAAGTACTTGGGGTAATTGATCCATAAAGATTTCCATCATCTCTAGAAGCTATTCAAGATTACATAAGGCTAAAGCCATACTACACTTATTTTGTGCTGTATAACTATGTTTGTTGGTCATAGTTGGCTGATGTACAGATACACAAGGATGATAAAGGTAAAATTTAATATTCTCTTCCAGAACATAATTGCTATTGAGAGAAGTTCCTAGTTTTTCCATTTTTGAGATTCTTTCCTCTTCTGACACTTAGATGGTCAATTCCTTCTTCAGTTTTTGAGATGTCCAACATCTAAGAATATAATCCTAGAAGCTGGAATTAATAAAGGCACTTAAATTGTTTCCTAATGTTATAGTGAGATATTCCTAGGAAGGTCAGGATCGGTAAAGTCTGAACAAGCTCCTGCATAATGTAGACACTAAGGTCTTCTCAGACTCACTAAGGCAGTCCCCATGCAGCACCTACTGCCCATTTCATATGACAATTAATTCTTGCCATCCAGAATTTTGAGGAACTGAGCTTTTCAGGTTAAAGTGAGGTTATTCATGGCAAAAGAGAGATCAGTCCCAAGCTCAGGGTCTTGTCACCATCACAGAAAAATATTTAGACAAGCAGTGAAACAAAACCCAGTTTGAATAAAGGATGAACCACATTCAAGGAACCATGAGGTCTTCTAAGACAGAAAACTATAACTCAAAAGAAAGTTTTATGAAAGAGAGCACATCCAATAAAGAAGTGGAGACTTCTCTGAAATATAATGTCAAGTTGCTTTGAGTAGCTGATTTTGTTTGGGGCGTGTTTGTTTGCTTTTCCCCTGACTGTATCAGTTTGCATCAAAGGTCAATGTTAAGGAACTGTTAAGACAAACGTTGAGCTTTGGTGTTCTCTTCATTCTCTTAACATTATCAGAGCATTGATTCTGCTTGTTATCTCCACACGGTGCCCAACTTTTATCCTTAGATTGCATCAGGATGACTATTATTTGAATTAAATCTGTCTCTCCAAACATTTCTTGGTTTTATACTTTCCTGAATATTACTAACTAGCAACCCATTATCTGACTCATTATTTCTTTGAGAACACAGTCCATATTTCTTAAACTTTAGTGCAAATTAATATCTATGGATCTGGCTAAGCTTGCAGATTCTGATTCAAGCAGGTCTTTGAAGAGTGGCAGAGTAAGATCTGGAAATGTGTTTTTCTAATAAGGGCCCAGGTGATCCTGATGAGAGTCATACATGGAACTTGTCTTGAGTTGCAAGACTTGTATGAGAGCTCCGAAAATTTGGTCTACAGTATAAGACAGAATCATTTTTACTTGATATGTGAAGAAATGAATAACTCATCACCACTATTCTTCCTTCTCTACTAAGACTTGAGATACTTCAATTAATTTCAACTCTTCATCCCCCAGCTTCTATGACAACACCTTCATCAAATCTATGCTCAGAAAACGTCTTCAATCCCTGCCTCCTAACCTAATAATAATTTAAAATCTCCTATCACCTAGCCAGTTCAATGAGATGTGTGAATATTTACTGTCAGAATTTAATTGCCTAAGACATTAAAATGACTATCAAAATGCCAAGCCTGGCAGACATAGCCTATTATCTACAAATGACATTTTCACCAGTTAAAGGATTCAACAGCTATCATCCCCAGGCAATAGTTAGTCTGTTGTTTTGGAAAACATCACCCCTTCCCCCTCTCAAGACAAAACACATTCTGCAACCATCAGTGCTCCTCTCTGTTAAAAATAAAATAATCACAACGTTGGAAAGTTCTTCATATATTGAAGACCTACTGGTATAAGTCATTTCATTCTATCACATTCCTTAAAATTACTTCTGTGGTTCCCATTATACATAAAAAGAAACTATTATTGCTTGAATTACATGTCAAAAAATCAGCTCCCAATTTATAGTTCTTCTATCCTATTGTTGGTGATGTGATTCTTTTTAGACAATAAAATGCTCTTATAGGTGATGCCATCTAAGAAGGGGGTTTATGATTTTAGGCAGGCCTAATTGTACCTCTCACATTGTCATGTTAGGAGCTTCTCCTACCCACATAGCTTTTGTGTCTTCAGCCCAGACCCAGAAGTAACTATTCCATCAAAAGCATTCAAAAATACCACACTACTTAATACAGAGCCACTCTGCTGATTTTGAACAAGAATAACAGATACATAGAGTAAGAGCCAAAGAACAACTGAGTTTTGCCATGAAGAACTATTGGAGAAATATAGAAATGACATAAAACCAACATTTCAGAGAGGTTAAAAAATGTCTCCAGGAAAAGACAGATATTTATGTTTAAGTTGAGATCCACATCCAACTGTCGTATCCTGAGTGCTATCATACAATTATTCTTTCACTATTCTTTAGTGATGTGTCCTCTATAGTTCCATGTCCAGTGAAATGGCTTTCTGCAGGAAGAGCAAAGAAATTTATAGTTCTCTCCTGGTTGTGCATGTCAGAGTAGTTTCTAAATGGGAGAGTCTTTTCCTTCATGTCTTGTTAAAACTAAAATTAAGCCCCACTTTTAAAAAATTCAATTTCCAATTAACATAATAAATTCTGAGAGTTCTCATCCCAAACACTTTTATTTCCTTTTAGTTTTTCTATATTTGAAAAATATTATCTATATGTATGTATAAGAAGATGGATGTAAGCTAAACCTATTGTGGCCATTATTTCACAATCCAAGTAAGTCAGATCAAGCTATTGTTTGTATATACCTTGAACATACACTGATTTGTGTCAATTATTTTTCAAATGAAACTAAATCCATTTCTAAACTTTTAAAATATTATTCTATTTAAAAGATTCATTATCATCAGTGAGGCTTGCATTTCCACATGACACATACATGTGATACTGTGCACAATATCACATGTATGTGTCATTGCCCCACAACATCTAGAAACATTAGCTCAGGTCTGAGCAAGCTGTGGAGATAACTGTTTTCTCAGAGGCTCTGTGATGTGAGGAATTCTATATGAGTCTCTGTCTAACAATGTTTACTACAAAAGAGCAAACACATCCAGCAAAAGAATACATTCTAACTTCTTATCATATTATATTAGAACAGCAAGGCACATCACCACCAAATTGATTTTCTAGTGTAAGAGAAAAGCAGTGATTTCAATCTGCAGAAACATGTCAGAACACATCAGGAAGAAATTAATTCTTTAAGTGGGTAAAAATATTCTGAAATGATGTGACTGGCTAATTTTCATCCATTTGTGTCACTTATATGTGAGTGGATATATATTTATTATCCATGTGTTAATAGAAATGTCATGTCACGAACGATTCGCACTGTTTTGAGCATTCCGAATTTTTGTGTAGACTTGACAATTTCCAGAACATGCCTAGATCATTGACTTCTTCTAGAGCTCATAGAATACTTCCCCTGAGGACTCTGAAAAATCTGTATTTTCCAAGGTCTGAACAAAAGGGAGAAGTACAAGAAGAATTTTAACTTGAATGTCACTGATATTTCCCCCCTTTGGATCCACCAGCAACAAATTTAAGGCAATCAGAGAACTATGGTCAAGATTTTTTTTTTTTGAGTGGAGGGCTTGGGCCATATCCACGTTTGGGGTTTAGTCCTATATCTGCACTCATGAATCACACCTGGGAACTCTGGTGCACTGGGAGATTGGGGATCGAACCTGGGTCTGCTGACTGCTTGAAAGGCGAGCACAATACCTATTGTACCATCTCCCAGGCTTTCATAACCCAGATTTTGAAGGCATGACATTGAATTCTGAATACTTAGTTTAAATACAGGATAATTTTAATTTTAGAAAACACATTTAACCTTGGAACTATGTTTCATGTTATTGTAGCCATTTGTCAAGCTTTGCACTGACTCCAAAGCCTGCTGATATTTACTTCGCTTCAGTGATCTTTGCACCTGCTGTACAGACCATGGTGACCAGAGTGTCAACACCACAAACTGGGTTACAGAAGAGAAAACTTGTTGCTCCATTATTATGTCTGCTATTTATTCTGGCTGCAATTATCCAGAACGTAGTCAGCCTTCTGACTCACCATCTGAGTGCACAGCATTTCTATAACATTCCATTAAGAAGACCAAATTGAGTCTATTTCTTCAGTTCCTTGGTGTGTAGAGACTTTGAGTCACTGTTGGTGTGTTAAAGATACCCAAAGTAGCTGTGGTATCATCCATTCACCCTTCATTAGATAACTGTGTTTGTATCTATATTTAAATATTAGATAATAAAGAGGAAGAAAAGTACTTCCCAGAGCTCGAACTAGAAGCTCAGATTAATGTATGTATGTTGATACATACATTAATGTATGTATCAACACCCCATTTTGACAGGGGTGATTCTATACTTCCAAAGAAGGACAAAATATGTTGACAAAATCTTTTAATTGAAAAGAGGTATTGTTTTCTTCCAACAGAGGCTCCCTTATTTATCTCATTCTTTCGAACTTTTTATTTGGAAATAAGTTAGCTAATGTCAAACTGATATACAAAATTGCATGATTGTTATATATAATTTCATGCTAATGTATACATGATTTACTGTTTAATGTATACAAATACCCCCATTGACTCATAAAGTTATTATCATAATCCAGGTAATACATAACCTATCTCCTTTTATCTCTGTGTGTACGCATGTATGTGTGTGATGGGCTAGAGAGAGAGTACAGTAGGTAAGACCTCGCACTAGGCCAACTTAGGTTGGATCCACAGTACCCTATATGTTTACCCTGAGGTTACCAGAAGGGATCCCTGAAGGCAGAGCCAGGCATAAGTTTGAGCACAGCTGGCTGTGGCCCAAAGCAACTAAAATAAGAAAAGAGAAAAGAAGAGCCTGGAGGGGTGTTGATGGGAGTGAAAGAAGGGGAGAGGGAGGGTAGGACAGGAGAGATGTATGTAATAAGGACGGAAGAGTCCTTGCAGTGAATATGGTCCCCCGAGCACCACCAGGGGTCACTACTGAGTCACTACCCAGATACAGCTTCTGGGCATCACAAGGTGTGGGGCAGGCAACAAAGAAGAAAGGAGAAAAGGAGGAAGGAAGGAAGGAAGGAAGGAAGGAAGGAAGGAAGGAAGGAAGGAAGGAAGGAAGGAAGGAAGGAAGGAAGGAAGGAAGGAAGGAAGGAAGGAAGGGAGGGAGGGAGGGAGGGAGGGAGGGAGGGAGGGAGGGAGGGAGGGAGGGAGGGAGGGAGGAAGGAAGGAAGGAAGGAAGGAAGGAAGGAAGGGAGGGAGGGAGGGAGGGAGGGAGGGAGGGAGGGAGGGAGGGAGGGAGGGAGGGAGGGAGGGAGGGAGGGAGGAAGGGAGGAAGGGAGGGAGGGAGGGAGGGAGGGAGGGAGGAAGGAGGGAGGGAGGGAGGGAGGGAGGGAGGGAGGGAGGAAGGGAGGGAGGGAGGGAGGGAGGAAGGGAGGGAGGGAGGAAGGAAGGAAGGAAGGAAGGAAGGAAGGAAGGAAGGAAGGAAGGTAGGAAGGGAGGGAGGGAGGGAGGAAGGAAGGGAGGAAGGAAGGAAGGAAGGAAGGAAGGAAGGAAGGAAGGAAGGAAGGAAGGAAGGAAGGAAGGAAGGAAGGAAGGAAGGGAGGGAGGGAGGGAGGGAGGGAGGGAGGTAGGAAGGAAGGAAGGAAGGGAGGGAGGGAGGGAGGAAGGAAGGTAGGAAGGTAGGAAGGAAGGAAGGAGGGAAGGAGGGAGGGAGGGAGGGAGGGAGGGAAGGAAGGGAAGGAGGGAGGGAGGAAATGACATGAGATCTATTCTTGCCTAAATTTTTAAGTGCATAATTTAAGAAACAAATATTTTCTCTAGGCATTTTTTTCTGTACCGTAGATACCTATAACTTATTCATCTTGCATAAGTGAGACTTATGCCAAGTAAATCACACCTTGTACTTTGCAGTATGTCTCATTTAACTAAAAAAATTTTAGAAATGGCCTCAAAGTCTAGTATGGAGCTAAAGAATTTTTAGTTGAAAAATAAATTTCTTTGCATGGGTTTATTGTTTTCGACACATTCCTAATATCCACAAGGAGATGGGAACCATATGAAAAATTATATGAGAAGTGAAATACATTTTTAAGTACATTACCAAAAGATCTAGTGTGTGGCTTAGTAGTAGAATGTATGCCTTATTATGGGACAGCTGGGTTTGATCCCTGGCATCATGACGGACTGCTAGCCCACCCCCAATACTGCAACAAAGTGTGCACCCCTTACTCATGGTCATCCATTATCATCACATAGTGAAGCGTCACTGTGTATATATTGTGCATGGGTGAATAAGATAAATTTGACTATAATTGAGGAAATTATATGTAACAGAAAGTTATAAATGCAGTCAAAAGTATTGTCTTTGATGTCCCCCAAACTATATTATCCAAAGAACAAGACTCAAGAGGAGAATATCTAAAAATTGTGGGGCTTTCCAATAAAAATTCTAGCACACAGATGAAATTAGAGACTATCATGCTGATTACAGTCAGTGAGAGAAAAGGAATAAATACTACATGATTTCTCTCAGATGTGGAATTGAAAGATGCACATCAAGGAAGCAATAAAGGGCCAAAGATGATACAACTGAGTTGGGGTGGGAGTTAAAAAGGAGGGACAATAGGATCCCGTAGGGAGGCAGGTGGGTACTGATGATGGGGTGATGTTGGAATTCTGTACATGAGAAACAATCATTAAAAATATTGTAAATCATAGCACTTCGTTCAATAAAAAAGCATAAAATGCATTTCATTAAGATTGCAAGTATATTTGTATATATATATATATACATATATATTATATGTAAGAAATTTGTGATTTTTTTCAATGCCTGCTTTTCAGGTTCTAGTGCCTAACAATTCTAATTAACTTGTCAATACAGTGCTAGAGACAATGTTTCAGGCCCAAGGAGATTAATTATGGTTTTAATGTCCTATGGAAATAGAAAACTACTACACTACTATGGAACACTCTATTTCTCGCCTCATGGTAGATATATCTAATCATGGGGTGGAGATGTGTTATTTTTTCTCACTCTCTCCTTCCTTCATCCTTCGTCTCACACACACACACACACACACACACACAAGCACACACATACACATCTTTTCTCTATTTAGCAACTGATAATCTTGATCTACATCCATTAGCACAATTTGTTTGATTGCCCAATTTCCAGCATCTTCAAATGAAACTTTCAACAAATGCTTATGTTCTCCTAAGATGCTACCCAGAGGACATCAAAATTTTGACAAAAAATATTTTAAGATGAATTGACATTACGAATTGTATTTATATTCATTATGGGAGTTGTGAGAGCTATCGACAAATCCAGAAAGATGCCATACTTTAGGAAAATGTATTTTAGGAAAATGATTTCACTTTACCAGAGTCTTCTGAAAGGATCCATACTTTGGATCTAAAGTGAACAAACTTGTGCTATCTCTAAAGAAGAAATAATTGCCAGATTTCAATGAAGTGACCAATTACTTTGTCCAGTTCAGTCATGAGTAACATCTTGTCATATAATAAGTTGTAAACTTCATTTTGTCCAACCATGCTTGAAAGCATGATAGAAATGTGGGGTAAATAGAAAATTATCTCTTGGGAGCTTGATATCACAAAAATAATAGACTTCTGGGCACAAAATAGATTTTAAAATGGCATTTATATTTTCAGAATGGTAAAATGAAAAAAGCACTTATCTGAAACTGTGTGGAATCACTGTGAACCTCAGTTATGCCATATTCATCTTTTTGACGGGATGTCAATCATCCTTCCTCTCTCTGGACCTTGGATTTCTTCTATTAATTCCATGTGGTCCATCTGCTAGTGTGAGGCCAGAGCAGGGTTATAACAGGCTTTAGTTTAAGGCCAAAACAGGCAGTAGGCTAAAGTTTCTATTTCCCTTCCCCCTCCCCTAAGAATTCCCTGGCCCAAAGAATACTTGGCCAATGCTGAAAATCCCTTAGACACCTCTAGCTAGTTCTATGATAAGTAGGATATCTCTGGGCACAGCAGGTAGGCATGAGCAGTGAACTCATAGACTTGTGACTGCTTCACCAACAATATACCATATAATGTTCCCTGCAACTTGGGTCGCGGTCCTTGTTGAGATCCTACTGCATTGGATGAGTCCTGGACCCTAGCTCGAGAGCTAGCAATAAAGAGTACCTTGTATTTGTGTCCTTGCATCTGGTCTAGTCAATGGGTGAGTGAAACTCCCTTCCCGAGACATAACACTAGCTCTCACCTACATGTCAATTATAACCAAATTAAAAGCCACATTCTTAGTTACACTAGTCAAATTTAAAATGCCACGCATAACTGTTGGCTACCTTACCAAAACACAGATTAGCAATCATTTCGATCTTCACCAAAAGTTTGAATAATGCTGATAATAATGATATAACCTGTTTTTTCTAATTCCCAAAATTTTAATCTATGACTGCATAACCATCTGTGGAAATCAGGATTATAAGGCATGGACTCCTGGCCTGAGAACAGTAGCCTTTGTATGCTAAACATGATAATGAGGATGACATTTATAATAGAGTGGGGAATTGTTGGCTGGGACCAGCATTCACCCACCAAACAGATGCAACAAGGAACACAATGGAAAACCCCACTAAAGTGAAATGAAAGACAGAGCTTACTGGACAGATGGCACCTTTAGATTCCTATTCCCAAACCTCCTACTTGGTCAAACCTCAGAAAGAGGCGAATATTAGACCCAGAATTCAGCAAACAAGGACTATAATTGCATGTTTGCCTATAAGAATGGACTCAGGATAGTTCACAATTTAGAATCTGGTTAATGTTATAAGAACTAAATCCCCAAAGAACCTGCCTCCAAACAAGGAAGCATCATTCACTGCAGTCCATGAGGAAAATGCAACCAATTACTCCTTCACTGGGCTTCACAAGACCAAGTCAAGATAGTTCTGGCCACTCACTCTTAACTTTTGGGCCAAAAACTTTCTTGGCTACTTAACTTTTCTTACTTATCTTTCCTCGCACACAGCTGGATTTCAATTGCTATTGTGCTTGTTTATTTTTTTAATTTGTGAGTCAAACAGAGCTCTGAGAATAGAAAAGGGGCACTGTTGAAAGGATGTGTGGATCTAAGCCAAATGAAAATAACTACTGCATTTTTTTTTCATTCGAATGGGGTACAACTAAACCCTCAGCTACTCCCTATTAATGTTGGCCACAGAGACTAGAAATCTGGACCAATGAAAAGTCATGGCAGCATCCTTGCAGTCAAAAGCCTCCACATCCCCCACACACCCACTTTTAAACTAAATTATTGTTGTGCAGTCGTATAGATTTCAGGAACAGAGCTTAACACCTCAACATGTGCAGAGGAATCATTGCACCCACCACCAAAATTTCAGTACCATCAAACCACCAAAAAGGTCCCTTAACCCATACATGCCTTCCCTTATAAAAGCACCATCATTTTCCTGGGTTAGTAGTTAATTATATGAATTCAAAACATACATTTTCTGGGCTAGAATTATAGTACAGGGGGTAAGACATTTGCCATGCATGAGTCTGACCTGAGTTCAATTTTCAGCACCACATATGGAATCCCAAGCTTGCCAAGAGTGATCCCTGAGCACGGAACCGGAAGTAAACATTGAACACAACTGGGTGGATGTGACCAAAAACTCCAAAATAGAAAACAAAATAAAACTTACATTCTCTACCCAACTTATGCAAGTACTTAGTTTAGTAAAATAGGCCAATCATGAACTTTCATCTAGCACTAATTATGCATTGGCATGCATATATATGTGTATATATTAATATATATTAGCATGCATTAATATATATAAATGTCATCCTCAGTAAGTGAAGGAAGGTATTTATTGTTGCCCTTTAACTGTAAAAATAAGAGACAAAGGGTTTAAATGATTTGCACAAAGTCACACAACTAGGAAATAAAATATACATTCTAAACCAAGGAAATCTAGTTAGCATGTTTAACATTGCTTATAACTTTTTCAAAATAACAGATTTTTAGTTGAAATTTAGCCTATAAATCACTGAACTCTTACAACAGAGGCACTTTCAAGGTTAACCTAGTAGAAAAGGAGACCAAAAGAGAAGAGTGAGGATGACAGACAGGTGCAAAGACCCTATTGTAATCAAAGCTTGGCTTTAGCAGTCATGCAAACCAAACCCCAAAACACATCCTTATAACCCTTTTAACAGCTCATGCATTAGTTAATTGCCCTTTTTTCTTTAAAAGTAAAAGAGTAAAGTAAGGAAGAACTTAACGGGAGAATAGAGGTCAAAAATTGAGGCTATATATTTAAAATATATGAGAGAAGCCCCTTGAAACTGGGATTGAATTCATAATGTTTGTCATTCATTAAAAAGGTTTATTCTACCAAGAAGTACAACAATAGATGATGGATTTTTTTTCTGAAACCCAAGAAGAAAATTTCTTCAACTCTATGGTGAGAGAATTTTCTGTAATAATATCCATAAAATTGTTCCAGGGAACAGAGAGCAGATTAATAATAACTTGTATACTATAGTTTGTCAATAAAATAGTACTCTCCTGTGAGGTGTTAAGAAAAATTATAACTATTTTCCTAAAATTTTAGGAATTAATGAGTAAAATATTAAAAAAATAAGTTTGGGGCTGGAGCGCTAATACAGCTGGCAGGGCATTTGCCTTGCACGCAGCTGACCCGGGTTCAATTCCCAGCATCAATATGGTCCCCTAAGTACCAGCAGTTGTAATTCCTGAGTACATGAGCCAGGAGTAACCCCTGTCCATTGCCGGGTGTAACCCAAAAAGCGAAAAATAAATAAATAAATAAATAAAAATAATAATAATAAGTTTACCATAGTGCTATAATTTTAGATTCACTTTGTATTGATCTTTATGCGTGGTTTTAAATTTATCTCCTAGAGAAAAAAAAAGGTGCTCTGAGATGTTATTATCTCCTTTCTCTCGCCCTGATGCCTGGCTGTCTTCACTGGGGCCCCTCAAAGAGGAGCGGGTTGAGTTTCTCTGCCCACTCCAAGCAGAGCCCCCTCAGTCGAAGACTTCCAGAACCCAGCCACAGCCATGCTCAAGGCCACTCTCCACACTTTTGGACGAACCTCACACATGAAGGAACCGGCAGAGGAACCCAGGTGTGCGGGACCCATGGCTGAGATCTCCAAGTCTGCTCGGATCGAGACTGGGCCTCCTCCACCCAGATCTCCCATTTTCCAGTAGCTTGGCAGCCACACCTACAAACTGCCCCCCCTCCACCCCGCGCTGTGTAATCCCATTAACGGCCAAGATCCAGAGAATATAAAACAAAGCTCCTTATAGCCTATTCTCCCTCTTGGAGAACCTGGCAAGGTACCAAGAGCATTCTGCCTGCACAGTGGAGTCTGGCAAGCTGTCTAGGGCATATTTGACATGCCAAATACAGTAGCAATGATGGTTTCATTCCCCTTACCCTGAAAGAGCCTCCAATGTGACACCGCTGAAAACAACAACTAAAGAGAGGCTGCTAAATTCTCAGGGCTAGGATGAATGGAGACGTTACTGGTGCCCACTCAGGCAAATTGATGATCAACAGGATAACAGTGATACAGCGATACAATGATTTCTCCTTTCTCTTATACCCTCCTTTGTATTAGTCATTTACCTGCACAACAGTCTGAATTTCAGTGGCAAGGTCTATAAATATTGAACATTCCACTGTCTTTCTTCTTAATTTTATTTTAAATTTTAATTCTTTTTAATTGAATCACCATGAGATACAAAGTTACAAAGTTGTTCATGATTGGGTTCCAGTCATACACATTCCATTTTCTTGACCCTTCACTTTCAGTTCAACTTTTTCTACACACACTGCAATCTCCTTTCCTCTCATCGATGAGCAATTCTCTGAAGATTAAGTTTATCCATTTTTAAACCCAACAATTACCACATTTGTGACTGTTTCTGGCTTATTACTAGATATGTCAATATTGAAAATAGATAGTTTCCTTATTCTCTAAGAGCATTGTTTTCCTCCCCAGAACACTGCAATGGAAATAGAAGATCCTTTCCATGGCAAAGGATCTTCTAGCATACAATAGATGTTTAAATGACCAATTTCTTTTATGCATTTCTTTCTTTCTTCACTCCAGAGAATGGAAAGCATAAATATTAGTAAAATATTCATGGAATGCCTGTAAGAATGTAATGATAGATTATTGGTGCATAGAAATGGTTTTGAGCTTGACAATAAAAGCTTTTCTGGATATACTTGTTAATTATAATTTGTTTACTTTCTTAAGTCCTTTTCTTTATCTTTATGCAAGGTATACACCCACCCTCATTTATTCATGCCTTTATAATTATACAGTTGATTTTAAAGACATACAATCAGACAGAGCTATGATTTGTGTAGCTTAATAGCTAAGGGGATTCTGAAAATTTTTTCTACTATAACCAATAAATTCATCACAATCAATTGATAGGGAACATTAATGATACTTTTTCCCAAATAAATAAAAGAATAAGATGTAGCTAGGACTCATTCAGCATGGCGAGTATTAACACAGTACATATCCCTCACACTGTGGTCATAAAAATATACCTATGAATGAATTTTAATTGAGGTTCTAGTATCTCTAGATTTTTACTAGTTTAGAGAATAACTTTAAAGTCTTTAAATAATATAATCTTTTTTAGCTAATAAAAATCATTTAACCTTGAGAAAACTTAAAAAGAAATGTAGACATATTTAAGAGAATTATGGTATTAATATTTTGAATTAAATATGTGCTTGATATTTCAAGAGTTTACAATATTTATCAGAATTTTGCCTTTGAGAGCAACATATCAGCTTTATGACTCCAGTGTGAAATGTGTAACTGAGTAATTGTTTCAGACATGTGATCTGAAGTTGAAATTTTATGACGCATATATTCACTGTGGGAACATTGAATATAAATACTTAAATCTTAAGTTTTATAAATTTAAAGCCATGAAGGATTGAGCAGTTTGTGAACCTTTTTGCAATTGAATTTCTTAAAAATATAAATACAATAAATTTATAGTTTAAAATATAAAAAATAATTAAAAGTTTAATGTAATAGAATTATTATAGACCTTTTTAAACTAGGTGTCATATTTTTCTAAATTATAAGTATAATAAAATAAACAGTATATCAGAAGACTAAATAATAATAGAGTATTAAATTGTAGCACTGTTGTAGCACTGTCGTCCCATTGTTTATCGATTTGCTCGAGTGAGCACCAGTAACGTCTTTATTGTGAGACTTGTTATTGTTTTGGGCATATCGAATACACCATGGGTAGCTTGCCAGGGTCTGCCATGCGGGCGGGATACTCTTGGTAGCTTGCCAGAGAGGTGTTGGATATCATTGGTTTGTCCTTTCCCCCTTGCCACTAGGAGCTTAGGTTTATCAGTCACACCCATCAAAGTGCTCCCATTCCTTTGTTTATCTGTAACCACTTCTACCAGTTTATCTGCTCTTCCTCTAATCAAACTCTGTTAATTTGTAAGGTCAGACCTTGCTAGGACAAGTGTACTTGTAAGTTAATATTGTCTTTCTCCTCTCTTATGTCTTTTGGATAGTTTACCTTAAAACAATATCCTTTTTGTATGGACAAAGAAAGACATTTATTAATATGCTTTGGTAACATGGGATTTAATTCACTTCAAATATTATTCATTCCGGGGCATCTGCTTTCTTGACTTAAGCCTCAGCTGCCCTTACTTCCTAGCACCCTCAAAAGCAGGGTCCCAATGGGGGACGAGATGGACCCAGGGCAAGGGGTGAGTTATGTGCTACCCTGGCATCAAGATGGGCCTGGCCGAAGCGCCTAATGCTTAACTATATGTTAAGAGCTTGGTCTTGGGCTTGTCATGTCATGATCCAGGGACCTGCTAGGGCTAGGAAAGACTAATCTGGCCTGAGCGCTGTAGGCTGTAGTCTGAGATTGAGGTGACCCCCGGAGAGCAATTCTATAAGCTTAATGCATCTCTTGCTATGTCCTTACAAAATGATTTATAATATGAATACTTTTACGTTAGTCGGACAAGGACAGGAGAAACACACCCATGGAATTCCACTCTTGGGTGATGTCCCACTGAGAGAGATTCTGTCCTAGTGAAAGCATCTTCTAAGGGATAGAACTTTACCCCCTATGGATTGTAACCACACAAGCCCCAGCCTGCGGCATCCGGAGCGGATGCGGGAGACTTAAGGTAGCTGTATGAGGGGCCTGGGGCGAGTTGCAGTGGAAGCATGGAGAGAGAATGAAGTAGCAGAGAGAGAATGAAGTAGGATGGGGGAGGAAGAGGAGGAGGAGAATCAGAGGAGAATGGAGAAAGAAGTTTGGAATAAACTGCGGTGAGACCAACCATCTTGGCTCCGTCCCTTCCCTCACCCGCGCCTTTCTTTTTATTTTTGTGTTTTACACAGAGAGGGACAGAAAAATTGAACCCAGGTTGGCCGCATATAAGGCAAACACCCTACCCACTGTGCTATTGCTTCAGTCCAAAGTATTAAATTAATTTTAATAAACTATGTTACAATCAACATCAGGGTTATCTTTTTATTTTTATTTTTTTATTGAATTACCATGAGAATAAGAGTTACAAGGCTGTTCATTGTTTGGATTCAGTCATACAGTGTTTCATCACCCATCCACCAGTGTGCATTTCCACCACCAATGTCCCCAGTTTCTCTCCTGGACATTTAAAGTTTCATGCTGAGTGAAATGAGACAGAAGGAGAGGGATAGACATAGAATGATTGGACTCTTGTGGGATATAAAAAAAAAAGTATAGTTTGACACTAATACCAAAGGACCCATGGTGATTCAACAAAAGGAATTTATTTGGTTTTTTATTTTGCCTTTTGGGTCATAATCCGGCAGTGCTCAGAGGTTACTCCTGACTCTGCACTCAGGAGTTACTTCTGGTGGTGCTGGAGGGACCATATGAGAAGCTGGGAATCGAATCCTGGTCGGCCGCGTACAAGGCAAATGCCCTATGTGCTATACTATAGATCCAGCCCCCCAAAATTAATTTTTTAAAAAATAGAATGGTTTGGGACTGGAGTGATAGCAAAGAGGGTAGGACATTTGCCTTGCAGGTAGCCAAGCCAGATTCAATCCTTGGCATCCCATATGGTCCCCTAAGCATCACCAGGAGTAATTCCTCAGCACAGAGTCAGGAATAACCCCTGAGTATCACCTGGTGTGACCCCAAAAGCAAAAAAAAAGAAATTAATAAAATAAAATAAATAGTTAAAAATAAATTATTCTATATACTCAAATCAATTTTCATAATATACCACATCAGTAAAAGAAAAGATTAAAATTATATGACTAAGTCAACTGATGTGAACTGGAGCGATAGCACAGAGGGTGCGGCGTTTGCCTTGCATGCGGCTGACCCTGGTTCGATTTCTCCATTCCTCTAGGAGAGCCCAGCAAGCTACCCAGAGTATCTCGCCTGCACAGCAGAGCCTAGCAAGCTACGTGTGGCGCATTCAATATGCCAAGAACAGTAACAACAATTCTCACAATGGAGAGACATTACTGGTGCCTGCTCAAACAAATTGATGAATGGGACAGACAACAGTGCTACAGTGCATTGCTGCCAAAGGACAGTAGAAACAAGGGCCAGGACGACTGGTCCATTATTGGAAGCCTGCCTCAAGAGCTGAGAGAGCCTATCTCTCAGCCTATCTCTATGGTAAGCACTCTTTCTCTGTTAGTCTCTGTCTGTCTTAGTCTGTCTGTCTATCCCTCTCTCTTCCTCTCTCTCCCTCTCCTCTCTCTCTCTCTCTCTCTCTCTCTCTCTCTCTCTCTCTTTCCTCTATCCTCTTTCCTCTCTCCCCCTCTCTGACTCTCTCATTTTGTTACATTTGGTTTTCAAAACAGATGATGAGGAGTTATGCTGTTTGTTGCTTTACCTATTTTCAGCATCCAAGGTGATAATTTCCAAAACGATCTTTGTCTTGGTGGTCCCTTCTCTTTCCCTAGTGTCTTCTTTCAACTCTTGAAGCAGGCTTCCAAGAATGGACCAATTATCCTGGCCCTTGTTTCTACTGCCCTTGGGTATTAGTCTCAAACAATGTTATTTTTTTATATCCCACAAGAGTCCAATCATTCTATGTCTATCCATCTCCTTCTAACTCACTTCACTAAGCATGATACTCTAAATATCTATCCATTTATAAGTGAATTTCCTAATAGCTGCATAGTATTCCATTGTACCATAGTTTTTTTAACCTGTCATCTGTTCTTGGGTACTTGGGTTGTTTCTAGATTCTGGCTATTGTGAATAGTGCTACAATGAGCACAGAAGTTCAGATACCATTGCAGCTATGTGTTTGGGGGCATGTGGGGTATATTCCCAAACGTGGTATTGCTGCAATGTAAGGAAGTAAATTTCTAGCTGTTTGAAAAATGCCCGTATTGTTTTCCAAAAAGGCTGAACCAGTCAGCATTACCACCAACAATGATGGAGAGTCCCATTCTCCCTGCATATAGTCATTGCACTTGTCTCTTTGATGTGTGCCAGTCTCTCTGGTGTGAGATGATATCTCATTGTTTTGATTTGTTTGATCTGTGATGATTAGTAATGTGAGCATTTGTTCATATGTCTTTTGGCCATTTGTACTTCTTCATTGAGGAATTTTCTGTTCATTTCTTCTCCCCTTTTTTGATGGGGTTGGATTTTTTCTAGTAAAGTTCTACCAGTGCCTTGTCTATCTTGAATATTAACTCTATCAGATGGATAAAGAATTTTTCCCAATCTGCGAGCTGTCTTTGCATCTTGGTCACTGTTTCTTTTGAAGTTTCTTAGTTTAATGTGGTCCCATTAGCTCATAACTAATAAAAATGTCAAACAAAAAATAAAGAATATCAGTATGGTGTACCAAATTACAACCTGCTGTGAAACCCATATGTTGCAGTCAAGCCCTCTTACCTATCTAGACTTACTATGATGCTCTCAGAAAATAAAAGTACAGTATTACGCAAAGATGATAGTACCTAAAAAAAAAACCCAAAAAGTTGTATAAATTTGGCAATCACCATAGTACCAATAATACGTTTTATTTCTTTTCTTTCCATATTGAACCCTTTTTGGTACTTGAATCACCACTTAGTAACCTAATTTGCTACCTAAGGTGACACTGTTTTAAGTCTTCTTCTACCACATCTCTAATTTGTCACTTGTCATGCTGTTGCTCATCAATTTGCTCAAGCAGGTGCCAGTAACATCTCCATTTGTCCATGTCACTTGCTAGTGTAGCCCAATGACAACTGCTCACTCCAGGAACACAAAGAGCCTCAAACCATTCATTCAGGATCTTGATGAAAGTCTTACAATCTCGTAGTGGGTGGCGAGGCGTTCTTTTGACTTCCTGTGGAAACCAGTCAGTAACGGCTCTAGTCCAGCAGTCATCTCCAAATCGCACTGTGTGCCCAACTCATCTGATTTTTGACACCTTGGCAAATGAGGCAGCGTCCATAATCCTTAATCATAAATGAAGGCCAGAAATTTGGATTCCTTCTCTCACTTGAGCAAAACGTGAAACTCCAAGCATAGCTCTTTCAATTCCTCTTTGAGAGACCTGAATAGCATTCTCATCCTGTTTTCATGGGGCCCAGTTCTCTGAGGCATATGTTAGTGCAGGAAGAATGATGGAGTCGAAAATATGTGCCGGGAGCTGGAGGTTCTTTATCCTCTTAACAACCTCTTCAACGCTCTTGAAGGCATTCCATGCAGCTCTCTTCCTCCTGCGTAGCTCAGGTGCCAGATCTCTAATTTAAGTTTAAAAAAGATGTTTTCAAATTTTCATTTTGTAATGTTTACATTCTAAACCTAACAAATATATTTTTTTCTCTTGACTAAATGAAATTACCTGAAAGGACAGTTGAAGGATCCAGCAGGTTGGGATCCTGAATTGGGAAAAATCATTTACATTTCCTCAGTCCTCCTAGTAACAATCATGAGCCAGAGCCTTTGAAGAATGGTGTATTGTCAAGGTTATGCCTTCAACTCCCAACACCACCATATATGAAATAAATTTTCTAGAATATAGGAAATCACTAACCTGAGGGAGTCCTCTGTTTAACAAGTCAAAATTCTGACTAACCTACAGTGAAGTCTAAGTTGTAACAGAAGGCTTCAGAGGGTAAGTGAAGCAGAAAGAGCAGTATCTGCTGCCTCAGACAAAAGCAGAACTTTCCCAGCAACTAATGATGGTGATTATGATGATAATATTTTTTAAAATTTCTCATGGGGCTGGAGTGATAGCACAGTGGGTAGGGCATTTGCCTTGCAGGTGGCTTACCCGGGTTCGATCCCCAGCATCCCATATGCTCACCCAAGCACCACCAGGAGTAATTCTTGAGTGCAAAGCCAGGAGTAACCCCTGAGCATTGCTGGGTGTGACCCAAAAAGAAAAAAAAATCAAAGGATGATGGTGACCTACTTGCTCTATTACAACAGGAAGTCTTCAGTGGTGTGACTTCTATAGACAAATTAAAACTTACCTTATGAAGCCAATTTCATCAATTTCATCTCTTGGGAATGAACATAATTTTAAATAATGGACAATATAACCAAACGGCTTTAAAATAAAAGTGCCATTGGTTTCACATGTGTGAGGGGATGAGTTTGATCTCAGGTACAGGAAGGGAAGACATTGTCTTTATAACATATAGCCTAAGGTTAGGTTGTTGAAGACTTGTGCAGTGGCTCAATTATCCAAGGTCTTTCTATCATACTACTAGGTCATCCTTATTGCCATCATGTACATTTTGGTAAGTGTATACCCCTCAAATATAACATATAAAATATAAAGATGGTCAACATTAACTCAAAGAAAATATAAATATCTAATAATATGAATAAGAATATATGAACTTGTGACTTATGATGAAGAGTATACCTACTGGTTATTCACTTTCTCTGGGAAAATTTCTTTGTACTTTGTGATTCTGGGTTGTTTTAACACTGCATGGATGGAATTGGGTAGAGATGTCAAAGCAAGGGTGAAGACAAGATAAGAAGTTGATCCTAGAAAGAAAAGATGTCTACATCCATCAGGAATAAGTTAGGTGAGACAGACTAAGGAGAATGGGAACAAAAATGACACTTAAAGACTAATGATATAACAGGTATCATTTATAGTGAAGAGGAGATGTTTTCTAAGCCAACCTTGATAATGAATGGTGCTGGATGGAGTAACTCTTTGCTTTATCATTTGGGTTTAGTATCAGCTGTGTCTTACTAACATTCAGTTCAAAATGGAATGTTTCCTGAGTGGACTTAAATAAGACAATGAATGGAAAACTTTATTAGCATGAAAACTGTGGTGGCCAGGTAGGATTGAATGAAAATTAGGGTTCATAATAGTGCCAACATACAAATCCATTAAACATTTGAGGAAGAAATAGATTCACTAACTTACTTTATGTTCTTCAGGATGGAGAATTCATATACTGTCTTCCACAGAGTTAAGTATACTTCTGAATGCATATTTTAAATAGTGATGAATTATCACTGGCTTGTAAAAAGGTATCAGCACTACAACCAATACTAGGTGAAGTTTGGGTATTAGCTGCAGTTAATCAAGTGTGTTATAATCATGTATTTTTCTGATTCCTCAATATTTCTCTCACTTGATTCCACTTATCAAAGCCTCATTTAAAGCTCTCCCAAGGAGGAGTATCTCATTTATTTGACAATTTTCTAATAGTTTCCCTTTTAACAAGTGCAAATCTTTCTGCTGTATTCCCATTTTCTTCATCTGACCTTCAGAGAGATATAAGGCTGTTAAACATGAGATTATAATTTAGCTATTAAAATTTATGAACAGGATGTGAAAGCACTTGCAATGAAAGCAATAGACTCAGAAGGATTCTGTATGCCCTAGTATGATCATTTGGACAAAAAGGAGAGCAGAGGGAACCATGGGATGATGCTAGTAAGTCAGTACTATGTAGGATTGGAGGTTGCTCCAGGGTATATTTTAACTGCACTAGTATCAGAATTCAGTCCGCAAAATTTAAGGTAAGCAGCAGAAGAAATTTGGTCAGCAAAAAGTAAAGTGCAATGGTGAGACATTTAGGGAACTATATAAATAATATATATGCCAAAATACCCAGAGAAATTTTGGCCAAATCATTTTGCAAAATTTTAGGAGTATGATAAAGTCCAAATTTTAATTTCATTACAATTTTTTAAAATTTTTATTTATATTGAAGCCCAACACCAAATTCCAGACTTTGAGGTATTCTTAATTTGAGGTCTTCTCAACTAAAGGCCAATTTGGGAGCACCATCATCATCACATCAGAACACACTCTAAATCCAGAAGTGAGGTCTTTAGGAGGAAGTTCTCATGGGTAGGACTAATGCCTCTACTTAAAAGACCTAATTTTCAAAAGGAAATGAATTCCAGGCTTGTTGTGTCTACTCAAAAATTCTTATTTCAAATTGCACTTAACTAAAATTACAAACTATAACTTCATTCTCTTTACCTTGGGGCAAGTGTAGTTAAATTCACATAGTCCAAAGTGAAACTTTTATTTGATGTATTTTTTTCTCTACATAATTTTTTGTGACATAAAATAAATAAGAATGCCCCAAACTCCTGTTAATTTTGTAGACTTTACTCACAAGAGGATTAACTAAATTGACAGACCAATTAAATAAACTGCTCACAAAGGTGCCTGACATATGATTTGAGCTCAATAAATAATGTGTTAATACTGATTATCATGGAAGACATAAGAATGAATGTACTACTGCCTGGGTAGCAGGGAAAGTAGAGATAATAAATAGGCTCTATATTTTTAAAATTTATTGAATACTTTAACTAATGGATAATGGAATTAGTAGTTATCACACTCATTTTAGAAACTCCAGGACATCTGCTAAAGTGATGGAAATTAATTTGTTGGCCCTTTAGGAAGAAACACTCACCATGTTTATTTTATCTGTTTATTCAAAAACCTCTTTGATCCATGGATTTGGCCCATGATGAAAGGAGAAATTCCATCCTAGCCCCGAGGAAAAAGTCACTGTAGATGAGAAGGTTCCACACCAGCATGGTTTGCCTATTATAGGATGAAGTTTTAGTGACAATGGTGGTGTTATTTTCTGAGCCAGAAGCAGTTTTGTCCAAGGCTTGGCTATTAATGAGAACATTAAAATTGTTGAGACTAGAAAACACGGGCTCTTTTAGAGCTTCTAAAGCATCTAACACAAGTATTTTCTCTATGGCTGGTAGTGGGACTGAACTACTCATGTTGAAGCTAGATGTGTTACTCATAAAGTATAAAAGGTAGTGATCAGCAGTTGCAGTATCAATGTCAAACAGAATGGTTTGGTAAGGCTTTCAGGGAAGCTCTAGCTATCAAGGTTTCAAAGGTGACTAAGGAAGGGCACTGTAACACTGTCGTCCTATTGTTCATCAATTTGCTCGAGCAGGCACCAGTAACATCTCCATTGTGAGACTTGTTGTTACTGTTTTTGGCATGTCAAATACACAACGGGTAGCTTGCCAGGCTCTTCTGTGCAGGTGGGATACTCTTGGTAGCTTGCCAGCCTCTCTGAGAGGGATGGAGGAATTGAACCCAGGTTCGATTCCCACTATGCTATCACTCCAGTCCAAGGAAGGATAAATAAAAATTTCTCCTGATCTTTCTTCCAGTCTAAACTAGTACTGCCTTCTCTTTCAATCTAATTTCTCCATTGTAAATCATGAAAGATTTTTTACTTGGACATCAGGTAAAGTGGAGTAAACAAGAATTTCTTCTAAGTAACTCTTCCCAAATCCTACCTATAATAACAGAAATGTTTCCTTTCAAACAATCTTTCTTTGTAACTCAAATCCAGATTTAGTTTAATTCAGATTACCAAGTAGTAATCACTAATTCAATTGTAGAAAATTTTAAGTTTTTAAAGCATTAAAATTTCTAGGAACACACTTTATCTCTTCATTTCTTTGGTAATTTTAAACTTTAAATTTTAAATTTTAAATTTCTCACAACTCTGGGACAACATGATGTAATCAATCTACATCAATTACTTTATTTTTCAGGATATATATCAAGCATTGAACCCCTTAGAGTATATGCAGGTTGTTCAATTGCCATTGTTAAAAAGTAGCTGATTTTATAAATAAATAATATGCATGTATATATTATAAATAAAATGCATTCAAAGGGTATATGTAAAAACATTGAAAATAACATTTGTGAAACCAGTATTTATAGGAAGTGGGGCAGTTGGAAAACATTGTCAAAAACACAGACATTAGTTGTAAAATAAAATTAAGAATGATTTGACTTTAATAAATACTAAGAAAAAAAGATTAAATGAAATATAAATTGAAAACATGCTGAATGCAAAAAAAAGTATAAACAAGAGCAATAGAGATACTTATACAAATCAAATTATAACTAAAATATATCAAATAAAACTTCACATAAAGGTAATAGCAGAATCTCCTGCCCCCGAGCCAGGCATGTCTTCACCAGGGCCCCCTTAGGGCAGGTTGAGTTTCTCTTCCCGCCCCAAGAAGAGCCCTGCAGCCAAAAATCTCCAGAACCCAGCCATAGCCATGCTCAAGTTCACTCTCCACATGCTCAGATGAGCCTCACGCATGAAGGAACTGGCAGAGAAACCCAGATATGTGGGACTCGCGACTGAGATCTCCAAGCCCTCTAGGATTCACCAAGCCTGCTCGTATTGGGACTGGGCCTACTCCACCCAGATCCCCAGTTTTCTAGTAGCTTGGCAGTCACTCCCAGAAACTGCCCCCCCCATGTAATCTCATCAACGACCAAGATCCAGAGACTATAAAACAAAGCTCCCAGAAGAATGCGACGCAATTTATTTATAAATCATCCTCTTTATTTTTTCCCTTTTTTTCCTGTACGGCAGAGCCTGGCAAGCTACCCGTGACATATTTGATATGTCAAAAACAGTAACAACCAGCATGCTCTTTGTGTTCCTGGAGTGAGCAGACACCATTGGGCCACACTAACATGGGACAGGGAGAAATGAAGATGTTACTGTCACCCACTCAAGCAAATCAATGAACAATGGGATCACAGTGACACAGTGATACAGTGAGAAAGGTAATAAAAGAGTTTTAGTTAAAATTTATAGCAAAATAATGCCCAATAAAGAACTTAAACCACAGTGGCAGGAATTTAAAGCAATACATTTGACAGATATAACCCAATGTTTATGTCAGAATACAAAAACCATTGTTAAGCGTAGAGTAATTGTCCACTCATTTTAACATCACTCGAATACATTAACTGGCTAGTGAATGTTAGTGAAGTATAAAACAAAATACAGTTTGGCTTGAAAAATGTTAGAAAATTCCACTGCACTCTGTAAAATAATACCTTTTTAGATTAAGAAATGCTTTCCAATTGCTGTTCTAAAGTGTCAGGTGACAGGTTTGAGACCTCTCCCGGTGCAGACAGAGGGACAGAGACAAGTGAAGAAACTGGGGAAGTTTATTGGACTGTACTCCTGGTGGTGACCCTACCAGAACATGAAAGTCCAAGTTGCCTTGGCTGGGAAGTGGAACAGAAGCCAGTGAGAGTGGTATGCTTGGTAAGGAAACAAGGAATGGAGCCTGGGGGTGACCAGATTTGGGATTGGGCTTGAATGATCTTTGATTTGGGAAATGTCACTCATCAGATGGCTGCCATTTGGTTCCAGGCAAACCTTACATTACAGACTTCCAAGAAAAGGATGAAGAAATCACAAATTACCATTTCATTCTACAAGAAAAGCCTTGAAAAGCTGTAAAATATTGTTTCAAATATACTGGAGACCAGAGAATAAAAGGAAACCTAATTATATAGTATCTAGACATGACAGCTAATTCTTTTTTTTTTTTTTAATTTTATTTATTTTTAATTAGAGAATCACTGTGAGGGTACAGTTACAGATTTATACACTTTTGTGCTTATACTTCCCTCATACAAAGTTCGGGAACCCATCCCTTCACCAGTGCCCATTCTCCACCACCCGTAAACCCAGTGTCCCTCCCACCCTCCCCAATCCCATCTCCCCCCCACCCCACCCTGCCACTGTGGCAAGGCATTCCCTTCTGTTCTCTCTCTCTAATTAGCTGTTGTGGTTTGCAATAAAGGTTTTCAGTGGCCGCTGTGCTCAGTCTCTAGCCCTCATTCAGCCCACAACTCCCTTCCCCCACATGGCCTTCGACTACAATGTAGTTGGTAATCGCCTCTCTGAGTTGACCTTTCCCCGGAACGTGAGGCCAGCCTCGAAGCCATGGAGTCAACCTCCTGGTACTTATTTCTACAGTTCTTGGGTGATAGTCTCCCACTCTGTTATTCTATATACCATAGATGAGTGCAATCTTTCTATGTCTGTCTCTCTCTTCCTGACTCATTTCACTCAGCATGAAACTTTTCATGCCCATCCACTTAACTACAAAATTCTTGACCTCCTTTTTTCTAACAGCTGCATAGTATTCCATTGTATAGATGTACCAAAGTTTCCTCAACCAGTCATCCGTTCTGGGGCATTCGGGTTTTTTCCAGATTCTGGCTATTGTAAACAGTGCTGCGATGAACATACATGTGCAGATGTTGTTTCGATTGTACTTTTTTGTCTCTCTGGGATATATTCCCAGCAGTGGTATTGCTGGGTCAAATGGGAATTCAATATCTAATTTTTTGAGAGTCGTCCAAATTGTTTTCCAGAAGGGCTGAACCAGTCGGCATTCCCACCAGCAGTGAAGAAGGGTCCCTTTCTCCCCACATCCTCTCCAACAGCGGTTGCTTTTGTTCTTTTGGATGTGTGCTAGTCTCTGTGGTGTGAGGTGGTATCTCAAAGTTGTTTTGATCATGACAGCTAATTCTTGTGCAACAATTTGTGATCACTTTTATGCTTAGAAAAGTGAAGAAAGGTGGAATGTAGCATAAACAAGGACAGGTATAAGTAAAAAAATAACATTTAGAGTTGTGTGTTGGATGATATGATAAATCAGATTCCGAATTGTCCCCAAATGTAGAGTAGGAACTACAATAAACTTCTCCTGTTTCTTCAATTACTTGTCTCTGCCCCTCTGTCTGTGATGAGAGAAGTCTTAAGCCTGTCACCTAACACTTCTGAACTGCAACTGGAAAGCATTTCTTAATTTAAAAAGGTGTACTTGGGGACAATTAAGTTTCTGGATTATCATATCTGACACACAATTCTAACTGTCCCCAAATACTGCTCACCCATCAGAATTTCTCTCCAAAGCCTGTTCTCAAGCCTGGAATAGTAGGGTTAGAGTGATAGTTCAGCAGGTAGGGATTTTGTTTTGCATGCAGCTAACCTTTGTTTGATCTCCCCAGCACCATATACAATCCCTGGAGTCCTGCCAGGAGTGATCCCTGAGTGCAGCACCAGGAGTAAGCCCTGAGAACTACCAGGTGTGGGCCAAAAGCCAACAAAAACAAAAATCTGGTATGGTATTTTGAAAGCTGAAAGCAAGAAGGGAAGCAAAGCAGATGCTTCCAGAGTACTCAGGCCCTTTACAAATTTTGTACTCAGTCTCCTAAGACCAGAGATAAAGCATCTGAATAAATCTTTCTATGAATGAAAAATTAATGGTGGGAATGGAGAACAAAGAAAACTTCTTATCAACCCTGAAGTCATATTACAAAGAGTTAATCCATAGCTCAGTATAATGCTAGGAGTGGTTTAGAAAGTTAGAGGTCACTTAAGACCTCTAAGTACTCAATTCTTTTTTTTTTAATTTATTCTTTTATTGAATCACCATGTGGATAGTTACAAAGCTTTCAGGTTTAAGTCTCAGTAATACAATGCTCAAACACCCATCCCTTCACCAGTGCACATATTCTACCACCATGAATCATAGTATACCTCCTCCCCACCCCCCCACCTCCCCAGTCCCCCACCCCGCCTGTGTAACTGATAAATTTCACTTTACTTTCAGTTTACTTTGATTACATTCAATATATTTTTTTTAAAAAAACCTCACTATTATTGTTTGGAGTTTCTCCCCCCAAAGTCGGACCTGCTGAAAAGAAAGCATTTGATAATTTGTTTTCCATTGCTGAGAATAAAGAGATATGAGGTCAAGCGGCCGCACTAGCAGCTGCATGGTTTTGGATTTCTATATTTTAGTATTTTAATATGAGTACTCATTTCTTAAGCCCCATTAAAGAGAAAGTCTATCTGCTATTATCAAAGCATTCTTTGTCAAGGATGAACAAAATGTTAAGTTCGAGCAAAGCACAGACTTACATTCTCAGTTACAAATTATATCAACTAACTAAACCACCATTGGCAACAGCTCTATTGGAAATTTTGTAAACCCTTTTCATTACTTTTTGTTTTGTCCACCAAACCTAGTGTTGCTCAGGGCTTACTCCTTTCCCTGTATTTAGGGGTCACTCCTAGTAGGGTTTCAGCAGTCTTTAATAGTGCTAGAGATTGAAAGCATGTTAGCTGTGTGCAAGGCAAATACCTGACCTATTGTATCATCTCTCCAGCCGAACTCTTCTTTAAAAAAGTGTATATATATTTCTTTATACCAACAAGGTTAGCATAAAATCATCAATTATGAAACATACAAAGATTCAAGAAAATATAACAATATCAAAGCTAAGTTTTTCTTAATAAAAATAGTTTCAGAGGTGGATCAGATGTTAAAATAATATATTTTTAAACATTTAGTTTTAATAATATAAAATAATTAATATATTTACTGTAAAAAGGTTAACAATTGACATGAACATTCAAGACACTATAAAATGAAACATAGTTTTTAATAAATAGAATATGAAGATAAGGTTCAGAGGTTATAGTGTAAGCCCTTGGGATTGATCCCTGGCTCCCTGAAAACAAAATAACATTATAATAATTCATTTATTGCAATAAACAGAAGACTGGACATAGCAGATAAACGAATCATGAAACTAAATGAAGACCAAGTTTATTTAAAGTAAAACACTGAAACAAAAGTAATAGAAAAATGGAGCCTAATATTTTGGAGAGATATTGTCCAATACCAAAATTTATGATATTGAATGTCTACATAGAAATAGTAAAACAGAAGATTAAAAAAATAGGCAAAATGTTTGACAAATAAACTGCACTCCACTGTTGTCCCGTTTTTCATAGATTTGCTAGAGTGGGCACCAGTAATGTCTCCATTGTGAGAATTGTTGTTAACAATATGCGTTTGGCATATCGAATACGCCATGGGTAGCTTGCCAAGCTCTGCCGTGCAGGTGGGATACTTTCAGTAGCTTTCCGGGCTCTCCGAGAGGGACGGAAGAATCAAAATTTTTGTAAGGTTTATTGAGTTACTCCCTCAAGAGCGCCCCTGAGGCACACCCAATTCCATCAAGCACTAATAATCCTATATCTCGCTTTTCTCTTTTCTTTTTATCATTTTAGCAATGGGCTAAAATAAAGCCTAAAGACAAATCCCAACTCTTTTACTTTGGGGGTGGGGGGCGGGGGCTGGAGAAGTTGGACCACACCCTGCAGTGCTCAGGGCTTACTCTCTGTTCTGAGATCAAGGATTACTCCTGGAAGATTTGGGGAATTCATGGATGCTGGGGATCAAACCTGGGTCAGCCACATACAAAGCAAATGCCTTCCCCACTGTACTTCTCTCTGGCCTCCCAAGATCTTAAACCAACTAATATTTGAAAAATGACCTGACTACATGAAATTGAATAAAGTTAGCCTTTAAAACAAATTGTGTTGTGCTTGCTTCAGAAGCACATATACTATATTGGAACAATACCGAGAAGATTAACATGGCCCCTACGCAAGGATGACATGCAAATTCGTGAAGCTTTCCATATTTTTCAAGCTTTTCCAAGAAATTGAAAAAACAGAAACACTTCCAAGAAATTTCTACGAGGCAAATATCACCCTCAAAGCAAAGAAAAGCAGACAGACACCACAAAAAAAAGAGAATTACAGACCAATATCCCTGATGAATACGTATGCAAAGATTCTCAACAAAATACTAGCAAATGAAATCCAACAACTCATCAAAAAGATCAAATACCATGACCAGCTAGGATTCATTCTGGGTATGTAAGGATGGTTTAACATTCGCAAATCAATCAACATAATACACGATATCAATAAAAGGAAAGATTAAGACCATATCATCATATTGATAGATGCATAAAAGACATTTGATAAGATACAGCACCCATTTATGACTAAAACTCTCAGCAAAATGGGAGTTGAAGGAACTTTTCTCACTATAGTCAAAGCCATCTACCATAGCCCACAGCAAGCATTATCCTCAATGGGGAAAAGCTGAGAACCTTCCCTCTAAGATTGGGTACAAGACAAGCTGCCCACTTTCACCGCTTCTATTCAATGTATAACTAGAAGTGCTTTCAATAGCACTTAGGCAAGAAAAGGATATCAAAAACATCCAGATAGGAAAGGAAGAAGTCAAGCTATCACTACTCGCAGATGACATGATACTATACTTAGAGAACCCTAAGGGCTTTACAAAAAAGCTCCCAGAAATAATAGGATTGTATAGCAGAATGGCAGGTTACAAAATCAATACCTGTAGGATAACATAGCCTCAGTAGTTTAGGTTTATTGGGTTACTCCCATTACAGTGCTCCTATTCCTCTTTGTCTATTTGTAGCTTCTTTCTTAGTGTTCTGTTGACTTGTAAATAATGTTTTTCTCTTCTCCTTGAGTCCTTTGCATAGTTTATTCAGAGCAAGTCCTTTTTGTATGGACACAGGAAGACTTAACAAATGTTATGCTTTTGTAACCTGGGAGTCATTTGACTCTACATGATATTTTCCTCCAGGGCATCTGTTCTCTTGACCTAAGCCTCAGCTGCCCTTACTTCCTAGCACCCCCAAAGCACGGTCCCCACGTGGGAAAAGAAGGACCCAGGGTAAGCGGTGAGTTGTGTGCTACCCTGGCATCGAGATGGGCCTGGCCAAAGTGCCTAATGCTTAACTATAAGTTAAGAGCTTGATCATGGACAAATGCTGTCATGATCCAAACAGTGATACTAGATTTGTACCCTGCTAGGGTGAGGAATGATTAATCTGGCCTGAGTGCTGTGGTCTGAGCCTGTGGCAAGATGTTGCCAGGAGAGCTGCCTTGCAAGCCTCAATGTATCCCTTGCTATGTCCATACAAAAATAACTAGTATTAAGATGTTAATGAGTTCCTGGACTAAGGAAAAGAAAAAAACCTTAAGAGTGAGGAAGGGCTTTGGAGTGCCCTGCCCTCAGGAAGGGCTTTCTTATGTTGATTTGGCTACCTGGCTGGTTGTAGCCTAGAGGGCAAGGTGGGAGAGACAAGTAGGAGGAGAGAGAGAAGCCAGAGAGGAGCAGGAGTTGAGCAGAGATCCAGAGAGAGGCCGGAGCTGGGAGTGCGGGAGATGAGAAAGATTGAAGATTGAATAAACGGTAACTAATCAGCAACCAGCTTGGTCCTCGTTCTTCCTTCGCCTGTCCTTGACCACCGGCCGTCCCGATCCAGTCCACACACTGCGGTTCCAGAGCACCGAACGCGGGTGGTGAGACAGAGCCGCCCGGAGAGCCCGCGTGTGCACTCGCCCCTCGGCGCTCTTTAGTTTTTTACAAATACCCAAAAATCCATGGCCTTCCTATACACAAATAATGAAAAAGAAGAAAGGAATACTCAAAAAACAACCCCGTCCACAATAGCATCACAGAAAATTAAGTAGCTTGGAATCAGTTTAACCAAAGGGGTAAAGAACCTATACAAAGAAAACTACAAAACACTACTTCCAGAAATAAAAGAGGACACTAGAAAATTACTTGCTCATGGATTTGGAAGATTAACATTGTCAAAATGGTAATATTCTCCAAAGCACTGTACAGATTCAATGCAGTCACTACATGGATATCTATGATATTTTTTAAAGAAATAGAGAAAACACTTGCTCATGGATTGGGAGGATTAACATTGTCAAAATGGTAATATTCCCCAAAGCACTGTACAGATTCAATGCAGTCACTATAAGGATATCTATGATATTTTTCAAAGAAATAGAGAAAACACATCTGAAATTCATATGGAGTAATAAGCCCCCAAGAATAGCCAAAGTAATCCTTAGGAAAAAGAAGATGGGTGACATCATCTTCCCCAATCTCAAATTATACTACAAAGCGGTAGTAATTAAAACAGCATGGTAGTGGAACAGAAACAGACCCACAGACCAATGGAACAGAGTTGAATATTCTGACACAGCCTCTCTAGCATACAATCATTTAATATTTGACAAAGGAGCAAGAAATGTGAAGTGAAGCAAGGTAAGCCTCTTCAACAAGTGGTGCTTGGAAAACTGGACAGCTACATGCAAAAGAATGAACTCAGACCTCTGTCTAATGCCAAGCACAAAAGTCAAATCAAAATGGGTTAAAGACATCAATATCAGACCTGAATCCATATGGTACATGGAAGAAAATATAGGCAGAACTCTCCTTGTCATTGAAGCTAAAGGCATCTTTAAGGATTAAACACCACTGACCAAGAAAGTGGAAACAAATGTAAACAAATGGAACATTAAACTAAGAAGCTTCTGCACCTCAGAAGAAATAGTGACCAAAATACAGAAAGAGCCCAAGGAATGGGAAGAAATATTTACCCAATACCCAACAGATAGAGGCTCAAATTCCAGGATATACAGGGCACTGGTAGAACTTTACCAGAAAAAATATCTCACCCCATCAAAAAATGGGGAGAAGAAGTGAACAGAAACTTCCATAAAAAATGGACAAAGGCACATGAAAAAACGCTCTACATTGCTAATCATCAGGGAGATGCAAATCGAAACAACAATGAGGTTTCATCTTACACCACAGAAACTGGCACACATTAATAAGAACAAGAACAACCAGTGCTGGCGCGATGTAAGGAGAAAGGGACTCTCATTCATTGTTGGTGGGAATGCTGATTGATCCAGTCTTTTTAGAAAACAATATGGATATTCCTCTGAAAATTAGAAATTGAACTTCCATATGACCCAGCAATACTACTCCTGGGAATATATCCCAGAGATGCCAAAAATTACAATAGAAATTATATCCGCACTTATATGTTTACTGCAGCAAAGAATCTGGAAAAAAATCTGAGTGCCCAAGAGCAGATGGTTGAAGAAACTATGGTACATCTATACAGTGGAATATTATGCAGCTGTTAGAAGAGATGAGATCATGAAATTTGCATATAAGTGGATGGACATGGACAGTATCATGCTAAGTGAAATTAGTCAGAAAGAGAAGGACAGACATACAATGACTGCACTCATTTGTGGAATATAAAGTAGCATAATATGAGACTAACACCTAAGGACAGTAGAGATAAAGGCCAGGAGGATCACACCATGGTTTAAAAGCTGGTCCCATGTGCTGGAGGTAAAGGCAGCTGGGACAGAGAGGGGGCTACTAAGTAAATGATGATTGGAGGGATTGCCCAGGTTGAGGGATGTGTGCTGAAAGTAGACCAAGGACCAAACAAGATGACCTCTTAGTATCTGTATCACAAGTCATGACACACAAAATTAAAGAGAGAGTAAGGACTGTACCTGCCACAGAGGCAGGGATAGGGTGAAGGTGGAGGATGGGACACTGGGAACAAAGTTGGTGGAAAATGTGCACTGGTGGAGGGATGGGTGCTCAAGTAATATTCGAATGAAACACGATCATGCAAGTTTGTAACTCTATCTCACAGTGATCCAATAAAATTGTTTAATTAAAAAAATTAAAATAATAAAAAAGTGAGGATCAAATTACAATGATAGTACAAAACAATAAAACAAAAAAACAAACAAAACACAACAAAATGGTGTTGGAAAAGTAGACAACTAGTAGCAAAACCAAAAAACTGGATGCATATATCACACCTTACACAAAAGTCAATTCAAAGTTGATCAAGGACCTTGAGATAAGACCAGAATCCATAAAGTACATTGAGAAAAGGCAGAATGCTCTACCACCTGAACTTCAAAGTCTTGACAAAAATAAAAAATAAATGAAAGAAACAAAAATAAACACATGGAGATCCACTGAATAAAAAAGTTTCTGTATGGCAAAAGAAACATGAGCTATAACTAAAAGGCACCATACTGAGTGAAAGAAAATATTTGCACATAATTATCAGATAATAGAATATTGTCCAAAGTATACAATGCATTCACAAAGTTCAACAACAGAGAATCCAAAATTCTACTCAAAAATTGGGAGAGGAAATGGACACTTCTCTGAAACAATGTAAATTTCTTAAACTCTTTCAAAGTAGTACACATTTTACAAGTTTCAGAGTAATTTAATATGAGTTTTAAAATAGACAATAGCAATTTAAAAGTGCATATTGTAATTGCTAAAGCAATCACTAAATAGGTGATACAATGGAGTGTAATTAAAATATCAATGGAAAAAGGAAACAATGAATACTAACAAGAAATCTTTTCTAGAATCACTAGAGCTCAAAGAGGTAGAGCAAATGCTTTGCATGCACAGCATTTACATATAGGCCATTGGTTTCTCCTGAGCACTGCACAGTATCCTAAGAATAACCAACTCTAGCACTGAAGGTCCAAGCAGCACTGAGTCAAAGAAAACTACATCACTGGGCCTGAGCATTAAATGGTCTAACCTAGTAGGCCAAATATCACCAAAACGACCTCAGGTCCCCAGAATATTGTTTGGAAAGTCCCTCTAAATTATTTCTTTTCCAAAAGTCAGCAGTGAAATAGGAATATATAAATGAGGCAAACAGGAAATTGCCATTATAGACTTTACTCTAAATGTGTAATTAAATATAATAAATATTCCAATTAAAAAATAAATATTACAATTAAATCCCTGAGATGCTATATCTTAAATGTAAGTCTCAATTTTGATAAGATACACACTTTAGATGAAAGACCCTAGAAAGGCTAAAAATAAAATGATGGGGAAATAGATAGCATGTAAACTCTAAGCATCAACTGTGTGACTGCACTTTGTGACTGCACAAAGTAGATGTTCAGACAAAGAGTTGTATTAGAGATGAAACGGAACATTTTGTAACAGTGTCAATTAATAAAATTAATTTTTATATTTATAAGATAAAGATCTGTTTGACACAGATTTTAGTTAAATTCTATTCTTTCCTCAACCAGAAATTACAAATCACATTTTTCTTGTAATCTCCCATGGGTGAGGATAGGGAGAGAGAGAGAGCTCTGATCTTTCACATAAAGATACTGGTGCTTTGGATCAGTGCTCCATTCACATGACCTAGAGGCTCTTTTTAAATATAGTCATTGGACATTAGAGCTTCAAACATAGGTATTTGTAAGTGAAGGACAGGAATATTCAGTTTGCAAAAAGTTTTAATAAATGTTTGCTTTTCAAAAGGTAAATTTAGGAGACAGAAAGATAGTACAGCAGTTAATCTGCCTTGCATGTGACTGACCCAGATTGGATCCCCAGAATCACATATAGTTCCCTGAGCCCTGCCAGGCGTAAAACCAGAGCACAGTCAGATGCATCCCTGCGAAATAAAAAGTAAGAGCAAACATGTGAGTGCATTGGAGATAAGAGTTTTTGTTGTGCTTTTGTTTAACTTAAAAGATAGCCTTCAGGTAACATAATATTTGATGAAACAATTTTTTGTTTTGGGTTTTGAGCCACGCCCAGCAATGCTCAGGGCTTACTCCTGACTCTACTCAGGGATCACTCCTTCATTGTGGTGTCAATGATTGCACCACAGTTGATTATGTGCAAAGCAACCTCCTTGACTGTTGTATTATCTCTCTGACCCCTGATGAAATAACTTTTAAGGCATAATTCTGCACCTAAAAATATTTATAATATGCCAATAATAATTATTTTTACTTAATTAAAGGAATAGTTTATACAACCAGCCCTAGGTTATGAATATAGTAATAATTCCAAACATCATTTCACCCTCATGAAATAGCATTTTAACATCCCACCTCAAAATATAGGGTCAAACTGGGACAAGCACCAACTAGATCAAATGATAAATTTTGTTCTGACATACAGAAAAATTATACAAACATAATGAAAAATAATGACTTTATCAGATATTATATTGAAAGCTTTTAGAGAAAGAATTCTACAGGAAGAATATTTTTAAAGTAAAATTAACCTGAAGATAGATACAGGCTGCACCTTATCCTGAAATAGATCTCAATTTCAAGAAGAAAATGGCCTCTTTTTCCACATTATTTCTAAGATAGTCTTTCAAAACATTACGAGGCAGGAAATATAAAAAAATGGATCCAGTTGGATCTTTTACCCTTTACCCAGAAAATACTTGGGCTTCTTTTCTTCCTGTTGGTTATTGACAAAATTAAAAGTCACTTGCATACCTATGATGCAATAAGTGACAAGGTAATAAATAAAGGTATGAATGCTGTAAATAATAGTGTACTGAGGTAAAGAGAAAAAAATTAAAGAGTGGATTTTTTTTTTGTTTTTGGAGAGGGGGCATCACACCCAGTGAAACTCAGAACTTACTCCAGACTCTGCAATCAGGAAACACTCCTGAGGGGCTTGGGGAGCCATACGGAGCACCGAGAATTGAACACAGGTTAGTGCCTTACAAGGCAAATGCCCTACCTGCTATCCTATTGGTCTGGCCCCTGAGCTAAAAAATATTTAATGTACACATATACTTGAGTAATAAGAAATTGGTATCTCTTTTCCAGATAATTTGTCTGCCTCCCTGTTTCTCAATTTCCATATTCTTAAGGTATGGCCTTCCTCTCTAAACCATAAAGTCTTGTGTTATGGTTTCTTTCCCCTCTTGCTTTACTTGAACCTTAAAACCTACTTCTAAGACTAGCTTCTATTTTTTGATTTTTGATTTAAGATAAATTCAGCATCATCTTTGACTTTATTTTATTTTGTTTTATTTATTTATTTTTATTTTTTTAATTTTTAAAAAATTTTATTGAATCACCATGAGATAGTTACAGGCTTTCATGTTTGGGTTACAATCTCACAATGATCAAACACTCATCCCTCCACCAGTGCACATTCCCCACCACCAATATCCCGGGTACACCCCCCCTTTCCCACTCTCCCCCTGCCTCCATGGCAGACAATATTCCCCATACTCTGTCTCTACTTTTGGGCATTATAACTTGCAACACAGACACTGAGAGGTCATCATGTTTGGTCCATTATCTACTTTCAGCATGCATCTCCCATCCCAACTGGTTCCTCCAGCCATCATTTTCTTAGTGATCCGTTCTCTATTCTTTTTTTTTTGTTTTTTTGCTTTTTCGGTCACACCCGGTGATGAATAGGGATTATTCCTGGCTCAGCACTTAGGAATTACTCCTGGCGGTGCTCAGGGGACCATGTGGGATGCTGGGAATAGAACCCAGGTCGGCCGCATGCAAGGCAAATGCCCTACCCACTGTGCTATCGCTCCAGCCCCACCGTTCTCTATTCTATCTGTCTTCTCCTCTCCGCTCATGAAGCAGTCTTCAAGCTGTGGAACAATCCCCCTGGAACTTGTATCTACTGTCCTTGGGTGTCAACCTCATGTGATGTTATTTTATACTCCACAAGTGAGTGCAGTCCCTCTATATCTGTCCCTCTCTTTCTGACTCATTTCACTTAGCATGATACTCACCATGCTTATCCATTTATAAGCAAATTTCACGACTTCATCTCTCCTAACAGCTGCATAGTATTCCATTGTATAGATGTACCAAAGTTTCTTTAACCAGTCATCTGTTTTAGGGCACTGCCACTCTCTTCAGGTACAAGCCTGGGTCGGGGCTCCTGCCTGGAGCCACGTTTTTACCCGGTTCCCAGGAAAGCCGGTTACTTATTTATTTTTATTGAGTCACCGTGAGAACAGTTACAAAGATTTCAGGTTTAAGTCTCAGTCATACAATGATCAAGCACCCATCCCTTCACCAGTGCACATGTTCCACCACCAAGAACCCCAGTATACCCCCATCCCACCCCCCACCCTGCCTGTGTGGCAGATGATTTTCACTTTACTCTCTCTTTACTTTGATTATATTCAATGTTTCGACAGAAACCGCACTATTATTATTTGGAATTTTCCCCCAACAATCAGACCTGCTGAAAAGACATCATTTGTTAATTTGTTTTCTATTGCTGATAATGAAGAGCATATGATGTTGCAGCCACATGGTTTTGGATTTCTGATATTTTAGTAATTAGGTCCAGAGGGATTTCTGCCAGAAGCCTCTGGGTTCCGAAATTGGTTTGTGTGCCTCTAGGATCATGGCCGTTCAGGAGCGAAGGAGCCATTTGTGTGCAGCCGTTTGGGGTCTCGTCTGGGCGGGAAGCTCCCCTATCCCAAGATTCCCAGCGCGCCCTGTCACTGCAAACTCATACCTATGTCCAATAGGCTCTGAAAGATGGAGGTCACCATGCTGCTATAGAAGGGGAAAGGCCAAAGGATAAAAACCCTTCCCCTCCGGGGTGGCACAGGGCAGTTGCTTAGTTCACAGTCTAGAAGCATTTCTGCCAGCAGCCGCTGGGTTCCAAAATTGGTTTGTGTGCCTCCACCATCTTTTATTTTAAATATTGTTTTGCTGACAATAAAGATAGGCCGAGTTACAAGAAGAGAAAGTTTACTACAACGTTTGAGTCACACTTTCAAATACTGTCCGGTGAGCCTGGAAAGTATTGAAATGCATCTTTTGAAAGAAACTGGCATAGGATTATTAGTTTTCTTGCTCAAGAACTATCCATTTATTTAAAGAATGAAGACTATCTTATCCCATGTGTCTTGAACCATTTACTAAACCTAGATTAGAATACATGCAACTACATAAAGAAAAATAGAACATCATTCAGTGTAGCAAATGTTCTTGATGCCCTACCCAAATCTCCCAGAACTTCTCACTAAGTGCCCATTTGCCCCACTTCCCACCTCATCTCTGCTTTACATAGTCTTTCCCTGACTCTTGGTCTCACTTTTCTTTTAACAAGGGATAAATGCAAAGAAGTTAACGCTTCTTTGGAGAAGCCCAACCCAAAAGGTAGATGGAATATTCTACCTACATGAATAAACCTGCAGTCTCACCTTCCTCAGGAGGGAAAATTCTGAGAAGTGCCACTTTTGTTTTCCTAATCCCCAGGAAGAGTAAATTCTATTTATTCACAAGGTGACTTGATTGATATTGAATGTTTTACTGGCTTTCCCCTCCCACATCCTCACTTTCTTCTGATGTTATCTGGATCACCTCTCAGATAGGCATTTTGTTCTTACATCACTCTTGGGACTTGCTTTTGGGGGAGCCAAACAAAGACATTATGGATCCATTGCTTATCTAAACAGCAATTATTTAGAGATTCCATGTTCTCAAGTAGAGTGAATCAATGCTTTTTGAATCTAATTCTAAGATGGGCACTATTGGTGGCTGAGTCAAAAATCTTTGACATTATAGTGCAATTATATTACAGAATATATAGAATAGATCATATCTAATATAAATTCACTTATACTGTGCAGATAACATTAAAATTCATTATATTATAATTTCATGGCAACTAAATTTTTAATAGAAAATACTGATGAAAAATACACAAAAAAGTCATTGGTATCTCATAAAAATGCATTGTGTATAGGTCTTTATTAGAGAAACATTAATTTCTGGAGAATAACTCTGTCATCCACCCAAAGAATCAGAATCCTCGACACTGAAGTCCTGGAGATAGGGAGGAAAAATTACTGAGATTCGTCATTTAATGTAACTACCTTGTTTTAATTCTGTGCTTCACCATTGATATTCCATGTGCCTCGTTTCTGTCACAAGGCACAGGGAATATCAGAGTCTTGCTACTGTTCTCATTTTTCTTGACAATAGCCCTAAACTTTTCTTCAATGATGGGGAGAGATTCTTGCAGGAGTTGAGAATGGTATGATATGATATGCATTAATCTGCCTTATATCTCCTTTTAAAACTCATCTCTATCCGTATTCCACTGCTTCTACAATCTTTGGGATACTCTAGAGTAGAACCAAGGACACTGTATTTGTTCCCTTAATTTCCATCTGGGGGACACATAAGTTTCAGTTTCCTTTTTCATGACAGTTACCATTCTACCACTCCAAGTAAACTTCCCCTATTGTTCTCCTCTCTAGTGCTTTGTTCTTGTAACCATATCCTTTCCTTTATTATGCCATTTAAGTCATTTTAGTAGACTTCAACATGAAACAGAAATATGATTAATTCCTGTTGTATGTACTTCATCAGACTAGCTCACCAAGTATAGAGTTATTAAACTTTTTATCATAATTCTGAAACTAAAGTAACAAATCACAAACTTCAAGCAATTTTGGCAGATATCTAATCTTTTTACTGTAGCAGGGATATAATTGTTCACATCAACAATTAAGTGGCATTGTGCGCTACATATGACAGGTGAAAGTAATTTGATTTTAATGCTTATGCTTTGTTTTTGATTTCTAAGTTTTGCTTTGTGGGGGTGAACAACTGGATGTATGAGGAGACTCTTCCTGACTCTGAGCTTAGGGGTTGCTCCCCAGTGGTGCTCAGGGGGCATGCAGTCCCAGGAAACAAACAGAGGTTGATTTCATGCAAGACAAGTGACTTCTAATTCCATTTTGCGCACTTGAAGTATTTGTAGAGTTTGGTAGGAGAAATAATACAAGACAAGTCTTGTATACCTAAATAGTACATTCTTCATCTTTATTAGCAAGTTAAAATATACAAAAAATATTAGGATTGGTTTACTTTAACTTATCCCATTACTTGCCTGAGATTGACCTAAAAAAACTAGAAAAATATAAAGAAACATGCCATGACTTACATATTATATAGAAAAAGTCTTAGATTCAAAGAAAATATCAATTATTTTACTGCAATCTTCAATAACTGAGAAAATTAAGACATTTACCATCAATGAAAAGAAGGGGAAGTTTCAGATGAAAAGATAACAAAGATAAATAAGGGTTAAGAGTATAGGAAAATGAATGTTTGTAATACATATTCTTAGTAAATCTCAAAATTTTTAACAGAAAACTTATCTAGGGAAAGTATAAAGAAGAAAATTTTCTATTGTGTTTAATTGTTTAATTAGTTTGATGATTGAAAAATGAACTGTTATAAAAATAAATTCTGTTTAGATTGAGTACCTTTAGTTGATAGTTTTATAAGGAAGCTTGAGATCCTTCAGGTGTCTTTAAAAGCAAAAGATTTTTTAAGTTGCCAACTCTGATGAAGGTTCATCGGGTGATTAAGCAGAACAATGGAAAGAACATCTGCTAGGGAAGATAATCACCACTGCTGTAACCTGTTGGGAGACACTTCTGCTCTAATAAGGTCATAGAAGGCTCTCTCAAGTCGTGAAGCCAATGTACATACATTGCACAGATCTTATCAAATGTCTTTCTATGAAAGCCTCAAAATTTATCCAGCAGGTTTGCATGACACAGACAAAGACTAATCACTAGCTAAAACCCACAACAGGGAATAAATTAAGTCAATCAAATTTAGCAAACTAGATTTAAAGTAGTTGGTTACACAGTAATAAATGCTCAGAGCAGCTACTAATTATTTATCCATGATGATCCATTAATTAGGTAATGGTGTGAAAGTAGAGCGTAGGACTCCATTTGAAACTTAACTTTAAGAATTATTATGATTTTAACTCAAATATGAAAGTTTTGTAACTGTATCTCATGGTGATTCAATAAAAAAATAAGAACTATGGACATGTTAGAAGAGACTGAATCTTTATCAGTCATCTTTATTTTTTTTATTTTTTTTTTTTAAAGAAATATTTTATTGAACCACCGTGAAAACAAAAAAATACAAAGCTTTCAGGTTTAAGTCACAGTCAAATACTGATTAAACCACCATCCCTTCACCAGTGCACCCGTTCCACCACCAAAAACCCCAATACACCCCCCTCCCACCCCACCCCCCATCTAAGTAGCTGATGATATTCCCATTATTCTCTCTATATATTGAGTACATTTCATATTTCCATACAGAACTCACTATTGTTGATTGGAAATTTTCCCCAACAATCAGGCCTGCTGAATAAGCATCATCTAATAATTTCTCTTCCTTGGTAAAGGTGAAGATTTTGAGTCCGCGCGGCCGCTATTGCGGCCGCGCGGTTTTGGGTTTCTAATATTTTAGCTCAGTTCGCAGTCAAAATGGATGGCTCCAAGAATCTGCTCTGGTGCCAAAATGGGTTAGGAGACCTCAGGATCACAGTCAGTAGGCGGGAGGCTCTGCTTCTCGTGCCGCGGCTCTTGGTTCATCTCTGGGCGGAAGGCGCGCCGGGAACACCTCCCCTCCCAGGATCACCTACAGGCTACGTCACTAAAGAAAGTCCTACCTCCTGGTGTAGGGGTCTTAGAGGGTGGCTCTCACCGCGTGGTTGCTGCCGCTGCCGCCATTTTCGCTCAGAAAAATGGGGTGGAGAGGGAAAAAAATCCCTCCCCGGGCTGCACGAGGTTGTAGTTCAGTTCGCAGTCAAAATGCATGGCTCCAAGAATCTGCTCTGGTGCCAAAATGGGTTAGGAGACCTCAGGATCACAGTCAGTAGGCGGGAGGCTCTGCTTCTCGTGCCGCGGCTCTTGGTTCATCTCTGGGCGGAAGGCGCGCCGGGAACACCTCCCCTCCCAGGATCACCTACAGGCTACGTCACTAAAGAAAGTCCTACCTCCTGGTGTAGGGGTCTTAGAGGGTGGCTCTCACCGCGTGGTTGCTGCCGCTGCCGCCATTTTCGCTCAGAAAAATGGGGTGGAGAGGGAAAAAAATCCCTCCCCGGGCTGCACGAGGTTGTAGTTCAGTTCGCAGTCAAAATGCATGGCTCCAAGAATCTGCTCTGGTGCCAAAATGGGTTAGGAGACCTCAGGATCACAGTCAGTAGGCGGGAGGCTCTGCTTCTCGTGCCGCGGCTCTTGGTTCATCTCTGGGCGGAAGGCGCGCCGGGAACACCTCCCCTCCCAGGATCACCTACAGGCTACGTCACTAAAGAAAGTCCTACCTCCTGGTGTAGGGGTCTTAGAGGGTGGCTCTCACCGCGTGGTTGCTGCCGCTGCCGCCATTTTCGCTCAGAAAAATGGGGTGGAGAGGGAAAAAAATCCCTCCCCGGGCTGCACGAGGTTGTAGTTCAGTTCGCAGTCAAAATGCATGGCTCCAAGAATCTGCTCTGGTGCCAAAATGGGTTAGGAGACCTCAGGATCACAGTCAGTAGGCGGGAGGCTCTGCTTCTCGTGCCGCGGCTCTTGGTTCATCCTATCAGTCATCTTTAATCACAAAATTCCAAAAAACTATGAAAGTTCCACCTTCAAATAAAACTTCTACTGAAGTTTTATTGACTAGTAAATCTTCAGTTATGATTCTTCATTTATTTTTAATAAGTAGTGATAAAATTTCATAATAACTAAAAGGTAATTTTAGTTATAGAAGTAATGTATATTTAAAATAAGAAATGGACTAGTGTAAAATTTGGATATAATCAAACCTTTATACAATCATGAAATGGGAAAAGAATTAAAGTAAACCAAAAAAAAAGATAAAATAAGAAGGGAATAGGGGCTGGAGCAATAGCACATTGGATAGGGCATTTGCCTTGCACACAGCCAACCCGGGTTCTATACCCAGCATCCCATATGGCCCCCTGAGCATCGCCAGGGGTAATTCCTGAGTGCAGAGCCAGGAGTAACCCCTGTGCTGAGTGTGACTCAAAAAGCAAAAAAAAAAAAAAAAAAGAATATAAATAGTTTATTTTAAAAAAAGATTGGTCAAAGAAAAACACTAAGTATTTTTAAGACATCAGGAAAGAGTTAAATTCTAACAATATTACTTCTCTTGTAAGGATCCTTCCTAGTTCCATGATAAAATGAGAGGCAAATTTATTTAAGACTATAAGGCTTATCAATCTACATGTAATTATTTATCAAAGCTTTCCCATCATAGTGATCATGCCATAGACTAATAACCAACTCATTTTATATATGTCAATTAAAAAATTGGCCCACAGAAATAATCCCATGTTCTGTCTGCATGTGAAATGTCTTGAGAGGCAAGGAAAAAACAGAGGTCCTTATTAATCTCAACCTTTCTTCCACTCTGAAGAAGGTTGATATGCATAACGAATACTATTAAGATTTCATTTCCTCAATGAAAATTTTATTATCTTCATTTATTACACATTCCTTCCCTTTTGTATATTTTAAAATATATATATTTAAATGACAATTTCCTTAAAAAAAACCCTAGAAGTTAGAATCAGAACACATGGAAATTTGTGGGGTCAGAACTCATGGGAATTTGTGGGGTCTTCGAGATTTTAGTTTCCAGTAGCACAAAGAACCTATGTATATACAACTACTTACCATGGAAGCAAAACCAGAATCCAGGACTCACAGAATGTATCTGAGCTGTTCACATCCTGTTATAGGCCTACACTAGAAAAATGAGTTGAAAGGTGAAGAGTTTTCTTGCTGTACACCTAGGCTCTGTCCACTCTTTATACAAGCAGTAAGGCTGAAAGTTATAGTACTAGATGAAGTACCCATGAAACACAAGTGACAGATATTATCTGTGAGGTTTGATTAGCCTTCTAATCAAAAGATGGGATGAGGGAGTGATTATATTTACTTGGTATAAAGGAAATTTTTAAGAAACTCTTATGACAGAAACCTCCAGGGAGGTCAGAGATTTTGATAATAGCTTATGTGCTCATTATCGTCATATACAGGCAAAATTTATATATTTCCCATGCTCTAAGATACCAGATTCATATAGTTGTATTAATTATAAAATTTTAGAAGTCAGCTTTTTTTGATACATGAATAAATGGGACACTAGGTCCCTCACCAAAATCCAGATCCTATGATTCTTTTTTTTTTTCTTTTTGGGTCACACCCAGCGATGATGCTCAGGGGTTACTCCTGGCTTTGCACTCAGGAATTACTCTTGGCAGTGCTTGGGGGACCATATGGGATGCCGGAGATCAAACCCAGGTCGGCCGCATGCAAGGCAAATGCCCTACCCGCTGTGCTATCGCTCCGGCCCCAGATCCTATGATTCTTATGCAATGGTCCTATATCATTTCTGAGGGAAGAGAACAAGTTTGGAGCATCTTTTCACTTTTTTTTTCATTCTTCCACTAAACTATTTTTGATTCACATGTTTATATAAAAGTCCCATCTGAAGAAAAGTATGTCAAATAGGCCTGGTTTTAGTGGCAAGAAAAACGTTGTTTTTTAATTAGTATAACAAATGACATACACTCTTACAGAGAGTGGAGGTGGCTCTCCTTTCCTTTTGGAACTTGTGTTTTAGTGGGCAAATAATAACATTCTAAATTAAATACTACAAATGAGTTCACATAGTAATGCAACCTAAGAAGAAAATGCAACGGATTGAAAAGGAGCAGTTGGCCTTTTAGAAAAGCTTCTACTGGGGTTAGAGATATAGGTCAGTGGTTAGGAGTGCAGATTTTGTATGTACTGGAAGTCAAGTCTAAACCTCAGCACTATGTGCCCTTTCCTCTGCACTGATGGATGTAACCCTAGATGCCCTGAGAAATACCAGGTATTGTTCTGAAGCCCCACTAAGGTGGTTCTAATGGTCTCTATGCATTACAACACCTGAACATTGAATCATCCTGTTAGTTGACTAATACCAGAAATGACAAGCCCCCAGCCCCCTCTGAACATTGCTTTTTTGCATCTCTCCTCACCAATAAATACAAATAAAAAGGATATTTCTAAGATATAAATCTTTGCACAAGAAGTTGAACGACTTTAGGAACCAGCCATTAAAGGCTGTTGGACCTTCATTCCAGCAGTAGTTGCAAGGTTCTGGGGCTAGAATAAAATTGATAAAATAATTCAATAGGAGAAAGATCAAGATGGCTTGAAAGAGTAAGATGACTGAAGATAACATGCAAGGTCATGTCTGAATTTTATGCTTAGTTTTAAAGAATAATCCATTTCAACATCCACTTTACACAGAGAAACATCAATCTTCAAGTTCTATTTTTGTCCAGACCACCATGATTTCATCAATGAAATTGAACCCAGCACAAAAGAAATGAAAAGCTGAATTCAAAATTGAAATGGAAAAAGGAAAAATAAAACAACATCAAACTCTCCTGGGCAGGAAGAGTTATTCTTACCTTTTTTTGCCCCAAAACCCGAGATAAGGTCCAGCAGAATTCTTAGAAACCTATTTGCTTCATTTGCAGTAAGGCAAAGTTGTGACTCCCAGGAGAGCCCACACAGAACTCTGCTGGCCATTCTGGTAACCATTGGTCTGTAGCCCACTCTTTCTTAAAATATGCTTCCTGTTCTCTTTTCCCATGAAAAAAATCTTTCTTAGGAGCATACACAAAAGATGATTACTTTGACAACATAAATTGTTCTTTCAATCTGCGATCTGCTGCAATAAAGCTCTTTCCTAATCCATCTCCCTGTCTCTTGCTTGATTGCCCTGCCAGTGGCAGTGGAAGCTCACTTTTGTGCTTACAATGTCATTGTCGCTTATTCTATATGTTGTGACGTGACATAGCATAAAACTGTCACTGTCACTGTCATCCCGTTGTTCATCGATTTGCTCAAGCAGGCACCAGTAACGTCTCCATTGTGAGACTTCTTGTTACTGTTTTTAGCATATTAAATATGCCACGGGTAGCTTGTCAGTCTCTGCCATATGAGTGAGATACTCTTGGTAGCTTTCCGGACTCTCCAAGTGGGACAGAAGAATCAAAACCAGGTCGGCTGCATGCAAAGCAAAAGCCCTACCTGCTGTGCTACCGCTCCAGCACCTAATCAAATAAGATTAGACAAAAATAATGGGGGTTATTTTATCAAGTCAATTAGGAAAAGGGAGCTAGAGAAAAAGACAACTGAATTATAAGACAACTGAGTTACAAGAAATGGAGAATCTTGCCATTCAATGGCACTCAAAAGAGTTTAAAAATCAAGGAACTGTGAAGATGGTCATTAAATCTCATGGAGTTAGTTATGTGATCAAGTTAATCCATTTTGTGAAATTCACAGTAACAAATTGTATTTAGTTTGAGAACCCCAACAGTGGTGCTCAGGAGTTATTCCAATGAGTGGTTAGAGGACCAGGAAGTGCCTGGAATTGCTTCTGAATGCAAAGCGTGTACACTTGCGCTTTGAACTATGTCCATAGATCAGAGTAATTTAATAAAAAATTTATTAAATAAAATTTAATAAAAATATTAATCCTTTATATTTTAATTTTATCTTATTTTTACAGTATCTCTTGACTTTAATGACTTCTTCTGATTTTCTTCTGAGCTGTATCATAACGCATTGGTCATAGAAACCAAAATATTCACTTCTTGACACACTACATCTCTTGAAGTATAAGAGATAGCTCTGACTGCTTTTTATACAATACTTCTGAAAAGACTCCACAAAACATGTATCACTTTTCAGTAAGATTCTATAGATCTATTTTTACATACAGCATCTCCTTTATTTTAATAAAAAATCATAAGACAGAAATTGTGATTTTATTTCTTAAAAGAAAATTAATATTCAAAATATTTAGCAAAGTTTCCTGGTTCTTACAGCTAGTAAATGCAATAATTGAGACTATTGAAAGTTTGACACCTAAATGCCCAGATCTGCTTGAAATATTTCAGAAAAAAATCATCACTGGGGCTGGGGAGATAGTATAGTAGGTAGTACTCTTGCCTTGCACACAGCAGAACTGGGTTTGATTCCTGGCATCCCATATAATCCCTAAGGCACTTCCAGAAGTAATTCCTAAGTGATCCCCTGAGATCTGCCAGGTAAGTGGCCAAGAAAACAAAGAAAATAAAGAATTTATCATAGAAGAGAATCTCAACTAGAATTCTGCCTGGCCTTTAGGAAACCTTACAGAACCTAGAGTAATTTTAGTCATTATTTGTTCAGTAATTTTAGTCATTATTAATCATCTTTTTATCAGAAGCAGTAATATCATATTTTTAATCTAAGTGAAAAATAATTACATACTAGTGTATATCCAGGAAATTAGCATGAGTACAGAAATATAATAGCTTAAACACTGTCTTTTATAAAGCAACTTTTAAAAAGGTTGGGTGTCGTGTAAAATCATCCTCCCGCATTCCCATTTCAGCTCAGTGATGCAAATTGTTTTTCTTTTTGTGGTAATTTAATGCTCCCTTGAACTGACTCCCATGATTTCAGAAGCTGGTTTCCAAATAGTTATGCTCACCAATACAGACTCCCACGATGATAAATTCATTTTCTGCTTGACTTTTTGTAAGTAAAATTACACTTTGATACCAATCCTTTCTGCCAGTAAAAGCATCACTGAAACAGCACCCGAAATTTATGAGCAAGTATGTCTTATATTATATTCTGTGTTCTAACAATCGCTGTGCCAAGAGAAAGAGGAGGAAAAAGAAAACTTGCAATGTGGTTGCTATATCACAGTTTGCTTGTTCTCCAAATCCAGACATTACCATTTTTAGAGGGGTCGTAACAGTTATCAAAAAGAGCTGTTCTCAGATAAGAACTACCAAGATTCTTATATTTTTCCATTGGGTCCCAAGTCTCAGATAATCTGTTTATTTTTTAAATTGAATCACTGTGAGATACACAGCTACAAAGCTGTTCATGACTGGGTTTTAGTCAGTGTTTCAACACCTGTCCCTTCAACAGTGTACATCTCCCACCACCAGTATCCTCAGTTTCCCTCCTGCCACCTCTAGAATATCCCTATTTATTAACCAGTCAGACATTATAAATAGTAATCTAATTACAATAATTACACTTAGAGTTTTCTTTTAACTTTGGTACGTCTACACAATGGAATACTATGCAGCTACTAGGAAAGAGGAAGTCATGAAATTTGCCTATAAGTGAATGGTCATGGAGAGTATTATGCTAAGTGAAATGAGTCAGAAAGAGGACAGATATAGAAATGACTGCACTCATTTGTGGACTATAAAATGACATAATATGAAACTGACACCCAAGGATAGTAGACAAAAGGGCCAGGAATAAAGTTGGAAGCTTCCTTAATGAGCTGGGGGGAAAGGCAGCTGGATTAGAGAAGGGAGCACTAAGTCAATAATGGTTGCTGAAAGTAGAAAAGGACCAAATGTGATAGCCTCTCAGTATCTCTATTGCAAACCATAATGCCCAAAAGGAGAGAGAGAGAGAGAGAAAGTATGGGGGAAATTGTCTGTCATAAAGGCAAGGGGAGGGGCGGGATAGGAGAGGGGGTACTGAGGACATTGGTGGTGGAAAATGTGCACTGGTGGAGAGATGGATGTTCTATCATTGTATGACTGAAACTCAAACATGAAAGCTTTGTAACTGTATCTCATGGTGATTCAATAAGCACTGTTTGTAGCACTGTTACCATGTTGTTCATCAACTTGCTCAAGCGGGCACCAATAACATCTCACCAATAACATCTCAAGCCACTGGTAGCTTGCCAGGATCTGCAGTGAAGGCGGGATACTCTTGGTAGCTTGCCAAGCTCTCTGAGAGGGACGGAGGAATCGAACCTAGGTCAGCAATAAGAATAAAAATATTTAAATATTGAAAAAAATTAAAAAGAGGTCTTTTTAAAATTTATTTATGTTGAAGTAGCATAGTTAATAGCAGCATAAAGTCATTACTTTATAGTTTCAGAGCATCATATCAATCCTTCCCCCATTATCCCATGGTTCCTCCCCACCCTTCTCAGTCCTATTGAGCATGTCTAGGATTTGTTTCCACTGGGGTTTATCTAATCACAGTTGAGATTTTTCAACATTAGGGTGACAAAAAGATATAGACATCCAGGATATGTCACTGTGACATACACAGCTCTCTAGATTGTACACAGCATGAATCAACTGAAGCTTCTAGTCAACATTTATAATACACTTACTGAACATTAAGTCAAGAGTCTTGTATTGTCAAGATCACAGTTCTTCCAAAAGGGATACGATCAGTGATCGTCACTGTTCTTTAACCCATGGGTGGTCCTTGGAAATGTCCTGGTGGTGCACCAACCCCCAGTCCCCAGCACTTATGAAGTAGCTACATCAGTGTTTTACAACCACCACTCCATGGACCAATGCTGGTAACCACACATAAACAGATTGAAAACTACGGGTGCAAAAAGGTTGAAAACTACCTAACTAAATAATGTATCTCAGTGTTCAATGTAAGGTTGTAGAAACAAGATATTTAACAGCATGTTGAAATTTCTTGGAGTATTTCCATTTGAACAAACCCCAATTAGGAAAAGAAAAGTTTTGGGCTTGGGCAGCAACCTATTTAGATGCTCCAATCTAAACACAAATCACCTAAGTTTCTTCAGGCACCCAGTCTATATCCTTGTAAATGTATGATGTTTTATTAATTACACTTATCTTATTATAAGATCAGTTAGTTTCATTAAGCAATCTGTAATCAAAAGTTATTTTTATGTATTCATAGTTACCTTCCTCCCTCTTATTACTTCCACAGTCCAAGCGAACAACTATCTTTTTGTTTTGTTTTAGTTTTTGGTTTGGGGGCTACACCCAGCAGTGCTCAGGAGCTACTTCTGGCTCTGCACTCAGGAATTATCCTGACTGTGCTCAGGGGACCAGATGGGATGCTGGAGATTGAATCCAAATTGGCCTCTGGGTGGAAGGCAAATGCCTTACTTGGTATTTACTGCTCCAGCCCCACTAACACCTACCTATCTATACCAGTGGTTTAGAGTCTCCAATAACATTGGTAAGCACTTGACTTTATTGTGAAGCAAATGTGTCTAGAACACAGTAGAGACACCAAAGATATTTGATGAGCCAATAAAATAAGTAACTCAATAACTAGCAAATAACTCAATGCAGGGAATTTTGCTTACAAAGTTGTATGAGCAATATTAAACTTCATTTATGAAAATTATGGAAATCATCAGATCTTAATTTCCATAATATTCTCTAGGCAATATTGAGCTATGAGTTAATTTGTCTTTATTGTCCTTTTTAATTTTTTTAAAACATTTTTTAAAACACTATTTGTGCTTTGAACAAGGGCTATTATTTTTGTTCTCTGCTAAGTTCTTAGCTCAATTTTGACCAAATTATCTATGATAGTCCATTAAGCATCATCTTTTTGCTCTAGGATTTGCAGAGGTCACTCTTTTCCTAGTGGCTCTGACATAACTTTTTCTAATGAACTTTTTTACATCCTCAGGCTGAGTAAGGCATTCTTCTACTAGCTTAGAATGTTCATTTTCACTGCACTTATTATTAACTTGTATTAAAAATTATTAACAGTTCCTCCTGCTCTTAACTATGTGCTAAAAATCTACGATCCATTCACTTCCTTCTGCCCCAGAATTTAATATAGTTCTTAATAAATAGTAGGCTTAGTATAAGTTTGGGAATGAGGAGATAATAAAAAATGCCTGGATGGGTTGATAGATAGACAGATATATGATAGATAGATAGATAGATAGATAGATAGATAGATAGATAGATAGATAGATAGATAGATAGATAGACAGAATTTGGCGCTGAGGAGCCAGTGTGGGGTCTCTTAGGACAATAACATAAATCCTCCACAGACTTTTGTCCACAGTGAACACATAGATTTTGTTATCTATACTAAAAATTGTTTTTAACTGTTTGAACAGTATGGATATATAAAATAGAGTCCTAAATATTTTGTTACCAACTTCTCTGATTCCAGAGTACTTTTCTCTAAGAACCATAATTTATTTGTTTATGTTTAAGTTGTGAAGAAGAGAAAACATCTTGGATACAGGCCGTATCTCAGAGTGGAATCTGAAGAGCCTGATGTGGAGTTTATAAGTTTGCCCTACTTTTCTGAAACACCTTGTGACATGGTGCTATGCAGACAAAAATGACCAGGATCCTCCCTCCTGCTTCTAAACAAACCATTATATGCTAAAGTTTTTTAAAAAATAGCCAGTTATCAGGTGAGTTATTGTCAGGTGCAATGGGAAAGTGGTTCTTTAGTTTATCCCAAGAGCACAATTTTGGTGTTTACTGCTTGAAGATCATTTTGTTAATAATTCCAGGCCCTGAGCTAAGTGAGACTGGTGTTCATCAGCACATTTAGTGCTCAGAATGGTTCAGTAAGATCCATGGCTAGTCATGTTCTATGCAAATTTAGAATCACACACATTTATTATGCATGTGTTAATAATCTAAAATAAAATTATTAGCACATACATAATTTATTAAATTTCAAAACAAAAACATCTCCCAACTTTTAAAAAGTATGAAGAACTGTAAAATCAATGACAAATTTAAAGATTCTAATAGTTATGGGCCTGGGAAATAGTACAGGTCTAGGGAGCATGTGACCCCTGATTGGTCCTCAGCATCACAGACCCTGAATTATACCACTAATGAGACTGACTATTGGAATATAGCTCTAAATATTTTAGGCCTGACTTTGGTTTGTCCTTTCTCCCTTGCTATAGACTTTAGCTTTATCTGGTAATAATCTCTAAACAATTCTAGACTACATTGGTGTGTTCTGCTCCCCTTGCCACTAGGAGCTTAGGTATATCAGTCATGCCCATCAAGGTGCTTCCTGAGTCACTCCTATTCCTTTGTTTATCCGTAATCACTTCTATGCTCTCTTCCCCAACTAGTTATTCAGCTCTTCCCCTAATCAAACTCTATTAATTTGTAAGGTCAGACCTTGCTAGGACAGTGAACTCATATTGTAAGTTAATATTGCCTTTCTCCTCTCGTTATGTCTTTTGAATGGTTTAATTTAAAACAATGTCCTTTTTGTAAGGACAAAGAAAGACAGTTGTTAATATGCTTTGGTAACATGGTATTTAATTGACTTTTAATATTATTCACTCCCGGGCATCTGCTTTCTCAACTTATTAGGTGCCTTTACTTCCTAGCACCCCCATAAGCAGGGTCCCGACGAGGGACGGGACGGACCCAGGGCAAGTGGTGAGTTATGTGCTACCCTGGCATCAAGATGGGCCTGGCCAAAGCTCCTAATGCTTAACCATATGTTAAGAGCTTGGTCATGGACATGTCATGTATGATCCAAAAGCAACAATGAGACTAGGACCCTGCTAGGGATAGGAAAGACTAATCTGGCCTGAGCACTGTAGTCTGAGATCGAGATGTCTGTAGGAAAGCAATTACATAACTTAATACATCTCTTGCTATGTCCATACAAAATGATTAATAATATGAATACTTCTATGTTAGTTGGACAAGGAGAGGAGAAACACACCCATGGGATTCCGCTCTTGGACGGGTGTCCTGCTTAAAGAGAATCTGTCCTAGAAGAAGCATCCCCTAAGGGAAAGAACTTTACCCCCTATTGATTGTAACCACACCTATATGCAAGCCCTGGCCCCTGATGCTGGGGGATTTAAGGTGGCTGTATGAGGAGGTTTGGGGAAGAAGCAGAGAGAGAGAGAGACGGGAGTGTATAGAGAGGAGATTGGAATAAACTGCAATTGAGACCAACCAGCTTGGCTCCGTTCCTTCCTTCGCCTGCCTCATCATCGCCATCAACCTTCCCGGGGTGGGGAAAGCGGCTGAAGACTACCAAATGCGGGCGGCAGGAGAGACAGTGCCGCTACCCTCTGCCCTGTGCCTGGTGCGGTGAGGTGCTCCCCTCCTCGCCCCTTCTTCTTTTTTGTGTTTTTACACAATTGATCAAGAATCACCAGGAACCCTCCCAGATAATAAATAACATGGAGACATTACTGGCGCCTGCTCAAGCAAATCGATGAACAGTGATACAGTGATACAGTGATAGAGTAATGTATGCCTTGGTCATATGTGAGAATGCCACTTTTACTGGAAAGTAGTCACTTTAGAAAAAATGTCAATATTGAGGCTGGAGCAATAGCACAGCAGGTAGGGCGTTTGCCTTGCACACAGTCGACCTGGGTTCGATTCCCAGCATCCCATATGGTCCCCTGAGCACCGCCAGGAGTGATTCCTGAGTGCAGAGCCAGGAGTAACCCCTGTGCATCGCCAGGTGTGACCCAAAAAGCAAAAAAAAAAAAAAAGTCAATATTTATTGAACACTAGCTAAGCACTTCTTAGATAGCACCCACTTTGTATTAAATACACAAAAGACTATTATTATTCTCATTTTGAAGAAAAATAGGAGATGATACTCTATAGGGTCCACAGGTTGTTAAAAGCTAAGCTAGAAGTGAAATTAAGGCAGCTTGGATCAAGGATGAGTTGATACTTGGCTTCACTTTTCAGAATTAATGTGCAATTATATACATTTTATTTTTTAATATAATAAAATTTTAAATTTTAGACACTGTGTTTTACAAAGCTGTTATTAGCAGGACTCTATACAAAAAAAAAATGGTTCAGCACCATGCCTTCAGCAGTGTCCACTTCCCTCCACCATTGTCCCAGTGTCCCACCTCTTCCCCCACTCCCTGTAGCAACTTTCCTACTAGAGGCCATTTCTCAGTTTCTGTTGCTTGTGGACATTTATTATTCCCTTACTATGTTTCAAAGTGTCTCTTGCCCACACGCCTGGCTGTCTTCCCCAGGGCCCCTCGGAGAGGATGGACTCCAGCTTCCCTCCCTGCCCCAAGCAGAGCTCCCGGCAGCCGAAGACCACCAGAACCTAGCCACAGCCATGCTCAAGGCCCCTCTTCACATGTTTGGACAAGCCTCACGCATGAAGGTACTGGCAGAGAAACCCAGGTGTGTGTAATCCCATCAACGGCCAATATCTAGAGAAGCAAGCTCCCAGAAGTAGTATCTTATAACCTACTTCTCCCTCTGGGAGAAACTAGAAAGCTACTGAGAGTTTCCTGCCCACATGGGACAGCCTTGAAGCTAGTAACAAGTTGGATCTCATTCCCCTGACCCTGAAAGAGCCTCCAATGAGGGAAGGCCAAGTGGAGAAAGGTTTCTAAAATCTCACAGATAGGACAAATGGAGAGGTTACTGAGCCTGCTCAAAAAATTGACGATCAACGGGATTTCGTGATTTGTGTGATTCGTGACTATGTTTCTTTACATCCAATATAGGAGAGAGATACTTCTGTGTTTACCACTAACTTCACTTAGGACGATGCTCTCTGGATCCATCCATATAGTAGAAAATTTCATGACTATATCTTTTTTTATAGCTGAGCAGTATTCCATTTTCTATATTAACCACACTTTCATTATATAGTCATTTGCTCTTGGACATCTTGATTTTGTCCAGAGATAGTTATTGTGAATTAGTGTTGCAATAAACTTGAACTGTAAACATTTTAAATTAAATAATCCTTTGACTCTCTTCTCACATAAAATATGCCTCCTTTTTTGAATTGAAGCTTTTAAGTCCTAAAGCAACTGTCTAAGACCTCAAAGCTAATAGAATCCTAACCTATCTTTTAGGAAGCTAAACTAGTATGTCAAACTGAGCTGCAAACACATCTGGAAGATCCATCAGACATTCCAAGCCTCCTGTGTGAATTTGTGGAGTCCTGATTAATTGCCTTATGTTGGGAAAGTTTAATTCACACACACTCTCCTATTCAGTCCTAAAGACTTTTCCTGAAAAGATGACTCAGATATTAATTCTTTTCTAAGAAAAATATCAAGTACCACATCTCATACTCCCCTCTTTTTTCCTCCAATTAAAGTTCAGATAAAAGAACCTTCTAGCCACTTTCTCCAAGGAACAACATTCTAACAATGTCGGTTCTATAACTCTAACATAAACTTGTCAACAAGTAACCAACTTGTCAATTTGACTGAGGCAATTGTCAGGGGACCTGGAATTATTTACTAATCACCCCCAACCAAATACTCTTGTTGTTGATTTCAGAATAGGTGTTAGCAGTGTGTATCTTAACTTAATGGAAAATATATGTTGTATTTTTACAAGCAGCATCAGAATTGATAAAAACTATGTTGAAATTTGTGGAAGCTAAAAAGTAAGGACATGTCCTTTTTCTGTTCTCCAGATGGAGCTCCATAGCAGATTAAGAAAACCTTTTGTGTGAGAACTAATTCATAATGAGATGTTGTTCTGAATAACAATGGGAGTTTTTACATAGAAAATTCTCACGCTCTCTGCCTTTTGTACTGTCATGGAATTAAAATTAATTAATCTGTGTGTGTGTGTGTGTCTACATAGGTACATGTGCCACAGGGTAAGTGAAAAAGAATAACAGTTTGTTTAAGCAAGATGATCCCTGTTCAAGCAGCATAATCCCTGTCTACTAGTCATAAATTCTCTTTGGTACAAAATAAGCCACTTTTCTTAGAATAACACAGCTCTGGACCATGAGCATTCAAAGGAGCTATGGCTACTGGACATTGATAGGAACAAGCATTTATTTCCAGGCCATCCCAAGTTGTTACTGGAACTAAAACAAGAACAAAGTATTCTTTAAGCTAACTGTATTGCCCAGTTCTATTTTTTCTTTATATGAGCACTGGCACCATTAGTCAGCATCTATAAAATTCTGCTATCTATATATCTAAAATGTTCTGCTCTCTATCTACATGACATACCTAATTTTAATTTTTAACACAATATACTTTGGGTTTTTTTGTTTGTTTGTTTTTTTCTTTTTTGGGTCTCACCCAGCGATGCACAGGGATTACTCCTGGCTCGTGCACTCAGGAATTACTCCTGGCGGTGCTCAGGGGACCATATAGGATGCTGGGATTTGAACCCGGGTTGGCCTCCTGCAAGGCAAATGCCCTACCGCTGTGCTATTGCTCCAGCCCATTAACACAATATACTTATGAGTTTCATTTACAGATATTGAAATTGAAGCCAGCGAGGTTAAATTACTTGCCCAAGGTCATAGAGAAATGAATTCAAGGCTAGAATGAATAACCCATTGTATCGGGTCGCCTTCCTTATTTGAAAACTTTGCTCCTCTCAGTTTCTGTTCTTCAGAGATGTGCTACCAAGAAATCATTTCTTTCTCTCTAGGCACTATTAATAAAATAATGTACTTAATGAAAAGGGATCCAGACCCCCATTCTCCAAGAATTCTTTGAGAAATAATGAAAGTAAGTCTAACCAGGCAGCAGGTGTGGTGGGTACATCAACCGTCTCTGTTCTTAGATTATGTCTACAAAGGACCCATGTCTTAGAGAACTGTCAAGGAAGTGATCTGTTAAAGGTCAGTACTGAATCACTTAAGTTCAGGGTAAAGGAGGTCAGAGACAATTGTTAAGTGGCAGAAGAAAGTGGTGAATGAAATTCAGAGGCACGAGGGCCTCTCTGAGACAGAGTTTGCAAGGTTATAACAAGGATCTGAGAGCAGAAAACACTTGGTTCTACCAGTTGAAACAAATGGAAACCGGACCCCAGAAATTCTCTACTGGTGTGGAAAGGGGCCCTCTTGACTTTGTGTATATCTTGTGTAGAAGTGGTTTTGTCTCCTAGTAATAGTCCTGAGATGAAGTAAATGGCAGGAAGTTATAAATAGCAAATAACAGGTTACTACAAATAACCTTAGCGCTTTTGAAAATATTCCTCCAATGCTATTTTTGAAAGTATTTTCAAAGCTATTATTTTATTTCATTCCAACAAATAAATTCAAACTTAAAATAGATATTGATGTTCTTAGTTTTAAGATGAGAACAATAAGGCTCAGGGATGCTAAGATAAAGATGAGGCTGTGGAGGGTGAAAGTGGCAGTTTCTGAAATGAATGCTATGTACAGATAAGCATAAGAATTTCTGTCTTATGCGCATCACTTCCCTAACCCCAATATATAGGTGGTAAATGATTATGTTAGAGAAATAAAATCAACTACATCCAGCTGACTTAATAAATCTCTATGGGAAGGACCCAGGGATAAACAGGGTATTTTGTTTGTTTCATGTTTGTGCTGGACAAGGTTATTTTATTATTTTAATGTTTTGTTTTTAACTGAGTTAATGCATTTTAGAAAACTTTCCACATTATTGCATTGCTCTTTCACCATCCTCACCCAGCAGGACTCAGGCACCTTCATGCAACTCACAAAATGTTCTTAACCTGACAGTGCCGTGCTTGGGGACAAACAGGGCTACTACTGCTACGTACTAAATTCTGTCTTACATGCATCAATATTCACAACTCTAATATGCAGTTGTTGGATGATCATGTCAAAGAAAAAGAATCAGGTCAGATCAGATCACTTCTTGGTTAAGGCTTCAGCCGAGATCAGGGAGACATGGGTGTGGGGGATCAAACTCAGGGCACCACACATGCTAGGCCTATGCTCTACCACCTGAGTCACAACCCTTGCCCATGCTGGTAGTTTACTAAAAAAAAAGTGTCTCCAGTAATTCTAAGTTGAAAAGAGAGTTGAAAAGCATGTGCTAAAATAGTATTATTTGAATGTCAGGGGCAAAAAATAATTCCTAAAACTTGAACCATTAAAAGTATGCTCATCATTTGGTCTCGATTTCTATTTAAATACTGTTCCTTTGCAATCTGAACTTAGATGTATAACTGCCAACTCTGAAAACAGACAACATTTTGAGAAGTTAAGGTTGCCAGGGGCAATCCAATTTACCAAGGAAACCAGCTGAGCAGTAGAATAACACTGAGGAGAGCAGCCCACAGGTAGAACGCTGCCTATAGAAGGGCATGATCCCTCTGTTTCCTTAGGCAGAAATTGGAACATTATTTCTCTACCACTGGAAAAGGAGCATTTCGTTCTTTGCTGGATGGTGGACTTACATAACCAAGACCTCTGTTTACTTTCTCTGCTGGAGAGAACAGTGTGATCCCATTAGACGGGTAGCAGTCAGACAGAAGAGGCAGCCCTTTATTTCTCCATGGAAAAATAGGAATTCCAGCCTACTTTTCTGAAGAAGATCAGTGTGTGTCACTGGAAAGTTCCTCAGGGAACTGAGTGTGTTAAGGGATTCAAGTAATATATGTACATTCGACTGTGTTGGAAGATACCATGCCCATTTAGAAGCTGAAATAAGAAAGAGAAACAGGATTTCCCTCTTATATGCAAAATGGTACAGCGAAAATTTCAGTGATAGCAAAATCAGTTCATTTCTTTGCTATGCAAATTCTGGTTTCTTTGCATGCACACTCTGTATATTACCTTTAAAATACATTCATTTATCAAATGTTTTGGAGCGATAGTAACGCAGGTAGTGTGTTTGCCTTGCATGCAGTCAACTCGGTTTGATTTCAATTCCTCTGCCCCTCTCGGAGATCCTGGAAAGCTACTGAGGGAGAGTATCTCACCTGCACAGCAGAGCCTGGCAAGCTACCCGTGGCATATTCAGTATACAAAAAAAAAAAAAAATCAGTAACAACGAGTCTCAAAATGAGACGTTACTGGTGCCCACTTGAGCAAATTGATGAGCAATGGGATGACAGTGACAGTGACAATTAGTTGTACCATTAAATTCACTATAGCTTAAAATAGATGTAGGAAATCTGAGATTTTTATCAAGTACATTTTAGTGTAATTAAGAGAAAGCTCAGTGTGTTTGCTCTGAATTTAGAAGGTCCAGGTTTAATCTCTGGCACTATATGGGGTTAAGCACCCACCAGAGTGACCTTCAAACACTGAGATAGAAGTATCCTCATAACACAATCGGTGTACCTCCCACCAGCAAGAAAATTAAATACAAGTTTCAAGTCACCTAATAATGTACTCAATTGTATGTAAGAGAGAAATAAAACCCTTGAGGAATGAACATTTGATTTTAAATCCAATAAAGTCTACTAACAAGATTATAAACAAAATTTTAGTATATCATCTGTATCAATATAATTATTCAGAGGAATTAAACTCTGATGGTGTCTCATGATAATTCAAAGGTGACTTATTTTTGTTGTTTGGTTGTGTAGATGTGTGATCAGATGAGCAGTTATACTTTGCTTTGTGGCTCTGACCAAACTTACATGCAATATTTGGAATTTAATCACTATCCTTCTCTTGCCTAATTCCTAGTCCATTTGGTATAAGTTTTACAATATGTTCTCTAAGTCATCTTCCCTGACACCTTATTCCTATTGAGGGTTTCAAACTCATGCTCACCACACCATTACAACATCTACTGCCTTCCCTATAGCACTGAATTCATAATAGAGAAATTTCCGATTTAGACTGCAATTATTCAGTGTAGGAATTCATTCAATTATCTATTAAAGATATAGTATGTGGCAGTTTTAAATATACTACAAAGGCAAATATATGTTTTGCATAATATTCAAAGCTTTACTTTTGGCTCTGTGTTCAGAGATAACTTCTAGGGTCAAACCAGTGTTAGCAGCTCCCCAAATTTCTGTCCCTATTAACCTTACTTTTTGAGGAAGACCACGGAAGATATGAGATGTCTGCATTTCAGTAATTGGGATGGAGATGGAATTTTTAATGGAATTGCAGAGAAGGCCTCATAGGAAAGGTTATATCTAAACTGATGACATGAATTAAATGTGATTCCAGGGAGAGAGGACTCGGGCAGAGAGAGGAGCATATAGTAAGGCTAGGACTGAGGGATAAGGATGCTGACATGTATAAGGAGCAGGAAGTTGACCTGCAGTGGAGAGAATAAGAATAGACTATTTTATTGTATTCTGCATCTATCACTATAGAAAGCACTCAGTAACTTCTTGAAATATTAAAAACTGATAAAATAAATGCCAAGCCATATGTGTTCTATAAACAATTATTCTCACATATTCAATCTTTTATACTTTCTGGTAATATTTTAGTAAGAATTTTATCTACAAAATGAAGGAATTCTCAGAAAATCATTCATATTTGAGGTGAAATGGATGTCAATTCACCAGATCATCTGAAAGAAAGTGGTTTGCATTCATGTGATGATCAAGTTTTACTCATCAAACTTAATTTATTTCAAAGCATTTTTGAATATCAAAGCATCACATCTTTTTTCTCTTTTTCTCTTTATAGTTCTCATCTCAATAGTGCAATATGATTTGGAGGTAAGCTCTGATTCCTAATGATCTCCCTGGTCAGTAGTCTCACTACCACAAAAGACATTTTCTGATTATTTTATTTTGTGGAATATTGTCTCTTTAACTTCTGATCATTTCCATGTGTTACAATTCTTAAGAGTAGAACTATAATATTTTCAACCTACTTCCACAGAACCATTCCAGTAGACATTGAGACATAAGGAAGGATGATGCATTTCTAAGTGACAAGTAAAAGGAAACAGTGGAGACCATTTTTATCTGATCATCTTATTATTATCAACCAACTGGGAAACATTGCCAGAAAACAACATGATGGGTTAGACTTTGAATCTTAATTTATAGTTTGCTATCTAGAAAACCTTGGTGAGTCACGCACACACTGAAACTCAGTGTTGTGCGTGTATATATACCGGACTCCGCACCAGGTTTTTTTCACTCAGGGCACCCTAGAAGGGTGCGGGTGAGAGCCCTCCCTGCCTCAAGTGACCCAGCCCCTGCACCTGACTTCCACAACTGCTGCTACATTCCAGGCTGTTTTCCACATGCTTGGGCCGAGCCTCATGCATGATTGAAGTTCCACAGAACCCAAGTTATGCGGAACTTTGTGACCTTGGTCTCTGGGTTCAACGGAACCCAAGAACAGAGATCCTCTGCCTGCTTTCCCCAATCTCCTGCAGCCCAGGGGTCACACCCATAAACCACCTCCTGCTGGCACCAGATAATCTCCTCATTGGCCACTGTCCAGAACTCACGACTGCTTCTCTGAGAAGGGAGCATAAAATGAGGCCCCATAACCATGCCACCAGACTTGGCTCCAAGCTGCTTTCACTCGGGGCACCCCAGAAGGGTGACAGGTGAGAGCCCTCCCTGCCCCGAGGGACCCAGCCTCAGCAGCCAACCTCCACAACCCAACTGCTGCCACGCTCCAGGCCGCTTTCCACATGCTTGGGCCAAGCTTCACATATCACTGTATCACTGTCATCCCGTCGCTCATCGATTTGCTTGAGTAATGTCTCCATTGTGAGACTTGTTGTTACTGTTTTTGGCATATCGAATATGCCACTGGTAGCTTTCTAGACTCTGCTATGCGGGCAAGATACTCTCGGTAGTTTGCCGTGCTCTTTGAGAGTAATGGAGGAATCAAATTCGGGTTGGCCGTGTGCAAGGCAAACACCCTACCCGCTGTGCTATCGCTCTAGCATTTTAAGATAAAGAAACATTACAGAAGATTCTAGATTTCATGCTTTTCATAAAAGTTCTAAAGTCTGTCAGCAATCAACCAGACACAAGTGGAGCCTCTGTTGCTCCCCTCACAAACACTTCTTTTCTAGTATGGTGTTCTATTGCTTTATTTTTTAGCTTATTTTCTTATTGATTGAGGCACTGTGATCTACAATACTATGAATGATGGTTTCCTGCACGCATGATTCCAACACCACACCCATCACCAGTGTACCCACCATTCTCCCTCAAGGATCTGAAGGCCCCTCCCTTTCAATTTCCTGCCCCCAAATCAATTGTGTGGATTTGTTTTTCTGTTATGCTGTATTTGGCCCTTTGTTTCTACCATGCAGTATCTCATTAAGTTCCACATGAGATATCATTTTTTCTCTATCCCTTTCTGAGTAACTTCACTCAGCATTTTACCTTCTTGTTCCATCCATGTTGCTGCGAATTTCATAATTTGTTCATTCTCAGAGCTTCATAGCATTCCATTGTGTATAAACAGCCTAATTTCTTGATCCATTCGTCTAAAATTGGGCATTTGGGTTGTTTCCTTATCTTGGCTATTGTACTAACTGCTGTGATGAATAAGGATTACATATATCCTTTCAAATTAATGCTCTTGTGTTTTAGGAATAGATGGCAAGAGTGGTATTTCTGGGTCATATAGTCATTCTAGTCTTATATTTTAAAGAAATTTCCATATTACTTTCCATAAAGGCTGAACCAGATGATATTCCCAACAAAAGTGGATGAAGCTCACTTCTCACTACAATCTCACCAATACTGGCTGTTTCCAAATGTTTTAATATATCACACCATTCTCACTGGTGTGAGATAATATCTCAATGTTCTCTTAATTTGTATTCCACTGACTGAACATATTCCTAAACCATGCAGCCACAAACGGTCACACGACATATCATAAGACACTCCCTAATCACTGTCACTGTCACTCTTATCCCGTTGCTCATCGATTTGTTCGAGCGGGCACCAGTAATGTCTCTCATTGAGAGACTTATTGTTACTGTTTTTGGCATATCCAGTATGCATGGGTAGCTTGCCAGGCTCTGCCGAGCGGGCTCGATACTCTTGGTAGCATGCTGGGCTCTCCGAGAGGGCGGAGGAATCGAACTCGGGTAGGCCATGTGAAAGGCGAACGCCCAACTGCTGTGCTATCGCTCCAGCCCACTCCCTAATCATTTTCCATAATTACCGTACCATATTTGATTGGAGGCAAGATGGTGCCAACACTACCCGAATCCCTCACGCAGTCCCAAACCCAGCTCACCATCTTGCCTTAGACAATGCGTGGCTTAGCATGCCAGGCATGGAACTCTACTCGTGATCCCTGCGGGAACTCTACGCGTGATTCCTGATGGACATTGCCAGCTGTTTCGCAAGATTCAGACAGAATGGTGTAGGAGGAGCACTGAGAAACCATGGCAGTGACTGCAGTATCAGCACCTGACCCATTCAGGCTGAGTTGCAATGCTGTTGATCATAGAGGGGTGGTGGCAGTGTGAGCGGTGGCTTATCCACTATGGGGTGCTGTCAGCCAACCACCAGGTGACCTGGGACTTGGCTCAGGTGTTCAACCTGGCACAGACCCTCCACAATAGGGTCCTGCTCTCCCAACTGCTCAACAACCTCTGGGCATACTCCATCAACCTCAAGGAAAACAAGCTGAGGCTGCAAATGTCTCAGGTACTGCCCAGAGATGCAGGCAGGTGCGTGTTTGTCAATGTGCAGATCATTACAACATGCCAGTCGACCAAAATCTTATATTCAGTAGACTGGGAACACCTGTAAAGGCGATTACCGGCCACCCCAAAAGCCTCTATACCTCTCAGAGAGACCAGCAAGCTACCAAGAGTATTCCACCCACACGGCAGAGCCTGGCAAGCTACCTGTGGCATACTTGATATGCCAAAAACAGTAACAACAACAGTCCTCATTCCCTTGATCCTGAAAGAGCTCCCAATATGCCATCAGGCTACACTAGCAGACGACAGGGACAAAATGAGATGTTACTGGCTCGAGCAAATAGATGAACAATGGGATGACAGTGATACAGTGATATATATATATCTATCTATATACATATATGTGTATGTGTGTATATATGTAATATGTATGATATAATATGTATTACACATACATACATATATATGTACTTATATATGCATATAATCATAATAAGAAAATCTGTGTTGCTTTTCTCTTTGAATTGAGAAAAAAATAAATTGAAAAACTATGCATACAAACATTAAAAATGTTGGAGGATTATAAAGGAGTAAAACACATATGTATTGAAACAAATGTAATACAGGAAACAAATATCATGGGTGGGGGAGTGGAGAAAATAAGCAACAATTTTTCTTAAAAGTTCTTTTAATGTTGTTTTAAAAATAAAAGGTGATTATTATTCTCAGCTAACAGCAGTTTTCTGGATACCAGATGCTGTCAGCTTAGCCTCTGAAATATATCTTCCATCTGTCCACTGTTTTCCTTTCCCGGTGCTGTATAAGCCAGCATTAGAGTGCTCTGTAATGGCCGCCAAATTGTGACTTTCTGATTCCACTTTTCTTTCCCAAAGGAATACAAAAAATCATTTTCCCATAAGAGCAACTCAAGATTTACTTCCTTTTGATTTTCTTGCCCTTTGGAGAGAAAGAGGTAGAATGTGTTCAAGAGAGAACGTAGGCAGCAAAGAAACAGAGACAAGCAAGCAAGATAAGTGTTCCAGGGAGAACATGGGCTTGAAGAGGAAGCCCAGAGTCGCTAAGACTGCTTTGGAATTAAAAGTCAGATTATGACACACTTCAAGGTCCTCAAATAAATTATTGATGAGACTTAAGATATCTGGCTAATATTATGGGGTCCATTCTAAATGGGAGAGCAGAAGACCTCCTTCCTCGGTGGGTCCCAGCAGCCTCCACACCTTACCTGTGCCATAGTAAGAACATATACCACAGATCCTGAAGAGATATACTCAACAGATACACTCAACAAATTATATGTTTCTCATGGTCCTCATGGTCATTCTTCTTGTCATTCTGTAAGGTCTGTGAGGACAGTCGAAAAAGACGTAGAGCAGCCTCCAGCTTAATCCCTCAGCAACTTCCGGGGGATTAACTATAAAGATCCAATCCCAACACAGCACGAACAGTAGAAAACAATTGAGAAAGACACATAGAAACCCATCAAGCTTAATGAACAAAAACAGTATCACTGGAGACATAAAACCAGTAAATCCCCAGTGTCTTTAGTGACACTATGATGAGGATGTTCAATGAGTTCAAAAAATGATAACCCAGTATTCAGAGAAGCACAGGAGAGCAAAACTACAACAGTCAGAAATATTGGAAATGAAGAATATGGTCAGCAATATTAAAAAGTCCATAGAAGCTCTGAACAGCAGAATAACAGGAACTAAGCAGAAGATTCAGGTGCTCCAAGATCAGAAGGAGGAGACTGCCAGCAAACAGCAGAGTGGAAATGAAGTGCACAGCAATCCAGAGAATTATGGGATGAGTTCAAGAGAAACAATGTAAGAATCATCAGAGTTTTGAAGAACAGGAAGGAAAATGTGGTGAAGAAAGAAGTGTTAAAGAAATAATCGATAAGAACTTACTAGAGTTTAGAATTATAGGCAACGAGCTCCAAGAGGTCTAAAAGGTCCCAGGGAAAATAGGCCCAAATAGGAAAACTCCAGGACACTGTATACTCAAAATGACAAAATCCAAGGACAGCGACACAATACCTGAAGCAAGATCAAAAAAGGAACTTGCATACAAAGGAATGCATATAAGATGCAAAGCAGATCTATCGAATCTATCAAATCAAATATAGAAGTCAGAAGAAAACGGAAAGACACAGTACAGAAATTCAATGAAAAAACACCTCACCAAGAATTCTCTATCCAGCTAGATTATCAGTCAGAGTTTCAGCTTAGGGAATTCATAGCCTTGAAACCAGCTTTCCAAGAAGCATTAAAAGAGCTCCTTTAAAGGACAGGAGAAACTTCCCGTCATATGGCATTGAGTATAGCTCTCAGTAATGGTGCTTATGGTTGTCCTCTACCACCCTAATAAAAGTTATAAACATATAGCAATTAAGCACCATAAACTAACATTTATTACTTTTGATAATTCTACTTGCCATTCCTTTAAACTTTTTGGACCAGATAATGTAAAACAAATTTGTTATATGCCTGCCAAAGGGGCAAAAAGAGCCTAATTTATGACAGGACAATATGATGATTACGGTACTAGAGGCCAAGTATAAAATAAAATTTCATTAAGTTTTTCAGTTTTGTTGGAAAAACAGTATGAAATAAATTTGTTATGCCTGCCAAGAAGAAGGCTGGGGTGTAAGCAGAGAACCTGGAAAAACTTTTGGAGGGAAGGGGACATTGATGGTGGGACTGATATAAGAATGCCTGAAACAACCCTATTATTAACAACTTTGTAAAACACAGTCTCTACTGTGTTTAAAAAAACAAAAAGCAAATATTTGTATAGACTAAATATCTCATATGCCCTGGCTTTTGCTCTCCTCTCCAATTTCATCAACTATTTGGGGTTATTTCTTCCATGATATTTACACATTATGGGCTTTTCTCTGTTCCTGGAACAGTCGAAGATTATATATGCTTTAGGAAATATTACTGCTGTTTCCTCTACTTGGAATTCTTATACCAATTATTGTTTGAGTGGTTTTTTCTAGCCACAAAATAACAGTTATACCTAGAACACAATAGATGGTCAATTATTATTTGCTGAATGAATGGTCAATAGAAACTAGAAATCATATGAGTGATTACAAAGTATCATTCAAAACTAATATTTCTAACATAAGAACATTGGTGGTGGGCCAGAGCAATAGTACTGAGTGTCGAGTATTTGCTTTGCATGGGGTTAATCAGATTTCTATTCTGGCATCCCATGTGGCACCTGGACCCCACCAGAAGTGATCCCTGAGTGCAGAGCCAGAAGTAAGCTCTGAGCACTGCCAGATGTGGCTCCTAAACAAAAATAAGGAAAGAAAAGAACATTGGTGGGGCGTCTTAGGCACTTTGGTAGTGCCGAGAAGTTTATCTATTTACATCAAGTCATAATGCTTACAACATTATTGTAAACAATTGAACTAAATTATAGTACTGAGTGTAGAGTGCTTGCCTTGCATGTGGTCAATCAGGGTTCTATTCTGGCATCCTATATAGCACCTAGGCCCCACCAGGAATCCCTGAGTACAGAGCCAGAAGTAAGCCCTGAGCACTGCCAGCTGTGGCCCCTAAACAAAAAATAAATAAAGAAAAGAACATTGGTTGAGTGTCTTAGGTGCTTTGATAATGCTGAGAAGTTTTATTTATTTGGGAGCTATAGCACATGGCTGGAGTGCTAGCATAGCAGGTAGTGCATTTGCCTTGCACTCGGCCAACCTGGGTTCAATTCCTCCATCCCTCTCAGAGAGCCTGGCAAGCTACCGAGAATATCCCACCCGCAGGGCAGAGCCTGGCAAGTTACCTGTGGTGTATTCCATACGCCAAAAACAGTAACAACAAGTCTCACAATGGAGACGTTACCTGTGCCCGCTTGAGCAAATCTATGAACAATGGGACGACAGTGATACATCAAATCACAAATGTCAACATTATTGTAAACAATTGAACTAAATTATAGTAATTACATTTAAAATGAAAATTAAACAAATCTCTTGGAAGAAATGATCACTTAATATAAACATCTTTTCTGATCTCCTTGGAAGAAAAACGAGATGATTGCTGAGGAAGATGGCCTTGTTAGCATGTGCTAAACAAGCAGAAACAGCCAGAAACTTATTTTCTTTACAAGTCTGAATGTCTATCCTGACGTGTCACAAGTCATAATAATAAATCTTAACAACAAAATTGGAAGGCTATGACTTTATTATAACTTTCATTTCAGAGAAAACACAGATCTATCCCCCAACTCTGGGTAAGCACAATGAGCAGTCTAACCAATAATAAAAATGTATATTTAAAAAACATCCTTTACAATAAAAGCTTCATCAGGAGACCTTTTCAGTAACATCTTTGTGGTAACATCTTTCAGTAACATCAACTTTAAAAAGAATTAAAGCAGTTTTCAATCATTCTGTGAATAACATGACATTTGAAGAATAGGAAAAGAAAGGAAAAAAGGATAAAACTATAAATAGCTTCAGACTTTGGGGACCTAGATAGCAGAGATTGATTTGCCCTCTTGCAACTGCCTGTTGAAATGTAAATTAAAAATAGGACTTGAAACTAAGAATAGAGGTTCACCATTGTGTAGATGTCAGCATCAAGTTCTACAAATCAAATTTAGATGGAGATGTAGTAATACCACACATGAAAAACTATTTCAAAATATCTAGAAATTAATTGAGAATACAGAATCTCACAACCTGGTAATCAAAGAAAAAATTCACTAGATCTTTTAACTTCATAATAACTAACACTGAACATTCACTTGGGTTGCTGACAAAAGTGAGTTACAAATTGACAAAATACATGCTATTCAATATGGGAGTTCTACTCTTGGTTTTGTTTGTTTTTTGACAATCACTAGAACTAAAAATATTCATTTAATACCAAACTAATAATCCCCTAATAGCTATATAATAATTCACATTAATTCCTATCAAAAGAATAGAGCTCCCATAGACATAATGACATAATGACTCCACTTCTAGTAGTCAACTTCCAAACACAAAACATTAATTTGAAAAGATATAAACATACCTATATTTATTGTAGTATTTAGTATAATGACCAAGTACAGAAACAATCAAAATGTCCAATGAAAGATGAATTTAAAAGCTGATATATTTATACATTTATATAGAGATATATACATATATATGTGTCTGTGTATACATATACACACAATGGAACACATGAAACACCATGCAGCTGCTAGAAAAGATAAAACCATGAAGTTCATTGCAATGTGGATGGAACTGGAGGGTATCATGTTTTGTAAAATAAGTCAGAGGAAGAAATACAAATACAAATAAAAAGAGACTTAAAAAAAAAAGCCGGACTATACAGCATATAGAACAGTGACAAATCCTGACCTTGGGTTACATAAATCAGATTAGCAAGCAGTTAGGGAAGTGGTAAGAGGCGGTGAACAGGCAGACAAGAGGTGACAGTCAGGGAGGAACAATGAGCAAGCACTTTTGTGATGTGGAGAGCCTGGCAATCTACTGAGAGCATCACACCCACACAGCAGAGCCTGGCAAGCTACCCATGGCATATTTGATATGCAAAAACAGTAACAATAAGTCTCACAATGAGAGACATTACTGGTGTCCCGCTGGAACAAATCAATGAGCAGTGACAGTGACAGTGACAGTGACAGTGATATAAGACATTTATGTGGATATTTTCACTAATTTCTTTTGGAAAATCCCAACAATTAGAAAGATTAGAAAATCTGATAGGTATATGTGTCTTTTTTAGAAACTTCAAATTATTTTTTTAATTAGTTGTACCATTAAATATTTTCATCAATGTGGTGCGAGAGTTTCAGTTCCTCCATAACTCTGAGAGTTGATGAGATCTTTCATTTTAATTTTAACCATTCTAATAGGTAAATACTAAAATATTATTTCTTCTCCCCACAATGCCTGTATAGCATATTTTAATGTACCTTTTTGTGAAGGGTAGATAATTTTTATAAAGTATCTGTTGCAATATTATCTATTTTTTAAATTTTTTAAATATCATAAAGATTACATATAGTATGAGAGACAGAAAGCTCAAATGATAGAGTATATGCTAACATGTTTATGGGCCTAAGTTAGATTACGATAACCTCTGGTCTTCTCCTTGAGTCACCAAATCATGCTTAAGTACAGTGATGGGCATAAATCTCCAGTGGTGTTCCATGATAAGGAAAAACTGAAGTAGGCAGGTAGATAGGGAAAGGCCCTTGGCAATGAAAGCTGAGATTTAACAGAGTCTCTGGGAAGGAGACTCTTAAGACTTGCAGATTCAAGAAAACAGAAGACCCAGAGGAAACCATCAGCAGACCCTGAGAATAATGGGTCCCTCCCCAGGAGGTTCCCCAAAGAAGGCCATCACCACCATGCCCAACCTCCCTGGTAACCTTAGCAACGAACTTTTACCTGGAAAGAAACCCCATGTGGTGGGGGCAGGTTGAAGAAACCCTATAAAAGACACCTGGAACAAAGGAAGGGCGCACATATGCTGCCTGAGCCCATGTGCTGCTTGCGCCCATGTGGCCAAGCACATATGTCACCCCAGCACATGTGTCGCCTGCATCTCCCCCCTTTAGATGTGTACTTTTATGCTTTCATACTTTTGTGTCTAAAGCTCGGTTATGTGTAGGGGCTTCCTCCACCCTTGGAGAAGCCCGCGTTCTCCCTTGAGCGCGTTATTCTTACTATTTCTCTCTCCCACTTATCCCTTCCTCCCTCCCTCAGAAACCTCTGAATAAAATCTGTTACTTCACTGCTTGTCTACTCCTGAAATTCTTTTCTGAGAGCGAAGACAAGAACCCAGTAACTCTGGGTCCCAGGTGGTAGAGGTGGCTGGGGAGAAAGTGACGTCTTTCTCCTCCCTGCTTCACGGAAGTCACACGTGGGGCCCACCGACATCAAAACAGGTAGTGTTTCTATAGTCCTCATAAAAACACTTATCAAAAGTATTCCTTATGAAGTTTTTCTCCTAATCTGCAACTTCCCATTTGTGTAGGTCCTTCAAAAGGAAACTTTGCTTTTACAGAAAATAAAATTTGCTAATCTTTTTTCAGAAAGCAAAATTTGATAAGCTCATTTCTTTTGTGTATAGTACTTATTATTTTTTATCTAAGAGTCTCTTGCCTCACACAATATCACAAAATTTCCTTACTGTCTTTCCTTCAAGAGTACTTGTTGGTCTGGAAATATGGCCCAAATTATAGTCTTATATGTACCCAAACCTAGATTCAAAAACCCAGTATCACATGGCCTCATGGACAATTGCTCTGAGAGTGCCTAGTGTGCCTGATTACAACAGGAATAACCTCTAAGACAATCATCATCATCATCATCATCCCGTTGATCTTCAAATTTCTCGAGCAGTCTCAGCAACCTCTCCATTCGTCCTATCCCTGAGATTTTAGAAGCCTATCTCTATTCGGTCTTCCCAATGATGCCACATTGGAGGCTCTTTCAGGGTCAGGGGATGAGACCCAGCTTGTTACTGGCTTTGGCATATGAAAACACTATGGGAACCTTGTGAGGCTCTCCCATGTGGGCAGGAAACTCTCAGTAGCTTGCCAATTTCTCCCAGAGGGAGAAGTAGGTTATAAGATAGCGTGCGGCTAGGAAGCGGCCGCACGCTTCTGGAAGCGTGCTTTTAAGTCTCTGGATATTTGCCATTGATGGGATTACACACACCTGGGTTCCTCTGCCGGTACCTTCATGCATGAGGCTTGTCCGAACATGTGGAGAGGGGCCTTGATCATAGCTGTGGCTAGGTTCTGGAGGTCTTCGGCCACCGGGAGCTCTGCTCGGGGCAGGGAGAAAAGCTAGAACCCATCCCCTCCGAGGGGCCCCGGGGAAGACAGCCAGGCCTCGGGCAAGAGACTCTCTTTTATTGTCTCTAAGACGATAAAATAAAACAATTCATATATTTTGCTTTACACTTAAACTTATATTCCATTTTAACTTAATCTTTGCATATAGAACAGAACATGAATCATAATGTTTTCTCTTTCTCGCTTTCTCGTTCATGTGGGCATCTAATTATTCCTGTGATATGTGCTGTAAACATTTTCCCACTAACTTGTGTTTGTACCTTTGTTGGAAATAAATTATATTTACATGTAGATCTACTTATGACTTTCAAATTTGTTCCTTTGTTCTTTTAGTATAATTCTATTCTAATAGCATACTGTAGCTCTATAGTTAGTCATAGAATTAAGTATTGTTAATCCTTTATATTTCATTAATTCAAGATAATTTTGATTTATGAATATGAGCTTGATATGAATATAATTTTACATCAGATTGTCAGCTTGTGTGAAAAATTCTAATAGGTTTTCAGTTATGATTGCACTGACTCTATAGATTGATATAAGGGAAATTCAAATATTAATGATATTGAATTCCCAATCCACAAATAGAGCATATCTCCATTCATTTGGGTCTTCAATTTCATAATTTTCAGTATACAGCTCCAAAGCTTTTTGATATTTATCCCAATCTTATTCATATTTTACGATGCCATTTTAATAAGGTACTTTTCAAAATGAATATGTTTAATGCTTGAGTATAATAATAAAATTTTTGTGTATTTCTTTTATGCTATTTGCAATCTATTAAGCCTAGTTTTAGTTTTAGTAGAATTGACATATATCCCACCTGATTGTCTACATGATGAACATATCATCTGGAAAAAAGTTTCCTTCTTACTGAATGTCTACAATTCTTTTCTCTTACTTGATTGAATTCATTGGCATTTTCACTAGAGTGAAAATCGGATCTGAATAGAGTAGATAGTATTGATAGTCTTCCTGATTTTAGGAGAAAGTATTCAGTATGATTAGAAGAGCAGTGGTATTTCTGTAGATTCCTTTATTTATTTTATCAATTTGAGGATGCTTCTTTACATTCCTAGGTTTAGTGGGAATTTTAATCAACAATGAATATTGAATTTTGTCAAATGTTTTTCCTCTGATGTTGAGGGTATAGCATCTTTACTTATTTTTAAAATATATTTTAGATTTCATGGATTGCACTTTTAGGGTTTTGTTTGTTTTTATTTCTTTGGTTTTGTTTGGAGTCCATACCCAGTTATTCTGGGGGGTTACTCCCAGGTCTATGCATAGGGGATCATGAAAATAGGGATAGAAGTAGATAAGCAACATGCAAAGCAAGTACCTACCCATATACTATACCCTCAGTTTGATAAATTGCATTTTTGCTGCTAAACAACACTTGAATTCTTGGTAAAAATTCAGAAATAGGGTGAACTGATATTTCATTAAAGAGCAAAAACAATGCCATGGAAATGATATCAGAACAATGGTACATCTACTTTTTAAAAACTAACTGAGTCTAAGGTCATGGATGTGGTTTTGTGGTAATGCACTTGCCTTGCATGTGTGTGAGCCTGGGCTGAAATACACACACACACACATACACACACACACATTCTGAATCTAAATATAAAGATAAAACACCACAACTATAAAATTCTTAGGAGACAACACAAAATAAAAATAAAATGTAGATGATTTTTATGATGGTAGTAGTGACTTGTTAGGTACAAACATAAAAAGCATAATTTATTAAAGAAATAGTTGACAAGCTCCAAATTTGAGGAAAATTTTTTGCTAATAACATAACTAAGGACTGTTATCAAAGACATTGATATTCAAAGAATTCTGAAAAATTGATGATAAAGATAAACAATCCAAGTTTTAAAAAATGAACAAAAGTTCTGAATGGAGACAAACAGAAACATACACATAGGCCCCTAGTATTGTATATGAAAAGATACAGCACCTCACAGGCACTAGGAAACTGCTAATTTAAAAAACAAAATATAATTGTAAATCTAGCAGAGTTGCTAATGTCTGAAACATTGGCAACATCAAATGTCGGTGAATCTTTAGAACAACTAGGACACTCATGGTTGACTGATTGGTGGTGATGCAAAATGGCATAGTAATATTGGTCAACAACTTGACAGATTCTAGTGAAGTTGAATACTATCATATGATCCAGGATATTTATCCAAATGAGTTGAAATTTATGTTCACATAAAAAATTTATGTTCACAGGTAGATATTTATAGAATCTTTAAAAAACTAATTTCTATGGTTATCAGGGATAAAGTCCCTACACCACCCATGCCTCGCTCAAAAGTTATCTCCCAGTGGATGAAACTATTAAATGCTAAAAAGTGACTAATTTAAAACTAAAGGAAAAAATAAGTGAATAATACATCTCAGAATTGGAAAGAACTTCCTAAGAATTAAAAATAATATAAAAAGCCAAAAAGTTGCCAATACTTAAGAAAATATTTTGACAGTCTGTATTGTTAACTATCAAAATGTATATAGCACTTTGTGAAGTATCCTCTAGAATTGATTTCTTAGTCACTAACAGTATATGTTTACAAATGTGTTTACAAACAGTATATGCTCACACAGTCAAAACATCTAAGAAAGTCAAATATGTAATAAGAGATAAATATATAGCTATATTTAAGTATATTTAAAACAGTACTATGTAACCAAAATTTATGAATATTCAAAATTTGAAAATAGTTATTTGAATATAGAGAAACATTTGCAAAATTTTAAGTAGAAATAGAAGTATATAAAATTGTGTATATATTAATATAGTTCTGGGATTGTATATATAAACACATATTACAGATGGAAAAGTAAGAAAATATATGAAAGTAAATGCAAATTCTATGGAGCACTTGCTTTGCATATGTGGTTCCCTGGGTTCTACCCTTAGAACACAGAGAGAGAGAGGAGAGAGAGAGAGAGAGAAGGAAAGAGAGAGAGAGAGAGAGAGAGAGAGAAAGAGAGAGAGAGAGAGAGAGAGAGGGAGGGAGGGAGGAAGGGAGAGGGAGAGAGAGAGAGAGAGAAAGAGAGAGAGAGAGAGAGAGAGAAAGTTAAGTATGTGGCTAGTGATAGAGTCCATGCTTTGAATAAATAAAACCCTGAGATTAATGCCAGAACTGAAGAAAAAAGTAAAAATATTTAATAGTACATTTTTCTGTTGGCAATAAAAATTGCTTGAAAATCAATATTCCTTCTTAACAACTTTCTGAAATTTACACATTTTAATTTCCGTAAGAACTAAGCTTTCCCCACAAGTACTCAATGTTCTCTTTAAATATATTTTTTGCCCATTTAACTTGTTTTAATCTCTTAAATTATCACTTAACCATGAAATATTTTCCTGCTGCTTCCCCCTTGGCTTTAGTAAGCTTGGTAAATTTGAAGGAAAAGTATTATGAAAGATAAATCATATATTCAAGGAAACAACAAGCAATGTCCCCATCATTCCAAACAATCCAGATTTAGATTCCTAAATATTTCAGAATTGCATCTCTCTCCCACCAAATATACGCTGAAAAATCTAAGGGGGGAATGAGTATTTTCAGAAAATATTTGGCAACCAAACAAAGTAGAAGCTTTATGAAAATGTGTGATCTTTCCTTCCTCATTTAGCTTCTTTACATTTTTAATAATTTATTTATTTTTTATTCATTTTTAGTTTTATTTTTAAACATGATAACTTATAATGCTGTGACAACAAGAGTTTCCAATATATAACTCCCAAAACAACTTCATTACTCAAAGCAAATCCTATTTTTATGTAATAAATTTAAATAACACTCATCTTGAATACTATGTTTTTAGATCTCCCTTAACATTTTTCACCCAAGGAATAGAAAAACCTCACTCATTCATCCTGATCCCAGTCTTTCCTCCTAATGGGGAGAAACATGCCTGACCACTAGGATTGTCTGGCAGAAACCTGGCTTTTTTCCTGCCTACAGTCCACATTATGGGTGGAAACAAACTGCCCAGTGATACCCACAGCATATATACCAGTTAGTGTTTCTGGCATGAGCAGAAAGCAGGGAACTGACAAGTTTTTGCTTCCCTTCTAATGCTGCTTCTTCAATGTGATGGCTGTGAGCAGCCCACTTTAAATACTGCCAATTAGAAAGAGCCTGGCTAAGATCTTGTGGCCAGTGTCAAGCCCGGAGACAGATGGGAGGGAATTGCCTGGAAGCTTCTTTCCATTTCAAACTGATCCTTGGCAAATTGGACTGAGAGGGAAGGGACAGCAGCGAACTGCATTCACACTGATTGATTTCTTTTGTCAGCAAGAAATGTGAAGGAACCTAGGTCCTAATGAGGCTGATTTTTTTTTTCAGTAAAGCTGAACCAAAAGCAAAAAGCAGAAAGCTGGCCATTTTTTTTTTTTTTTTGCAGAGAGTATAGATTAGATTTGAAGTTGCAAAACTCCCCAAGAAGAGTTCTGCAAGTATATCTTACTTGAAATGACCATTACAACTCAGGCATATTTACAGTCATAGGTACCTTACTCATCATTTTGACTAATAAGGAGAATGAAAGAAAAGCAGACCCAAGGGTGTAAGAACCTAGACAGGAAAGTCATGTTTGGACTCAACGAAAATGATATCTTAATCACATTATATACCCAGAATATATTAACAGTATACTTCAAATTTACATCACAACCTTGCACAGATTTTAGTGTTTTATAAAGTCCTTAAAGTACTTTGAAGCGGTGAAAACTAGTCAAGATGGTCTATACATGGCGACATGTTGGCTCCTCCTAAGTGTTTACTGGATCTATTGCTATAACAAATCACAGCAAATATATCCACCAAGTCTGGAAGCATTTCCAGAATTCTTTAATTAACACCAGACAACATCAGATAAATCTCTATGAGAATAAGTCCCTTCTTTTTCTGATTGAATGCATATGTAGCACTGTAGCCCTGTCATCCCACTGTTCATCAATTTGCTTGAGCGGGCATCAGTAACATCTCTTGTTGTTACTGTTTTTGGCATATCGAATACACCACGGGTAACTTGCCAGGCTCTGCCGTGCAGGCGGGATACTCTCGGTAACTTGCCAGGGCTCTCTGAGAGGGATGGAGGAATCGAACCCAGGTCAGCCACATGCAAGGCAAATGCCCTACCCGCTGTGCTATGGCTCCAATAAATACTACCAAAATACTGCTAGGAGGACTTTCAAAATTCTAGGACCCAGATGGGAAAATAGGATATTACTTTATAAGTACCCTTCATATTTCCTTCCAGACTATGATGGTTAGTACTATTGCTACTTGGCTGGGAGATATTCATTCAAATGCTGATTTAGCTGTCCTTGATCCGGGTAGCATGTGAAGGTATTTTGTTGATTTCACTAATGCAACAATCAGTTGACTTCACATAAAGGAACTTAGTCTAAATAATGTAGATAGGCTTCATTCAACCAATAATTGAGAGGCTGAGCTCTGCTTCAAGACATTAGAAACAAATCCTGCCAAAGAGTTTCCATTTTGAAGGTGTATCCTATAGAATTGGGGATGGGAAATCTGCATATGGTGGTGATCAGGTACTACTCCTGGTTCTGAGCTTAGGGTTAACCTCCAGGGCACATAGAATCAAACCAGGCATATGCATGAAAGACTTACCCTCAGTACCATTTCTCTGGTCCTAACCCACAGATTTTATGCTAACCAGTTCCTGCAGCTACATGAGTAAATTACATAACTGAATCTCTCCATATGTAACCATGTATATATGGTCACATATACATATGTACATATATATGGTTGCATATATACATATATAATCTTATAAATATATACATATGTTACATACATGAATAGCCTACTGGTTCTATTCCTCTGGTGAACCTCAAGGATATACACTCACTGCTTTCCTGAGAGTAAACATTCTTTTAAAATTTTCACAGCATAGATTCATCTTATTAACACATATTTAAAAGCACATTTAAAAGCAAATGTGTTAACTGTAGAGGTGATGATTAGGACTACCATTTATTTATCACAGCATCTTGCCAGGCACAATTTTAGCTTGTCACACTCTTTATATAATCATACTTCATGCTTGTCTTTTCTCCCCTTCTTTTTTTATATCAGAAAACAGAAAAACAGGGAAGTTGAGAAATTTCTCCAAGTTTCTCATAGGAAGGCATTGTCTTCAATGCTTCTTTTTAAATGTCAAGTAGTTGTACTCAACTTCCTCGCAAATGAAAATGGCCCATAGCTAAAACGTAAATGAGCACAAACACTGTACTATATTCCACTTTCCCCTGCAGTATTTCAAGTGCAGTTAATAAGATACTTCTACTACCTCACAAATTACATAAAGCTTAACATTAAAAATTATGTTGAAGTCTTTTATTTTTAAATAGGCTAAGGATTAACTGATCCAGTTTCAAATTTATAATATAAATGTATAAAGGAAAAAGAGAGCTCTGCCAGTCACTGATAGTTATCTTATAGTCTTTGAAATTTTTAGGCTAATGAAATGAAAATTATGCAGAAAGAATTTTCATAGAAATATAAAACATAAAATTCAAGAAGAAATTCACAAATTATTTTCCTCAATCCTCTATTTGTGCTTCATTTTTTGGATAAAATTTATAAATTTCTCAAAAAATTTATCCATTTTAGTTTTAATTTTTTTAGTTGAGTCACCATGAAATACACAGTTACAAAGTTGTTCATGATTAGGTTTCAGTCATACAATGATCCAATACCCATTCCTCACCCAGGGTCCATTGCCCACCACCAATTATCGCAGTTTCCCTCTTGCCACCACCCCCCTCCCCAGCCTGCCTCTATGGCTCACACTTCTTCCCTCTCCCTCTCCTTCTCCCTACCCCTCTTCCTGTCCCTCTCCCTCTCCCTCTCCTTTTCCCTCTCTCTTCCTCCTTCTGGGCACTACAATCTGTAACACAGATACACAGATACTGAGAGGTTATCATGTTTGTTCCCTTACTTACTTTCAGCAGACAGTTTCTACGCAGAGTGATCATTTACAACTACCTTTGTTAGAGTGGTCCCTTTTCTAAAGAATGTGCTTCAGTTTTTAATATGCTTATTGCATTTTTAGGAGAAAAAAAGTTAGTATATACAGCTGGAGCGACAGCACAGCGGGTAGGGTGTTTGTCTTGCACATGGCTGACCTGGATTCGATTCCTCTGTCCCTCTCGGAGAGCCCGGCAAGCTACCGAGAGTATCCCACCCACACAGCAAAGCCTGGCAAGCTACCGGTGGCATGTTCAATGTGCCAAAAACAGAAACAACAAGTCTCACAATGGAGACTGGCACCCGCTCGAGCAAATCCGTGAATAAAGGGACGACAGTGCTACAGTGCTACACTGCTATACTGCATACCAAAACCAATGGTTAAAAACTTTTCCAATGTTAATTTAATCCAATGAGAGTAACTGATATCTTACATAGTATGCAGATGAAAGCAAAGACTTAAACAATTAACAGTTATCTAACAAGCCTTGTTATGATTTCCATTCTCACTGACCTCTTCTAAGATACCTCCACTGATGTCAGCATAAGTAGCACCTGTCCCAGAATCAAAATTTTAAAACTAACACTAGTTAATCAGCATAGAATTCTTCCTGTCTTCTGAAAGAATAATGGCATTAATGGCATACAGATCAATGGAATGTGCTGACTAACTTCAGCCTACGATCAAAACAGGGATCATCTTAACCAATCATGTGAGTTGGATGAGTCAAACACCATAAAAAGTAGAAAGGGATGCTATAAATTGGATTCTAATGTTACTGTTGAGTTACTGAATTGTTGAGCTACTGTTTCATGACTGTAATTCCATCTAAAACAACTAATTCCCAATATAAATGATTTTAAGTTGGGTTTTCATTTGGTGCAAACATATTTAGTGATTCCCCTTTAAATCTTCTAGCAAAATGCTTCAGTTTTCTGGGACTAATATTTCTACATCTTTTACACCAAAATTTTACTGTTACCCATATTTTCAGTGAAATAAAATGTTCATCTTACATATTTTAATCAATTAGTAGGACTCTAGAGTCTGCCTGGTTCCTATTCTGCCACTAAGGAGGCTTTCAATTGTGAAGCTAAGGTATTGAACATCCTTAGAAAATGCCTGTGAAGTCATCACATCTCAATTCTACATCTCATCTACCAACTCTAAAATTGTTGAATCCCTACATCTATGACCTTTGAGTCAATTTAGCTAAGGCCCAGAAATTTGAAGGCCGGGCTTAGAATATGAGATAAACCATTCTATCATACTAAACTGGGACATTCAAAATAGGGAATAGGTGATTAGGCCCAGATATTTACTGACTGCTGATCAATGATAACATTTCAGGGGTGCTGAGATCCTGAATAACAATAATTTTAAAAAAAGTTCACAGGGCCAGTGGGTATTCCATTATTCAACCTTGCTGCAATATATGTAATCAACTGTATGGTCCCAAATGGTACAATGGAAATTCTTAAATTAACCAAAATTAGAATCTAGTTTTAAGGCTTTAGGGGAGAATGGAAGGAACTGCAGAGTTTATAAGAAAATAATAGTTGACCTCAGGAAATAGTCTTGACATAGATGATTTTACTCCTATTTAAGCTTGAAGCCCTAACATGATCTTAAATGTTTCATATTCGATCTTTCTGGCCCTACTACTACTCACCTCTTCTCTACCAGCATGTTCTCACCATTGCTGTCCCATTTTTTTCTCCAATTAACTTTGCATCCCATGTCACAGATTAACAAAAGAAGCAAATATCATCAGTTTTCTGATCTAACAAAGGTACCAGAAAGGTACTTTTCTTATCTAAGTCCTTTTCATTCACCTTGCTAAATGAATCTTATTTTTTTAATTGAATTTTAAAAAATAAGATCTATTTGTCTGGAGCTATTAGCATAGCATGTAGGGCATTTGCCTTGCACGTGACTGATTCCTCCATCCCTCTCGGAGAGCCTGGCAAGCTACTGAGAGTATCCCGCCTGCATGGCAGAGCCTTGCAAGCTACCCGTGGCATATTCTCTATGCCAAAACAGTAACAACAGGTCTCACAATGGAGACATTACTGGTGCCCGCTCGAGCAAATCTATGAACAACAGGATGACAGTGCTACAGTGCTATGACAGTGTGTGTGTCGGGGGGTGCGGGGGAGATACAAGGGAGCCATTGGGGTTATTTTACCCAGCAGTGCTCAAGGACTTCTCCAGGCACTGTAGTGCCATGCAAAGCAAGCACCTTAACCTCCGTTATATCTCTCCAGCACTTAGAGATGGATCTTAATGTTAATTCATTTCCTTAAACTTCACTTGCCTTATTTATTTTTTTAAAATTTATTTATTTTTAATTAGTGAATCACCTTGAGGGTACAGTTACAGATTTATACATTTTTGTGCTCATGTTTCCCCCATACAAAGTTTGAGAACCCATCCCTTCACCAGTGCCCATTCTCCACCACCGGTACACCCAACATCCCTTCTACCCTTCCCATTCCCGTCTCCCCCTACCCCACCCTGCCACTGTGGCAGGGCATTTCCTTTTGTTCTCTCTCTCTCATTAGGTGTTGTGGTTCGCAATAGAGGTGTTGAGTGGCCACTGTGTTCAGTCTCTAGTCCACATTCAGCCCGCATCACCCTTCCACTGCATGGCCTTCGACCACATTATACTTGGTGATCCCTTCTCTGAGTTGCCCTCTCCCCAGAATGTGAGGCCAGCCTCCAAGCCATGGAGTCAACCTCCTGGTACTTATTTCTACTATTCTTCTATTCTTGGGTGTTAGTCTCTTACTCTGTTATTCTATATTCCACAGATGAGTGCAATCTTTCTATGTCTGCCTTTCTCTTTCTGACTCATTTCACTTAGCATGATACTTTCCATGCCGATCCACTTATATGCAAAATTCATGACCTGATTCTTTCTAACAGCTGCATAGTATTCCATTGTATAGATGTACCAAAGTTTCTTCAACCAGTCATCTGTTCTAGGTCACTCGGGTGTTTTCCAGATTCTGGCTATTGTAAACAGTGCTGCAATGGACATATAAGTGCAGATGTCATTTAGAATACTTTTTAGCTTCTCTGGGATATATTCCCAGCAGTGGTATTGCTGGGTCAAATGGGAGCTCAATATCTAATTTTTTGAGAATCATCCATATTGTTTTCCAAAAGGGCTGTACCAGTTGTCATTCTCACTTGCCTTATTTCTAAAGACAGTATAATTAAATTTTATCTCAACCTAACCAAACATTAAAAAATTAAGGTCATGTATGAAAAAAATTTCAGGTCATATTGCCAACAATGAACTAATATAAGCAATAGCTCTTACAATAAAAAAAAGACTGCATTGGTCATAAACTAGAAAAGTGAAAGAGGAGGTAAACTATTGCAAACAAAAATTCTTAATATTTTATTTTGATACTAATTTGTTTTTGGTTTTTATTTATTTTTTTTATTTTGTTTTTTTGGGGTCATACCCGGCAATTCACAGGGTACTCCTGGCTCTGAACTTGGGAATTATTTCTGGTGGTGCTCAAGTTACCATATGGGATTCTGGAAATCGAACCCAGGTCAGTCGCACGCAAGGAAAATGGAAGGTATTGAACATCCTTACAAAATGCCTGTGAAGTCTCTGTGCTATCACTCCAGCCCCTAATATTTTTAATTTTATGCTATTTTCTCAGTTTTCAATGATCTGTAATAGGTTTCTTGGCCTGAACATTTATTGCAATAAAATATTATAATTGTAATAACCATTTTACAGACGTTTTGCTCTTCTTTAGAATACTTCATGTTAGGGCTTCTAATGGTCAAAAGATGATTATTTTATGTCTATAGAATGCTTAGATCTCCAGCATGAAATATGTTTCCTAATAGTCATTTAAGACTATCATTATTTCGCAACTAAAAGAATAATATCACTCCTAATTTGAAGCTTTTGTGCTTTATTAAAGAGATGGTTTATTTCTGCCAAAAACTTTCATAAATTATTAATCTCTAAAATGAATATATTTGTATTTGATACTACGTTCATTAAAGACAAAGAACTTTTAAATCATGAGGAATTTTTAACCTCATAGCAATTTATACACAAAATTTATTTCACAATTGATTTTAGATTTATTTTGCTAATTTTTTTGCCTTTTTTGGGTCACACCCAGTGATACACAGCATTATTCCTGGCTCTGTGCTCAGGAATTTCTCCTGGAGGTGCCCAAGGGACCATATGGGATGCTAGAAACCAAACCTGGGTTGGTCGCATGCAAGGCAAACACCCTACTCTCTGTGCTATTGCTCCAGCCCCTTATTTTACTAATAAGCTATTCTCTATGAGAAATATTACAGAGGTATTGTCTGGAGAATGACCTATTAATTAGTAAAATAAGATGAAAAGTACTGATATTTCAAAACTTGGATGTTCATCAAATTATAGAAAAATGAAATAAAAGGAAGAGTTAGTATAGTGAAAATGGACAAGAAACAAGTTAGATTTAGTTTATCTTATGGTTTTATGTTTGACTATACTGCCAAGATTGAATTCAAGGCCTCAAATATGTGAAGTGAGCCACATTCCTGGTCATGGATACTTTGTGTTTGTGTTGTTGTACATTAAATATTGAGGTAATAATGCTCATTCCATGTTAATATTTATGTTTTAGATGTGCAAAGTTAATGTATCACACCCTCCACCAAGAAAACAATCCCATCACTGTGCCTATGTCCCATGTCGTCCATCCTCTGTTATGGAGAGTTTAGTCTATCCCAATTTTGCTGTGTGATCTAGAGTCTAGACAAGTCATAACTCCTCTTGTACTCATACAAGAAATCTGGGCCAGTGATGTTGAATAATTCACTGGCCTCAGGTTGCCGACCCTGGCAGATGCTTTCCAAGTTTACCTATACATTTATGTAACATCTGTTGCATAAATATGTATTAAGCATCTTTGAGCTAGGGTTTAATTTTTTTTATTTACCACTGCTAATTCTGTGGGCAGGTTAATTTTACAAATGAGGAAATTGAGACCTAGAAATATTAAGTTACACTGACTGATATTGCCGGAAGAGAATGGAGCCAAAGTTAATATATTTTAAATCAATGTTTCCTCATTTCCAACAGAAATTTCCCCAAATGGGAAACCAAATATGAGAATAATTATGTGAACAACTGCTGAAATAATAACGTATATTAAGGATATACTAAAAGGGCCCACATCAGATGCATGTTTTTCACAACACAAATTAAAATACGCATCTGAGAAAGTACCTGCAGAAGTGCAGGTGCCCAATCACATGACATAGCTATCTCATTTCCTTTTAGCATATTTCCTTCCCAGAGCAACATTACAGGTTGAAAAATCTGATGCTAATCTAGTTAGGGGTGAATTCAGACACTCTAATTTGGCAAGACATTAATACTGGAAAATGTCTGGAGAACTACAGGCAAGATCCTTCAGAAAAAATTGTCAACAAAAAAGTCCCTGAGCACTCATACAATTGCAAAAATATGTCCTTCCCAAAGTAAACTCAGTGCTAGCAAGGAAATGAAGATTCTAAGTAATTTCTGCAACTTCCAGGGCTGCATCTTTGAATAGAGCTGCTTCTCTGCAGGGAAAAATAGAAAAAGCAATGAAGTCAGGCACTATGGGGGATAGAGAATCAGACTCATTACTGGCAGGTTCTATCTTGGGAAGGGAGGGTCATTGACTTACTCTGATACCAAGATAAGGAAACATGAATCACTTCAATTGAATATAGAGTACAAGAAGTTACTGAGTCTCAGGAAATGTTGCTTTACAGTGTATTTTAGAATCCCATTCAATTGCCCCTCCACTCACCCACACTAAGTAGTTTTAAGGTAGTGAAGGCACAACTGAGGATGTTAAGTCAGTACTTAGATCAAAGAACTTGGCTATAGATAAGCCATGAACAATCAGCCCAGGCACTTGCTTTCATGAGGGTCAACTAGATAACTGAACTGGTACAAATGAACAGAGAGTAGATTTAGGGGGATTGATTAGATGGAAAGAGGTGGTCTAACTCTTATACTCACAATTTAATAAGGAAGGAGTATGAAATTCCGCAAGCCTATGCCTCTATGTGAAGAATTTTTAATGGAACCCTGGGAGAGTATGATGCATGTACTTAGAGCTGGGGAACAGAGGACACCTAACCTTCGATAACTAAGGAAAAGTGAAAGTAGCTGGGGGGAGGACTATATCATGTTTAAACATATCAAATGTTCCCATTAGCCAAACATCAGATATGAAATCCTTGGAAAGAATATAAAATTAGGGTTCTACTAAAAGAATTTCAGCTGTGAGACTTCCGTAATTTCTCCTGGTGTCTACCTTTCCCATCTGCCCATTTCTATCTACCTCTTAATTCTCAAGATAGCCAGAAAGCTGCCTCTCACCCAAAGCCTCCAACCAAGATCTATATATCCCACTGGCTGCCATTTCAAACCCAGAAGATAATCAAGAGAAAATAGAAATAAAGCTTACTGATCTGCACAGAGAAATCATTAAGAGGAAGAGGAAGAGATACTTTGTTTGATTCTGGAAATTTTGCAGCTGAGAATCCAAGCAATTTTGCTCATCATCTCTAGTGGTGTCTGAGCCTTTACCTTTCTCTCCCCTGTTCTGCTTCTTAAGATAGGATTTTAATCTATTTTTATACTCTGCTTCTAGGTCTGCCCTGAGTTCTTCACTATATTTAACAGGGTATGTCCCTATCAAAAGGGGCATCTTCCGTCTATCTTTGCTCTCCTCCCCAATTAATTGTACTCCATCTCCCACCTAGCTTGTGCGGGATACTGGCTACACTCTTATAGGACAGAAGTTTCAGGGAGATAAAAAATGGCTGTCAGGAGAAATTCCACCAAAATCAAGGAGGCTCAACAATGAGAACCATCAAGTCAGTCTCCCGAGACTCAACCAAATTGCTAGTATGGTACCAACTTGCACTAACCTATCTTGAATGGGGACCAAGAAGCTCAATCTCTCCTTTGCTAGCTATTGGTAAACTCAGAATGACTGCTAGCAAGCTGGGGAGGAGACGGACCTAGGAGAGAGAAAAGGGACTGCTGCTTAATCCCTACATGGCTCTTTCCTGGGTGACTGACAGAGGGATACAATCTAACAATGATCAAGTTCTGGGCTGTACTAGTATTCGAAAAGGTCATTGCAATATCTAACAAAAGATGACTATTGGACTTGAAAGTGACCATGACACTTCCCATTATGCAAGAGTAACTCGAAAAAGTCCAGGAAATTTTTTTCCTGAATTTTCATCTAAGAGGCAGGATCTTTGCAGTGAATATATTTTAAAGGGAGAGTGGTAAACAACAACAATAACAACAAAAATGAAATTTTCTGATCACTTATTATGAATTCTAATGTGCTGGTAACAGTGATTACCTAAGGCATTTTCCCCCACTTTCTTTGCCCACAGATTGCTTTAGATGGCTAATGGGGGAGAGAACTCCATTTGAAAATTAACTCTGGTTGGCTCTGTTCAGTGTATTTTAACAGAGTGTAAATTTGACTCTTCATGAATACACAGAGTGTTCTGTAGCTGGTAAATGTTATGGGAGTTTCCTCAACATGGTTCTCCCCACGCTTCTTGGCCTGAAAATGAGCCCTCTCCCACCAGACACCTTTCCTTCTGCCATAGACAATGTGTACAAATGCTCCAGACATAGAGCATTTCCTTCACCACATGTCCACAGCCTGTACCCCAGAAGAGCTCCCAGTTTTGCAGGCTTAATAGTTTGTGTGCTTTCCCACTCATTCCCTAGGTCCGATAAACACAAAATTTGCCTAAACTGTATCAAAACCCAAAGGAAACTTCAGGATGCATATGTTTACTTCTATCACCTTTTACATATTTGAAACTCTTGTTTTTTTAAATGAAAGGCCCTATCTTCCGTGAGGTATTCAAACTCTCTCTCTTCTAAGTAGGAGCATTCTTTGCCCCCAGGAAAGGGCACTCATATTGTGACATAACCACATAATGTCATATCATGGTCACAAAATGTAGTTATAATAGAAAGAGTAGCATATGTGTTTATTGCTATAGTTTACTTTTGTATATATGGGAGGAGGAACAAGATGTAACCACAATCTTTTTCTTGGAGATATTTGATTCCTACACTCTGGACCTTCTCCTAGGAAACTGGTTAGAAGGAGAGTGTCAGTAACAAGTCTACCTACCCACAGTCTGCTCCCCAGAGATCACAAATAAAGCAAAATAAAACCGCAAGAATATGTCAACATGGAGGGAACACCACTTCTGTTACAAGCAGTGTACCAAGTAGAGGCTTTCAAATTTTGTCATAGTCAAACTCAAACCAGATGAAGATTTGAAACTGAGGCAATAAAAAATAAAATGTTGTCAAAGTTTGGGGAGCAGACAAAACAAGTCTTTGTCCAACAAAAAAGTCTCCATTTTTTCTTACTGGGGTAGCAGGAGCAATAACTTTGGTGACTGCTGGTCCAGCCCTTGAAGTCAGGATACTAATTGTGCAGTTACTCACAGTATAGTTTGTCCACATTATTAGTTACCTGGATCATTTTATTACCCAAACAAATTGGTTTTATATTACTGATTCACAATGAAGTTAGTTGTTATTTAGAGGAGAAAGAAGCAGTCAAACAGACACGGATCATAGAAGATCATGGATTAACATATAGCATGCAACTATTATGAGCTACTCCAGTGCTAATAGATTTGAAATTGAATCTCATTCAATCCTTACATCTAGTTATTATTCCATCTTATTGATGCCTCAGTACCTGTGAACAAAATGTGTAAATATTATGTTATTATTACTCCCATCAGAATAAAATTATAACTATAAAGGCATGGTGAGATATGAGGTTTTACTTAAATATCTGCATGAATACTGTCCAGTTGTGTTTGTGAAAAACTAAAATTTTATTCTTACTCCTGATTATTTACTCAAGAATATGTCAATAAATTGGATTGGGAATAGAAAAAATAGCTGACTGAGAAATTAAATGTTACATTATAAAATTTGTTATTGTTATGTCATATAAACAAGCAGTACTTTTAACATTACAGAACAGTTTGTGCTTAGAAACAAAAAATAGACAACATATTAATTGTTGCATGGGTTTATCTTATTAGTAATAGAGTTCTCCCATATTTTCAATGAACTAATGATTCCAGGTTGTACATGCATTATTTATCATAGAATATTAGACATTTTTCAGGGACAGCAATTCTAAGATATTTCAAAGTTTGGCAATCATACTTTTGTGAAAAAAATATAACCATGTTATAAACCTACTAAGTTAATATGATTTTAAAAAAATATATTACATAAATATTTTCATGTTTTTCTTTGCTCAATATTTTTAAGCAAAGTAACTTTTTTCTTTGCTTAATTTTCATGTAACTTTAAAATATACTTTTCTTTGTGGGTCTAGAGAAGAATAATCATCACACCTTGAGAAGATGGACATAGAGTAACAAATTTAGCAATTATATATTAAAGACTCATAAAAATTATGTAAGGTTGATGCTTTTGATGAGAGTATGTGAACTTTCATGACTTACTATTTACTTTCTTTGAACTTCCTGATGCTTACATATAAATCTCAGTCATTGGCAAAAAGGAGGGATGAATGCAGATACACATTTTGATGCTCGATGGTGATGAATTCAGTTCAGGATAAAATCAAGATGGTAGGGGCTGGAGCGATAGCACAGCAGGTAGGTCATTTGCCTTGCATGTGGCCGACCCAGGTTCAATTTCCAGCATCCCATATGATCCCCTGAGCACTGCCAGGAGTAACTCCTGAGTTCAGAGCCAGGAATAAGCCCTGTGCATCGCTGGGTGTGATCCAAAAAGAAAAAAATATCAAGATGGTATAGAGTCCCTGAAATACAAGGCAGTGAGTCTAGAAATTTTGCAAATATAAAATAAATATTGGCCAAGATAGTCTTTCTAGTTTGTGATTCTCTCTCTGAAAATTAATAACACCTGATTACACTTGTTATATACGCTATAATTAACATGACTTTTAGATATGCTTTCTGAATTTGATTTTTTAAATATATGCAGAACATTAACTATATTACTATTCCCATTTATAAATAAAGGCTCTAAAATTCAAATTGGTGAAATTCTCTGTCGAATATTACTTTGTAATATCTGAGTGTGGGACCCAAAATCTTGTGAATGACCTGTCAAGGAGACTGATAGCCAAGTATGATTCCACATTATGGTTTTCTTGTTTCTAAATGTTATCAATATCGATAACTCCTGCCCAATATCTTCAATAAGCATACACAGAAAACACATATTCATTAAGCTTCTATTGAACACACAGTGTGAGTTCCATTTTTAAGGCACCAGGCACAAAGTAAATGGATACACTCAGAAAAAAAAAATCAAAATAGAAGCAACGTTCTGCTGAAAGTGTTTTTTTTTTTTTTTAATAACCAGTAAACTTAGGGAACCCCAGAGAGATAATCATTAGACATTCAGTTTTTCACCTGCAACCCAGGACTAAAGGGAATAGAACATTCAACAACCCTAAAATATATTACTAAAAGACACTTTTACTCATATTTCTAATTTAAGTCCAAATTTAAGTCCTTGCAATATAATTTTCATTAATATATATTATATTTAAGAACTAGAGAGGGATTTCCTGATGTCCAAAGAGAGAAAAGTATACTGTGAAGTAATGAGTAGATAGGAATAACCCCAAAAAGCATCTCAGAATATTCAAGGAAAATTAAGGAAAAGGAGAAGTAGAGAAGTGCTAATTGATAAAACCCTTCCAAGTTGGTTTTTTGTAACTAATATTAAGACATTACAGTGGCTAAAGCAGCAGAGAAATGCAAGAAAGGATTGGATGCTTTAACATACAAAACTGATTTTCATATTGGTTAAAAAAGACATAATCAAAAGAAAATGCATCTTTAGTTGAAGTCAAAAGGAAATTAATGTTTATCAAGAGCCTTTAATACTAATGATTTAAACGTCTTTCAGTGCTGTCTTGCCTTAGTTCTAACAAATAATGAAAACCTCTTACATTAATAACTACTTGCCATTTCAAGTAATTAAATTCTAATTTATTTGTGTATTCAATCGCAGTTAATGTATTCGTTTTATTATAGCGAGAAGGTAAGCGTGGGATTGCCTTGAAAGATCAGAAGGATCTAAAAATAATACAAACTGAAAAGTCAAACTATTCATTTGAGCACATTACAGTTATCCTGGATATGTATAACATATCCATGAATGTTTCCATATATTACTTTAAGCATTATTGTTTTGGCAGTTGATTCTTGTGTGTTTGTGTATATGTGTGTGTCTGTGTGTCTGTGTGTCTGTGGTTGGGGAGAGGAGGAGGTTGCAGCCTGGCAGTGCCCAAGGCTTATTCCTGACTCTAAGCTCAGCAATCGTTCCTAGTGGTGCTCAGGGGACCATATACAGTGCTGGGGGGTGGACCAAGATAAGTCATGTCCAAACAAGCACATTAACTATCTATCTCTCTAGACCCTGTCAGTTGATTCTTAAAGATTTTTCTCTAACTCACCAAATTTGTAATCTGTCCTCTTCAACTCAACAAGGAAAAGGAAAAGACTTGTAAATGATCTCATGTTTCCACAGTAAACACAGTCAGGAGGGGAAGATGAATTCAGCTAACACATTGTTGCCACTGTTATTCTTAGAAGTTGAGGAATTCTCAAGCTATAGAAAATGTGTTTTCCCTTATGGGATTTCCTAGAGAAAATAAAGGTTGACTGAAGCCTGAAGGTTATATTTGATTACATTTACACATCAAAAAGGGGGGAGAAAGAGATTAATACATACATATGTATGTATATATATGTGTGTATATAGATAGAAAGATAGATTAGATAGATAGATAGATAGATAGATAGATAGATAGATAGATAGATAGATAGATAGATAGATAGATAGATAGATATTTGGGGGCCATATTTGGTTATGCTTAGGGATTTACCTATGCTTCTGTACTCAGAGATTAGTCCTGGTGGACTCAGGGAACCATATGGGGTGTTGGAGATCAAGCCTGGGTGCGTGACATGCAAGGCAAGTGCCCTACACCCTGAAATATTCCTCTGGCCCCTACTAAATATTTTTTAATGTAAAATTCACAAAATTGATAACACAGGTGATGAAATAACTGAATAAAAGGAAGCACCACTAAGCATACCCAGGGATTAGGAGAGTAAGAAGTCACTGTATCCCTGGGATAAAGGACTGATGGCAGATCTACGGATGAGATCAATCCAAGGCATAGTGGGGCTTAGTCGGTTTGTCCAGCTTGAAATGGGGCCACAGAGAAATCCAGATAAAGGTAATTACTCTGACTTCTTCCTTCCTTTTCTCTAGTATAGTGGAGAGGGGAGGAAATATGCCCTGGAGACAGTTGAAGAGAAGCCAGTAAAACAGCTAAAGGGATACAAGGCAGAGTTAGTAAAAAGTCTTAGAACCAGATTCATTTTATTCTAAAGTACTTCTCATCTTCCCAGGGGCTTCAGGAGCTGTGGTTCTCAGTGCTGACCCCACTGAAACATAACACCCTCTCACAAACACAGGCTCAATCTTCTGGAGGATTAAAATCAGCTGAGGATGAAGTGACAATATATGTGAGAATTGTTTGTGAATTCACACTTGATACCTGAGGATTCCAGAAATATCCTGATAAAAGTAGTCAGGAGTAGGGAAGAGAGTATGCTTAAAACCTCTCAGTACTCAAGGATAAAATTGTAAACTTGAATTATTACCATAAATAAGGCTGAACATTAGGTGTAGACTGATGGTACCTTGGAAAATTCTGGCTACTCATGCATGTAACTGAAACATATATATCAATGCTATTAGTGATTATTGTATTTTTACTTGCTGACATATCTATAATGATCACTTATTACTTTAATAAGGTGCTATATGTAATTCATTCTATTTGGGATACTTGCTGTTCTCCTGCTTGGATTTTCCAGATGTGCTTTCGAGCAATTAGCAAATGATTATCCATTTCAAGACAGTGATCCTTACCTAGAGGACTGCTTGCTAGGAGCATATTTAATTGGCCTGTTTTTCAAAATCAGGCATTCATGCTCTCATTCTTGAGCGCCTCTCAAAATCCTGTGACCAAGAAAGTACTAACATTCTTCTAAACATTTGGCAAGTTTCTCTCTCACTTCTAAATTCTGCTTGACCTTCTGCACTTCAAAAAAAACAGTGACCAAAATACAAAGACAGTCTACAGAATGGGAAAGTATATTCACCCAATACCCATCTGATAAGGGGTTGGTATCAGGAATATACAAGGCACTGGTTGAATTCTACAAGAAGAAAATATCCAACCTCATCAGAAAATGGAGCAATGAAATGAACAGAAACTTTCTCAAAGAAGAAATCCGAATGGCTAAAAGGCACATGAGAAAATGCTCTACATCATTAATCATCAAGGAGATGCAGATCAAAACAACAATGAGTTATCTCATACCACAGAGACTGGCCCACTTCCAAAAAAACAAAAGCAACCGGTTTTGGCGCAGATGTGGGGAGAAAACGACTCTTCTTCACTGCTAATGGGAATTCCGACTGGTTCAGCCCTTTTGGAAAACAATATGGACACTTCTCAAAAAATTAGAAATAGAGCTCCCATTTGATCCAGCAATACCACTCCTGGGAATATATCCTGGAGAGGCAAAAAAGTATCGTTGAAATGACATCTGCACTTGTATGTTCATTGCAACACTGTTTACAATAGCCAAAATCTGGAAAAAATGCGAGTGCCCAAGAACAGATGACTAGCTAAAGAAACTTTGGTACATCTATACAATAGAATAGTATGCAGCTGTTAGAAAAGATGAAGTAATGAAATTTGCATATCAGTGGATCAACATGAAAAGTATCATGTTAAGTGAAATGAATCAGAAACAAAGGGACAGACATAGAAAGATTGCACTCATCTGTGGAATATAAAGTAACAAAAATGGAGATTAACACTCAAAAATAGTAGAGATAAGGATCAGGAGGTCTGCCCCATGGCTTGGAAACCAGCCTACATGCTGGGAGGAAAGGCAGCTCAGATAAAGAAGGGAACACCAAGTAAGGATGTTGGGAGGACCCATTCAGCCATTCAGGTTGAAAGACGCTTGCCGAAAGTAGACTATCGACCAAATATGATGGCCACTCAATACCTCTATTGCAAACCACAACACCCAAAGGAGAGAGAACAAAAGGGAATGCCCTGCCACAGAGGTGGGTGGGGTGGTCGAAGGGATACTGGGAATATTCATGGAGGAGAATAGGCACTGGTTGAGGGATGGGTAAATGATCATTGTATGACTAAAATGTAAACACAAAAGTTTGTAAGTTTGTAACTGTACCTCACAGTGATTCACTAATAAAAAAGTTAAAAAATTAATGAATAAATATATAAATAAATAAATTTTGCTTGACTTTCATCTCCTTAAAGCAATGACTTCAAGAAACCAGTGGTTGTCCATCCTTCTTCTGTCCTTGAAGTATATCCAGATCTTCTTAGTAGCCTGCTCACCAGTTTTTGGTGCTAAAGAAATTTCTTTCATATTGACCTGGAAGCTATCTCTTCAATATGTGAAAATTGGAAGCAATAACCTCCTTTTGTTCCTTTGTGATATCTAACCTCATAGTGGCCCCTGCTTCAAGTTGTAAAATTCCCTCCTGGCATGAAGCTGGGGTAAAGTTTACTCTTTCTTTGGAAAAAGTCAAGTCAGCAAACACAGGTGACTGTGAATTTTCCCCACCTCAGCACTGAGAACCCTCCAGTGAAAAATTACTGTGAACTTGTATTTAACACTATCAACTCTTCCTCTCTTGATGAATTTGATCTTTCCCCCAGATTACAGTTTGATCTCTCTCCCAGTTAATACAGCAGAAAGTCTATCTGCTTAACTATTCTCTACGCAAGTCTTACTGACGTATACCAGATCCCTCCTGGGATCATTCTATAATGCTACAAATCACTCAGTTTTTAACAAGGGGGAAGTAGGATTCCCAGTAAATGGACCCTCTTTCTGGAAAGCTTTGGGAGATCATTTAGGTGTGAACTCAGAAGGCTCTTGTCTAAAGCTATTTGGATTTTACCTTGAAGAATTCTACTGAACACAAGACCATAAGACCCATTTGTAAGCTACCTGCACAAAGTAAATGGAAATATGTATAAACAAGTTTTCTGTGCTTCTCCCAGAAGACTTCTACTTAAAAAAATTATGTTAGGTTCATTCTCTCCTCTCCCCTCTATTAATTCCCTTCTCTTTCACAACAACAACAATAACAAATGCACTCCTCTATCTTATTTGAAATAAGTATGCACCATCACAATCATTTGTTTAGAAAATTCCAGGCTTGCAGTATGTGACAGCAACCATATCCAACTATAGTGAAGGATCTTGCACCCAGAATCTCAAGAACTTCGGGTGGGATGTCTTCAGAAGCCACCTATTACAGTGAAGTCTCACTGCAGAAAGTATCTTTGCCTGAGACCCCTTGTTCATCAGGCACAAAGTTTCATCACTCAGGAATTAAAGACTCAAGACTCGGTAGTGCCAATACCTCAGGCTCTTGTTTCATTCAGAAAATAAAACTGTTTTCAGTTTACCTCACCAGTTCAAGTGCTGCCATAAAATGTATCCAAATTGGCCTTCTTCAGAATTTAGCTTCTTTCTCTTCTCCACCTTCCTTCCTACCCCTTGTCCAACAGTTTTGGTCCCAAAGAATTTTTTGCAATGAGTATCATGTCTGATTCTCAGGAAGTGCAACCTGAATCAGGGCTTTATAAGAATCAGGTGGGCAGAATGAATAGGGAATTTATATTTCCTCTTTGAAGAGGCAGCCAAATGGAAGGTAAAAATAAGGATGGCCACCTACTGAGAACAGAGTTAAGCATTTTAATACATACTATGTAATCCTCACAAAATTGGAAAGTTGATATTTTCTTCTTTATGTTTACTTCTGAAGAATACAGTTCACAGAGGTAAAAATAAAAAATACCTTCAACTCAGGTATCCCAGCTCAGAGACAGATTGGGCCTGCTGTGCCTGATTCCCCTTCATCCTGTTGCTCATAACCTAACAACTTCATCTTGGTTAAGAAAGCTTCACGGACAAGCACCCTTGTTTGGCTCCGAGAGCTCTGCCTTTAAGAAATAAGTATTACGATGGAACATAAAAGCGCCTTCCGGTGAGTAGTGTGAGAACAACCCATGTAAAGTTCAGCTTCCTCCCCATCAGTTCCAGGATTTGCTCCCTGCTGAGAACAGAGAAAGGTTGTCAGGTCCATTAACCTCTGCAAATGTAAATGAGAACCCAGATGCTCTCATCTAAAATAAAATCCTCCCCAGCATATGGTCAGGTTTAACAAGTTGTTTTTAAGACTGGAGCTCCCAAACAGCTCATCTATACAAGAATAAGATCAAATGGGACTAAGAAACATCAGTCAACCCATTCTCCTGGGTCTAGATATTAACCCCAGGAATGATCAGCTACGAAGAGTAACATCTCCTGTCAATATCAATTCCATTTGCAAAGCAGATTGTTTTATTATTTTATCCAAAATGTTTTGCCTTGGTAACCAGGAGATAGTGCATTGTGGATGAATCCAACATGCAGCTGATAGTTACCTAATTCTGTGGCTGGAGGTATCAGCTGAGGAAAAGGCGACACTTGCTCCTGAGGAAATCATTCTTCGCCAGCTGCTGAAGATCCAGCCCAGTGGTGGAATGTATACCCTGCATGTACATAGTCCTGTTTTCGGTCTCTAGAACTGAAAAAGATAGTGAAGATTTTTTATAAAAAAAAATATGTTCAATATTTTAAAAGACGTTTTAAAAGTATAGTCAACTGGAACATTTTTACATTTTTAGTTGTGTGATAAACAAGGCAGTGGTATGTGTGTGTGTGTGTGTGTGCGCGCACATATAAATAAGTGGGAGCAGCAACAGAATAGAGAATACATCTTCTAGTCAGACTTTCTAAGTCCAGACATGCTTCCTAGAGGAAGACATGGAGAGAGTGAGTTTAAATGCTTATAAATTAGCCCATGGATGTTTCAAAGGGCATAAGGAGAACTCATTATTGGGAGGGGAATTATTCTGAAGGTTCAACAAATGAACCTTTCATATCTTGGACAGTCTAAAAACTTTGGGACAAAGTTCTTTTTAAATGGTCTTTGAACAATGTAAACTTCTATAATGTATTTTACATACTTTATGGGCTGAAGTGATAGCACAGCGGGTAGAGCATTTGCCTTGCATGCGACTGACCTGGGTTCGATTTCTCTATCCCTCTCACAGAGCCCAGCAAGCTACCAAGAGTATCCCACCTGCAGTGCATAGCCTGGCAAGCTACCCATGGCGTATTTAATATGCCAAAAATAGTAACAACAAGTCTCTCAATGGAGACGTTACTGGTACCTGCTGGAGCAAATCGATGAGGAACGGGATGACAGTGACAGTGAGAGTGACATACTTTACAAATAATAATAAATGTAATGTTTGTGAACTCATCAGATATTTATGAAGTTCTGTTGAGCATTCTTTACTTATCTAGGCCCTATAGTTGCAAATATCAATAAGAGCTGCTCTTCCTCCTATTGTGAGTACTTTCCATAAGTCAGAAACCCTCATCTTAAGACCATCTATCATTGGTGGTGGAAAATGTGCATTGGTGGAGAATGGGTGTTCGATCATTGTATGACTAAAACTCAAACATGAAAGCTTTGTAACTGTATCTCATGGTGATTCAATATATATATTATATATAAAGATAGGTCTGTGCTTCTTATTCAAGATGACACAAATCATTTGGCAATTTTAAAAAATCTCAGTACTAAGATCATATCCTACCAATTAAATTTGAACTCGGGGAGAGGACTATAACACTATTAATCCATAAATCACAAATGATTCAAGTTTAATATACTGGCAAGTTAGAGAAAGAGTAATAGAATGCTGGAGAGAGTAATAGAATGCATGAAGGTGCATCAGGTTCAATATCTGGAACCACATACAATCCTCTGAGCACCACCAGTATTGATTCACAGATAGGATTATGCTCTGAGCACAGCCAGGTATGCCCCTCAAAAATAAATCAACCCCTTCCAAAAGTGTACAGGAGAAATGATCCTTGGCTAGGTGCCATCTGGTCCCCTGTGGGGACCCAGGGTATTTCAAAGGGGGCACAGATGAAACCCATGTAAATGCTTCAGTATGAAACAGAAGGTCAACCATTTGGGTAGCAGGTAGAGGGGAGAAGAAACAAGGCTACAAAGAGAGGCACAATCAGAAAAGGATTAAGAAACACTGTACTAAAACAGTGCTCAAAGTATACTGGGAATCCAAGTTACAGGGGACTGAGAAAGTCTGGGACAGAGCTCAAGAATCCATATGTTAACAAGTTCACAGGCAATGCTGATAGTTTCGTAACAGACTGAGAATTATTACACTAGAGAATTGAATTGTATTTATCTCACCAGTAAATAATAACTAACTAATAATTCATCACTTAATGAAGCTCTCTACTTTAGAGCAAATTTCCTTCTTCTATATCCATTTCGTGTCTCAATTGCTTCTTTAGCAGTAGGGTTGAAAATGCCAGGGAAGTTTTTTAAAAGAGCCTGACACATGGCTAGAGTGATATGTAAGCATTGACTGGGATTATTATTCTGAAATCTTCTGAAATCAGCCCAATGCTTTTATTGATTGGCTTGTGATACATTTGCAAATATGAAAATGCTTTCTTTATCAACCAGATTTCCCAGATAGTACAATGTGGTAGGATATCCCATGAGACAACAAAGAAAAACTCATTGAATACCAGGTCAAAATACTAATAATATTTCCCTGGTTTATTAGGAATAGGGTCCCAGTAAAAGAGATAATATATGTTTGCAAATAAATGTACCTGAAAGCAATACATACTTAATATAAACATTAAGAAATAGATGAGTAAATTTCTGTGTATCAGAAGAGATCTGATACCTGGTTGTGACAATAACTGATATGGTTATAACATGAAAAAAGTGGCAGTAGCTTCAGATCATAAAAAATGAATAGGAGCTGAATACACAATGTTAGTGAAGAAAAGGGATGGCACTTCAAGAAGAAGGAATTGCAAGAGAAAGAGTAAAGGAATAATCACAAGAGTCAGTATAATTCAGTGAAACAGAGAATATGCTTTAATAAAATCATCTTCATGATATTTATGTTATCTTATAGCCTACAGAACCAGCCCTTTCCTGATGTCTGCCTTGGTAGGTGAATAAATATTAATGTTAAATTGTTGATGTATATTTATGAATAAAATTCCTTGCTCTGAAAAATATGAAAGGAATAAGTGGTGTGCGTGTGTCTGTGTATGTGTGTTTGTGTGTGTGTATGTCTCTGCATACACACACATGCGAATGCCCAATTAAGTATTGTGGAAGTCAGCCAGTCCCAAGGTGCTTCATTTTGTAAATAGTTCTGGTACTTTTCCAAAGCATATCTTAATTGGATTTCACCTCTCCTAATTGTATATTTAGCATACTAACAGAAAGCACCGGGCCTGAAATCAAATCACAACTATATAATAATTGGCTATTTAAACATCCCCTCATGGTATGGGTGCAAGTAATGACTTTGCCAGACAATGCTCCATGCTGGATTAGGACACCCCCACACCACATTGTCTGGAGCTGGTAGAGTACTAGTTATACAGAAAAAGAAGAATAAAGAAATAGGTCAGGTAGATGATGATCAGGTTTGCACACCTTCCGCTTGGATACCAGAGTGCAGTTTTCTCTGGGAAGGTGCTACCAAGATATTCAGCCCAACTTGAGGGGCCTGAGAGTTCAGTGCTCAGGGCTCTGATGGGCACTGCTCAGACCCCAAAGTGCCCTGCAGCCATTAGGCTTACATTAGCAGCTCTCTTTCACCAGGGATCCATGCAGTGCCAAGAATCTAATTAGGGGATTTGCATATGCAAGACATAGACTTTGGCTCTTTCAGATACTCCCCAATCCTGCACCAGAGTTTTACAGAATCTAAAACATGTCACTATTTGTAAAGAAGGTGGGAGGTGGGGTGGTGGAAGAAAAGTCTGATAGAGATCAAGAAAGAAAGGAAATTATATATCTAGTCTTAAAGCAAAGTTCGGACCTTCCACTCTCTTTTTCTCACTCACATTCCATTTAATCATTATTCATTTTTCATTATGTTTATTAAAAGAAAGTTCCCAAATTTACACTCAAGGTAAGGGGAATTTGTCTCTACTTCTTAAAAGCAAATGTGTCTAAGAATGTGGTGATTTAAAAATGTATATATATGTATTATTTTGCTTTTTGATTCACATCTGGCAATACTCAGGGATTGCTCCTGGGTTTGTGCTCAGGAATTACTCCTGAGGGGTGGCCGGGGGGCCATATGGGATGCTGGGGATTGAAGCAGGGTTGGCTGTGTGCAAGCAAACACCCTACCAACTGTATACTCTTGCTCCAAGTGAGGGTTTTTAAAACTACCAAGTCAAGCCATCGAAGTTTTCTTTTTGAAAATTTCATGCAAATGAATTCATACTACGTTTTTATTATTTGTTTTTTGGTTTGCTTTTTTGGGGCTTTTTGGGTCACATCCAGCAATGCTCAGGGGTTGCTCCTGGATCTGCACTCAGAAATTACTCCTGGTGGTGCTTGCCAACAATCAACCCAAGTTGGCTTCATGCAAGGAAAATACCCTATCTGCTGTGTTATCACTCTGGCCCTGTTTTTTATTTTAATGCTGTATTATGTAGCAAAATGTATTCTTGAGACACAACCCTGTTGTTAAAAATATAAGTGACTCACGATTCTTTTTATTATTGAGTACTATTCCACTGTATGAGTGCATCATATTTTTTAAATTGATTCACTGAAAAAAACTATTATTTTAGACTCCTCTTAGGAGACCTATGTGTTAGGTTTTGATTTTGATCTGAAAATCATATTGAACTATGCATAAATATTAACTTTTAGAAGAATTTTCAGGTTTGTGTTATATAATATACTAAAAATAGATAAAACATTACTATAAGGACAACCACCTTAGTTTACCTAGAATGTGTAACATAATCAATGTTGGGATGATTAGGTAACAAATAATGTCATCAAAGCATAAACCTTATTCAGTCATAATATGCTGGGCCCAGATATAGAGCTCTTTCAATTAGCCACATTTTCCAAATTTACTCTCAACAATATGTATAGGGAAAAAGAAAAATTAAAGATTCTCACTTTTTTATAGCAAACAGACTTGGGAATAACTCAGATTACATTAGAAAATTTAGTTTCTATCACTAAACATATGAAGTTTTGCTAAATATCAGACTCTCTTCTCAAAAAAAAATTATTCCCATAATTTAGCTTTAACATCATCTCTCTAAGGAATGTGAAGCTTTTCACAGAGCACTCAAATGAAGTTCACAGAGCTGTTTTCTATGTAGGAAATACTTTCATTTCTTCCTCTGCATCTGTCAGATGAATTGGTGGAACAGTCAAAGTCTTCACAGACCTATAAAAGATTAATCTCTCACCCTGGCTCATATACTCCCTCTGGAGCATCTTTCCAAGCCAGACGTGGCCACCAGAAGCTATCACAGTATCAGTGCAGACAGCAAGAGTGACACACAAAGGCTCAGTTCAAGTCTCTGAATTTCCTCCCAGGATTTACAAAACTCAAAACTGCAACAATGGTTCAATAAATAAGTAGCAGTCTTTTTCATAAAGCAAACCTCATAGAGATAAGTCACTGTCATTGTCGTCCCGTTGCTCATCGATTTGCTCGAGCGGGCACCAGTAACATCTCCATTGTGAGACTTGTTGTTACTGTTTTTGGCATACCGAATACGCCACGGATAGCTTGCTAGGCTCTGCCTTGCGGGCGAGATACTCTCAGTAGCTTGCCAGGCTCTCCAAGAGGGGTGGAGGAATCAAATCCAGGTCGGCCATGTGCAAGGCAAATGCTATTGCTACTGTCCATAGAGATAAGTAGCTTATTATTTCTGAACACTGCAAGTAAACATTGAAAAAGTATCCCCATGCATCTTGGGAAGAAACTGAACACATCCCACATGGTGCTCAGTAGTATCGGAGACCTCACTGACCATTCTGGGCCAGTGGAGTTGGCAGTTCAGTGCAAGGCCCCAGCATACAAAGCTGCTTGGGTCCTGCAGTACAAGAGATACATGGACAACCCTGGTAGTGCTGGTGACCTCCAGGGCCATACCCAGAGATGCTCAGGGGCCACTAGGCCTATACTCAGTAATGCCTGGGGACAATGTGGTGCCCAGAAGTAAAACTGAGTGCAGCACATTTTAGGCAAGCATCCTAACCACTGCACTATCTCCAAGCTCCGTCTTCATGTATTTTAAAATATTCAGCCCTCCAGACCATGGAACTCAACCTTGAAGGTGAGAGGAAAGATTATGGGTCTCTGTAGTCTCCACTGGTCTAACTGAAAGTGTTAGAGAATCACCAAGTGTGCAGAGTTTGCAACTTCAGACTCGAATCCATATCTTCCCTTCTATAAGAAACATTCCATCTTGCCACCTCCCCTAAATATCAAATCTTCATGTGCCCTTTTCCTGCCTCTTTGAGATTTTGCTTAATTCAGGGCACCTTCTTTTTTGGTTGGTTGTTTTGGGGCCACAACTGGGCAATGCTCCAGGGTTACTCTTAGCTCTGCACTCAGGAATTACTCCTAGCATCGCTTGGGGGACCATATAGGATCCTGGAGATCGAACTCAGGTCAGCAGCATGCAAGGCAAGCTCACTATGCACTGTACTATCTCTCCAGCACCCAGGGACTTCTTAAGTTGTTTTGTTTTGGTTTTTTGTTTGTTTTCTTATAAATGCTTACACACTTGTTGCCTTTTCTGCTCTAAAACAACCCTACTGGAAGAGCTGTCCTCCTTTTAGGTTCCTACTTACCTGAGCAATAAATACCTCTTTGATACTCCCAAGGGATTGTTGTGAAGTACCCGCTCGGGAGGGGAGATGCGTGCTGAAAGTAGACTATAGATTGAACATGATGGCCACTCAATACCCCTATTATAGACCACAACACCCAAAAGGAGAGAGAGAACAAATGGGAATGCCCTGCCACAGAGGCTGGGGGCGGGCAGGGGGGAAGGAGGATGGGATTGGGGGATGAGAGGGATACTGGGTGCACTGGTGGTGGAGAATGGACACTGGTGGAGGGATGGGTTGTATTGTATGAGGGATACACAAGTACGAAAATGTATAAATCTGTTACTGTACCCTCATGGTGATTCACTAATTAAAAAAAAAAAGATTGTTGTGAATGTGATATCAGAGCACAAATTTGAGTAGGAATTTTCCCAAACATGATTGTTACTGTAATACTTTAGCTATTGTTTAATAAAAAAGAATTTATTGAATAAACTGATTTAATGTATTGCTTACTATATTCAATTCATTGATTGCCTATTGTATATCAAGGAATATACCCTAAGGTTTGTGGTGTAAATAAATAAGACAAGACCCCTGTTTCTTCAGAGACTATAAATCCATATCTTATTTGGATTCTATGGACCTCACCAATCTAACACCATCAACCCATGAGATATGCATACATCAGTTGGGCCTCATTGTTAACAGATTCACTGTCTAGATTTGATTCACACAGATTAGGAATCAACACTGCTATAGCACAGCTCTCAGTGATATGTACTACAGACCTTCTAGTGGATGAAATATCTTAACCTAAACTTCAGAATTTTTCTAACAGTAGAGAAAGTGCTCAAATAACATCAATATCAAAATAATTCCCATGGTATATATAGGTAAATTAAAAATATATGATAAAATCAAACAAAAAGTCACAACCATAAGATATTTCAGTATTTGTGTTGCAGACCACAATGCCCAAAATGGGAGTTGAGGGAAGAGAGAGAGAGAGAGAGAGAGAGAGAGAGAGAGAGAGAGAGAGAGAGAGAGCGAGAGAGAGAGAGAGAGAGAGAGAAGAAAAGTGCCTGCCATAGAGGTAGGCTTGGGGGCTTGGGGTGGGAGGGATGTTGATGGGAGGGAAATGGGGTCACTAGTACACTGGTGCCTGGTGTTGGGAAATGTACACTATGGAGGGATGGGTGGGTATTGGAACACTGTATGACTGAAACCTAACCATGAACAGCTTTGTAAGTGTATCTCACAGTGATTTGATAAAAACATGTTAAAAAATATCTCAGTAGTGGCAGGCTGTAACTAAGGGTGTGAGAATATCCCAGTCAATTATGGGAGATTGCAACAAGTATGTGACCCTAGGCACCAAAACAACCACAAGAACAAAAGAGAATTTTATGAAGTGATGAAAATTCTTCACATGGTTATTCTAACAGTAGCTAAACATTGCATATATTTGTCAAGACCCATTAAAGTATTATACTTCAAAGAAGTAAGTTATTGTAAATTACACTTAAGTTTATTTTATAAAGAGGTATATATTTTTGTCAATAGTAAATTAATAATAAATGTCTATGATATTTTTATAAAATGTTTTAATTAAGTGTCCTCTTTTGAGTCTCACAGTAATCCCGTTGTGTAGGGATTTGTTATTTCTAAAGTTGCACAACACAATGTTAAAGATTCTAATAATTTGCCAATAATTACAGCTAGAAAACTAAGAATTGGGTCCAGCAATTTCACTGAACACATTGCTTTCACTGTAAGTTTTTATTCAGAAAGCTCTATATTTGTTCTTACTAACAATATTATCACACCTCCTATTCTCTTTCAGGGCCAAAAGTTGGGTTGAAATTCTTGTCCTGCACCCCTCTTGTCATTTTGAGAATTCAAAGCACAGCTCTTTTTTTCTTTCAAATTCTTAAATAATATTTCTCAATATTAACATAAGCCTGTATAGTTAGGACAAACAATATAGAATTTTAAAATCCAACTTCACAATATGGATGCTAAAATTAACCTTTCTCTAAATCTTTCTAAGATAAAACTTTTTATGCAACCACAGTAAAGGTGAATAACACAAGAGGCACACTTTTCAGTAAAGCTACATCTAAAGAGAAACATGGTAAAAGTATTGATCCAGCATGTGAAACTAGTATAGAAAATACTTTGGGGGATAAATGAACTGTCTCCCTTTAGTTTATCAGAACTGTGGGTGAGTCATTTGTTTCATGATTGGTCAAAGGCCAATATCTTTTTTTTTAATTTTTTATTAGAGAAGCACTGTGATGTACAGTTACAAATTTAAGAACTTTTGTGTTTGCATTTTACTCATACAGTGATCATTTATCCATCCTTCCAACAGTGTCCATTCACCTCCACCAATGATCCTAGTATCCCTTTCACCACCCCCACCCAATCCCCCACCACCCCACCCAAAGGTCAATATCTGGATGGCATTTGGGTTTTCATGTATCACATGCCCAGCATGCTAGCTGACTTCCACTGCTCTATCACTTCCTGCCTGCACTCCCATAATATGCCATTTGTCTCCAATTAACACTGTCATTCTGCTTTAAAATAGCCATTGCCCTAGAGGCTAATCTAAACTAAGTACCAGAGGAAGAGCAATATAGTATAATCCATCAGTACAAAGGACTCAACTGCTGACGGTTGGCTTCACTCTCTAGGGAACTTGCATTTTAAGGATGACCACATTAAATCTAATGAATCTTTAATTGGTATGATTTCAAGGAATGTGACAGAGTTAAAAGCAGTTTCGCTGAACACATTGCTCTCACTGTAACTTTTTAATCATAAAGTTCTAGATTTGTTCCTAGTAACAATATTGTCATACCTCTTATTCTCTTTCAGGGCCAAAAAGAGGGTTGAAATTCCTTTCCCCCACGCCCCTTGTCATTTTTAAAATTCAAAGCACAGCTTTATTTTCTCTAAAATTCTTAAATAATATTTACAGTGCTCACATAAGCCTGTGTAATTGGAATAAACAATATAGAATCCAAAAGATCTCTCCATATTAGAAGAGAAGAAGCAATTTTAGCCTATAATAGAAAAGACATACATTTGGATTCAAATACCTTCCCTCTTATATACCAGTTTAAGGGATTTGAACAAGTCATCTGTTTACCTGGTCCTCCGATCATTCTTACCAGTAAAATGAGACTCATCCATATTCACTTTGCAGAGAAATACCACATCCAATACATTAGCACATGGAAGCTAGGCTTGCTCTAGTGCTAGATTTATAGTACAAGTTAATAGTAATACTTTATATTAAGCATTTTATTTACATCATGCTAATTCTGTCAATAGCACCTTTAAAGAAATGCTGTTAGAATCATTTTATAGATGAGAAAACTCCAGTTTTCTGGTACAGCAATTTACCAAATGTCACAGAAATGAAAATTAGTATATGCAAGCAGATTTTCTGGTAACCAGCTTGAAAGAGTGCTTGTCAAACATAAAGTGCACACAAATCAACTGAAGATTTAATTAAAATGTGGATTCCAAATCAGTAGGCTTGGTGTAGAGCCCAAAGTGTACCTCTCTAACAAGAACCCAGGATCGTGCTGTTCCTGGCCTATGGATATCGGACAGAAAGTTAATGTTGAGGAGTATGAAATACTTGTGTTTTTTTTTTCTCATCCCACAACTCACTCCTAACAAGCAAATAAAGACTCATAGCTGCTGAAAGCTATCTCCACCCTACCTTACTGCCGTGATTGCATCAGTGTAAACAAAATGCAAACATTTAGAACTTAGCCCTAAGCCTAACTAAAACCATTCTTGTTCCTGTGTGGTAAAAACAGATAAAAGCTATAGCTTTTTATTAGCTTGGATGCTTATTAATGTTCCAATATAGTCTCAGAAGACAGGGTTGGTTATTAATGTTTGACAAAGTGAACATTCCTCCTTCCTAAGCCAAAGATTCTGTCGCTAGTTTTAACAAGTTTGGTTTTATGCAACTGAATTCCTCAAGAGTCTTAATTTCACTCTGCAGAGACACTGTAGTCCTAGAAAAAGAACACCTGAAAACAAAACTGATTTCTCCAGAGTCCCAAAAGCTCTACAAATACTAATGATTAGAAAACCAGTTGGTTACTTCATGCAGTAATAACCATCTGATGAAAACGAAAGAGAAGGAAGGTCTCTAAATCATTCATTTTAATAAAGTGTCATGGTTATTTCCATTATTACATATGCCTGTTAGGGAGAAAAAGAAAATTTTATCTTCTATTTAAGTAAGCAGACTAAGAGGAAATAGGAATTGGTAAAAACTTCCCATGGGAATCTCACAAATCATTTAAATAAACATGAAAACAATCATATGTTCTACTTCTGAGATTTTATCATAATAAATTTATAAAAGGGTCCCACAAATACATATTCATTTAGAATTAATTTTTATAAATTATTTACAAGTTCAGTATATTATATACCTTTAATTTTCTTAATCTAGTGGTATTTTTAGCAAGTTTATATTTATAGTAACAAAAAAGTATAATAAAATATTTTTAAAATATTTTTAGTGGTTAAGTAAGTTAATGTATAATTAATAATAAATTCTTTTTTTTTTTTTGCTTTTTGGGTCACACCCAGCGATGCTCAGGGGTTACTACTGGCTTTGCACTCAGGAATTACTCCTGGCGGTGCTTGGGGGACCATATGGGATGCCGGGGATCGAACCTGGGTCGGCCGCGTGCAAGGCAAATGCCCTACCCGCTATGCTATCGCTCCGGCCCCTTAATAATAAATTCTTAGAAATCACTTTTATCACTTGTCATCCCATTGCTCATCGATTTGCTCGAGCAGGTGCCAGTAACATCTCTATTCATCCCTGTCCTGTGCTAGTGTAGCCCAATGGCATCTGCTCGCTCCAGGAACACAAAGAGCATCAAACCATTTGTTCAGGGTCTTGACGAAGAAGTCTGACTATCTCGTAGGTGGGCGGCCAGGCGTTCTTTTGACATCTTATGGAATCCAGTCGGTAATGGCTCTAGTCTAGCAGTCGTCTCCAAATCACATTACATGTCCGGCCCATCTGATTTTCAACACCTTAGCAAATGTGGCAGCGTCCCTAATTCTCGGTAGGTTGTTGAGGCTCCAGGCACATCTTTTTGACTCCACCGTTCTTCCTGCACTAACATATGCCTCAGAGACCTGGGCCCTAAGCAAACAGATTGAGAATGCTAGTCAGGTCTCCCAAAGAGGAATCGAAAGAGCTATGCTTGGAATATCATGTTTCACTCAAGTAAGAGAATCTGGAGTTCCGACCTCCGTTGACTATCTCATAAATATTGACATTATATGTTCTAATATAGAGCCAGAGAAATAGTACCGTGTGTAGGGCATTTACATTCAAACGTGACTGATCCAAGTTTGATCCCAGAACCTCTTATGGTCCTCTGAGTCCCACCAAGAGTGATCCCTGAACACAGATCCAGGAGTAAACCCTGACCACCACTGGGTGTGGCCCCAAAACCAAAGAAATTCTAATGCAGGTAGTTATTGACAACAACTAATATTATCAAATAGATACTGAAGACTAACCTGCCTGTGTGTTTTACATAAATTCTCATTTAGCCTTCATAACTCTTTACTCTCTACACTTCATTCTCTGGATTTACGGGTAAAAAGACCAAAGCAAACGTGTAAGCTCATACTGGTTTTGCTCCAGAGACTCATAAATAAATCTCAAAAGAGATCAATAAAACTCCAAAATTTCTTCAGACACTCGAGTGTGACCAAGACATCAAGAGCACTTCAGAGGGGGGCAGGTCAGCAAACAGCTTTCCCAAAATCCCAGCAGCTACTTGCTTCCACACTCCAAAATTGCTGCCATGCCTCTGGCCAGACTCCACTGTCTCAGGATTGGACCTTGCCCAAAAATGAATCTGTTGAAAATTTCAGAAATACAGGTTTTGTGACTGAAACCTTCAGGTTTTCTCAGAGTTGGGATGGACTACCCCACCACATCCCCTATACTGTACACATGCCAAAGCCACCACCCAGTTAAAAATTTAACTCTAGCTTTACCACCCCCTTAGAAATTCGGGACTTGGAGAAGGCAGCTGCAAATGAGAACGACATTTCAAACTCTACAGTACTAGTAAACCAGTAGGAGCACACCAGATTTGATGAGATGTAAAGTAGAAGGTAGCCAATTTTGATTAACAAAACATAGATACAGAGGGCTTAACCTGTAACCACATCTTAGTAATTTCTCATACAAGGACTTAATGTATCCATGATTAGATACAATAATTTACACATATTATCTTCTAATTTGTGTAAATTAGAAGGATGAATGGAGATGTTACTAAGCTCGCTTGAGAAAATCGATGATCAATGGGATGATGATGATGATGATGAATATCTTCTAAGAAAACATTTTTGATCATTATGTTAGCAAATTATTGATAACAAGAAATATAAAATAAATTATTGAGGGCCTGCTATGGGGGTAGGTTTAAGGGATGGTTTGGGAAATTGGAGACAATGACGTTGGGTAAGTGACAATGGTGGTGGGACTAGTGTTGGAATATTGAATGTCTGTAACAGTTCATCATGAGTAACTTTGTAAACCACAGTATTTATATGAAGTGTAGTGGAAAATTTTACATACGTAGGCCTTACTGATTCCATGTAAACCCCAAAATATATTAGAGTCACTTTAAAATGGAATTGTTACCATAGAGATATACCAACCAAAAAATAAAATAAAATAAAATAAAACGGAATTGCTTTAGAAGTTTTATTAGTGATAGTTGTGACATGATTATTACCATAAAAAGGTCTAAGTATAAAATTTAATGTTATATACTTTAGACTCCAGAATTGAAATTTATACATGTAAATGAGAATATTCATTTTATTATATTGTATTCAATAGTTTTAATTTTATTATTTCATAGACCACATCATATAGCAATCACAAATTCATTCTTATTGGTTTATTTTCTGATCATTCCATTAGCCATTTCTAAAGTTTTGTTTGAATAAGCAATACAAAGTAAATTTGTTATGTGCCTAAGGGGGTAGGTTGAAAATTGGAGGGAAACCGAGGATACTAGTGGAGGGAAAACCATGTTAGTGGTGTTGGTACACTAAATGCTTGAAACAACTGTATAGTGAACAACTCTGTAAGTCTGCATTTTAATTAAAATTAATTTTTAAAAGACTAAAAAAAATTATGCAGTAAGAATTTTATCTAGGTTATAAGCCCATCCCAACAACTTGTCTATAATTAGATTATTTGCATAATAAGATATTGAATGTATATTAGTAATTAAAGATTATAAATATTAAAATATTAAGTTATGCACAGATGAAAATTAATATATACCACCTTCTCACTCGAGATTGTTTCTTTCTCTCTCCCCTTCTTCAAATCCTCCAAGTGAAACCATTAAATTAAAAAAAAATGAATATTATACAGAGGGAAATGCATATTTTCAAGCTTTTCTTGGGATAGAAATATTAGTGTTTTAATTTTCTTCTTTACACATGTTTATTCTTAAAATGGCAAATAAAATCCATGACCTCTAGACCACTCCTATTAATATTAAACTATTATAATTAAAAACAGATTTTCCTGCTGAAAAACAGCCACTTATGAATACACTTTCAACTACTTGACTTTAACATCAAATTTATAGACAAGATCAAGGAGTGGTATAAACTATTATGGATTATAAAAAATCTGCTCTTTGGGCAAGAAGGGAAGACTAGCAGATATTGATGAACTATAAAATGTTGAGTTTGTTGTAATGAATCTTCCTGGAACATGGTGATGTAAAATAGAACAGTTTTCACTACTGAGAGAGAAATTTTAATTTGGTCTTCTCACCTAAAAAAAATGTAATGAGTGTTCCCTCCATAGAGAAGGCAATACTTCCCATATTCAGTATCGATAGTTACCCAACATGATGTATTGATAGAAAAAAGTTGGTGTTAGTGTACCTAGTGTCTTTGGAAAGAAGGTGATACTTGCTATAATTGGTATTCTCCAACATGAGGTAAGTATTGTTATTAATTTGATACAAGAGAGCTGGTGTTAGTGTTCATTTTATAGCCAATCATATGTATCACTTCTGTTTCTAAACTGCACTGCACTGTGTAGCACTGTCCTGTTGTCCATCTATTTGCTCGAGCAGGCACCAGAAACGTCTCCATTGTAAGACTTGTTGTTACTGTTTTTGGCATATGGAATATGCCACGGGTAGCTTGCCAGGCTCTCCAAGAGGGACACAGAGGAATCGAACCCAGGTTGGCCGCATGCAAGGCAGATGCCCTAACCGCTGTGCTATATTGCTCTAGCCCCTGTTTCAATACATTTTGCAGAAATTTAAGCCAGTACAGGGTCTGGAGATATAGTATAGCAGGTAGGGCATTTGCCTTGCATGCAGCTGACCTGGGTTCAATCCTTGACAACATATATGGTTCCTCCAAGCACCACTGGAGTAATCCCAAAGTACAGAGCCAGGAGTAATTCCTGAGCATGCCAGGTGTGGCCCCCAAACCAGAAAACCAAAAATACTAATGGTAATAGAGTTGCATATCACTGTTGCTTCAGAGGAATTATAGGCCTAGAGTTAACCCTGATATATGGATTCCTATTAAATAGGAATACTAATTTAGGTTATTTTTCTACACATGTGATGACAGGATGGTGTAAATTTTTTCTATGTGTGTATGTGTGCATGTGTTTTGTGCATGTGTGTATACATATATATCCTACATAGAGTCAAAACTGCAGAAAAATGGCTTCGTCAGTTATTGTGTGTGTATTTGTGTGTGTACATGTGTGTGAAGTTTAGTTAGCTAGTAATAAATAATGAATAATTTTAGACAAAGCAATCAGATAAAGGATGTATACATGTTTAATTCATTTATTATTGATTTTGGTTGATTTGGCAAATAAGAATAATTTTAATACATTAATTTTTATTTTGTCTATTATTCAATGGATATTTTCCAGATAAATATTTGCCAACTGCTAAACATTATGCATAATAATATTGTTGTGACTAAATTCAACCATTTAAATTATTATCTCAGTTATCAAATATGCTCTTCTCTTCACATTATGACCAGACCTATTTAAAAATTACCAGATAAAATGGGACAATGATAAAAATCTATCTGATACAACTATGTAAGTTTTCTTTGTGTATCATGATTATGATTGAGTTCTATGTATTCTGGAGACTATTAAAATGTTCCTTGTGTCGTGAAACTCTTTACATATAAGAAATACATCTTGAACAATTTATTATATACAATTTATTACATAATGTAAACTACTTTTTAGAAGCAGGATCAACTACACATAGAAAACCAAAAATGTCAGAAATATAAAACAAAGTCTTCAGATTGAAGTCGGTGGGCCCCCACAGGTGGCTCAGGTTAGGCAGAGAGGAGAGAGGTCACTTTCTCCCTTCAGCCTCTGCCACCCCAGGACCAGCAGAGAAGGGTAGGTCTATCATAGAGTCTGTAAAGTCAGCCTGAGGCCTTACCCGGGATTCATAGGTTCCTCTTCTTTCTCGCAAAGGAATTTCAGGTGTAGAGTAGTAGTAGTAAAGTACAAGCAGATTTTATTTTGAGGTTTTTATGAAGGAAGAAGGGAGAGAATGTGAGAGAGAGAGTAACAGGCTCAAGAGAGAACACCCCTGCACACATCCCAGCATTAGACATGAAGGCATGAAAGTACACATCCTAAGAGGGGGAGATACGGGCAACACATGTGCTCGGGGACTGCATGTGCTAGGCCATGTGGAAACAAGCAGCACATAGGTTCAGGGCATCATATGTGTGCACTTCCTTAATTCAAGGTGACTTTTATAGCGTTTTCCCAACCTTCCACCACCCCGCATGGGGCTTCTACCTAGCTAAGAGTTCCTTGCTAGGGTGATTGACCAAGGGGGTGGAGCTGTGATTGGTCAATGGTTGTCTTTGAAATTCTTTTCCTGGCCTTTTATTTCTGCTGGAACTGCTCTCTGAGGGGAGTCCAACCTTCTCTGGGTCCTCTGATGACTCTAGGTGAGGGTCTTATCAGGCCTTGGCTCCTGTGTTTGCAGCCTTGGCCCTATTGGTTTTATTGATTCCTAGGAATTCCTTTGCCATAGGCTCTTTCCTGTCCCCATTAAGATGATGTTTCAAGAAGGTGAATGCCTAGCACAAAAAAGTATTTTATTCTCGTCATTGGTAATTATTGAAACTGAGGGCCATGGAAATAGCCACATAGATGCAAATTAAGAGAGAAATTAAGAACAGTGTTTATTAAGGAGATATCCAAATTAAAAGACTAGGTCATGGTGAAGTGTAAAATCATTCCTAAAAATCTTGAGTTTCTCAAGATCTCTAGAGTTTATTCTCAGTATCATTCACTTGTTATTACTTAGTGTTCCTTCCAGTCTGCACCCATAATCAATGTGTACTATGGGCACATTAGGTGTATATATTTCACAAATAACCTCATGACTCAGGACAAATGCATAATGTAAGAAATATTTATGCAATTCTTGGACAAATAATTAATATCAGCCATAACATGCATAATTTATACTGTGGAAAAATGTAGGAGGAATAAAAAATTCAGTACATTGACAAGTTGTCCAGGACATTCTGCATAGGAACAATTGCATAAAATGGGAAATACATATTCAGCTTTTGGGCAAAAGTTGGATATTAGAAATGATATACACACTTTTTACTGCAGTAAAACTTTTATGAGAAGACAAAATTACTGCACATTGACAAAATGGGGCTCTTCTTTCTTTGGGAAATTAATTCAATTCTAACTAATATTATCATCATATTTCTTGAAGTTATTTTTGACATTGGCCTCTCATAAAGACATCCCTAAATCAATTATTTAGTAGTTTCAGAATTAGACTATACTTTAGATCTTTTAGCAGCTCATGTACCACTCATTTTCACTCTTGATATCTCATTTCCAAGTCTGACAGTGGATCTGATATATCTTCTTTCTTAAAAAGATAATAATTTGAAAGAGTATCTGTAAATTCCTTGCAGTCTTATAGTGGACTTGGGAATTTAAAATAGCATCTTATACTACAAAGTGGAAATTTGAAAATTCATCGAATTTTCATTTCTCCTCTATTTAAAAATGATGTGTAATAGCAAAAGAATAACCTCATCATCAATGAGAATTACTGTCATTTTGTCCCTATATAAGTTGACAGTGTGTCCCAAATTTAATATTTTAAAAAAGCTATAGCAACTGGGATTCTTGGTGGTGGAATATGAGCACTGGTGAAGGGATGGGTATTCGAGCATTGTGTAACTGAGATTTAAACCTGAAAACTTTGTAACTTTCCACATGGTGACTCAATAAAAAATTAAAAAAAAAAAACTACTACTCTTTAGTGTTGGAGCAATAGCATAGTGGGTTGACTTGCACACAGCTGGCCTCAGTTCAGTTTCCAACATCCTATACGGTCCTCTGGTCACTGCCTGGTGTGATACCTGAGCATAGATTCAGGAGTAAGTACTGAGTATTTCCGAGTGTGACCAAAACAACAACAACAACAACAACAACAACAACAACAACTACTACTACTACTACTACTACTACTACTACTGTCTCTAAAAAAAAAGCTAGATACCAAAAGATATCATCATATATTTCAGAGCATTTCCTTAGGTTAAATAAACACATGAAACTGTATTATATACTATTAAGGAAATAGAATGTGATTTTGACAAACTGTATTTCAAACCACATACCAGATATATCTTTTTCAACAACTGATTTTGCCACTATGCAATTTTAGGAATAGTGAATTCAGAATACATAAATCAAATATATTCTCCTAACAATTCTTTTCTGAAAAAAAAAAAGCTATAGCATGAGCTTAATGGACTAGATGTGGAATTCTATCAAGTTTTTTTATCTTAAATTTTTCTCACTCACTCTGTAAACTTTAAAGTACAGGTTGTAGAACATTAAACATGGATAATGCGGAAGATTATACCATGTACAAAATTGCTAGAGAGATATTTCTAGTCTTTATTTTAAAGTAAGTTTGACAAAATCACATACATTAAGTGATGTTATGGATTAGACCACTATCCTTCATTTTCATTTTCATAGAGTATTTAATATGTCTCTGTCTCATTTTCCTTAATGATAAAGCAGAAATAATTATCTTCTATCTCAGGGGAAGGAATTCATACTGACTTAAATAGATAATTGAGAATAAAAGATGATTTTGAAGCACATAATATTTGATTAATGATAGAATAAAAACAGCCAAATTAAGAAACATTCTCAACATCATTGCAGATTTTTCTTTTGCTCCAATGAAATCAAGTTTTAGTAGAGGAAAATTCTAAGAGGATAGTTCCAATAGAAAATCAACAACAATTCCCCAAAGCAAAGCTCAAGAATTCAATAATTTGAAGACAAATAAACTACCATAAGCTACAACAATTTGAATCACTTGAGGGCAAATGAAAGAACAAGCTTTCAAAATTCAGAAACAACAGAAAATCAATCCTGGTTTTAAATCATCATTGCTTTATAATTGAATTTCTTCCTAAATTAACTTTTATAATTCAATGACAATAATGTTGAAATTTAGGTTTATACAACACAAACATTTAACTTTTGTGATACCTTTTAATTTAAATTAACCAAAATTTATAGTGATAATTGTCCATTTAAAAATTCTTCAGAATATGAAACCAAATATTAGGTGTGTATTTCAGGTATAATATCAGTGCTGTCAGTTCCCCAGAAAAAAATCCTACTGAAAGAAATCTACTTTAATCCTATCAAAAAGCTGCATTTAGGAATTCTATTCTATTTGTGATCAGCACTAGAGCATTTTTAACTACCATAAAGAGATTCACAGTAATGTGGAACTTTGTGATCTTGGACTCTGGTTTCTACAAGAGCAGAAATCCTCTGTCTGCTTCTCCCAATCTCCCTCGAGCCAGGGGTCACACCCATAAGCCACCTCCTGCCGGTGCCAGATAATCTCATTGGCCACCGTCCAGAACTCATGTCTGCTTCTCCCAGAAGGGAGCATAAAAATTAGGTCCCCATAACTATGCCACCCATTCTTTGCACCAGGCTGTTTTCACTCGGGGTGCCCCAGAGGGGACCAGATGAGAGCCTTCCCCGCCCCAAGGGACCCAGCCCAGCCCAGCAGCCGACCTCCACTAACCAACCACCTCCACACTACAGGGCACTTTCCATACACTCGGGCAGAGCCTCACGCATGAGTGAACATATTCCTGGACCGTGCAGCCGCAAGCAGCTGCGTGACACATCATCATAAAGGGAAATATATGTATGCCTCTCTGAGAGCCCAGCAAGATACTGAGAGCATTCCGTCCGCACAGAAGAGCCTGGCAGGCTCCCCGTGGCGAATTCAACATGCCAAGTACAGTAACAATAACAGGTCTTATTCCCCTGGCCCTAAAGAGACTCCAATCCTTGGGAAAGACAAGTAAGAAGAGGCTGCTAAAATCTCACGGCTGGGACAAATGGAGATGTTACTGGCGCCCACTCGAATAAATCAATGAACAACGGAATGACAGTGATAGAGTGAAGTAGTTTCACTGGCTTATTAATTGGCATAATATAGGTGGTAAATGAGCTTATACTGGAGAAATGGCAGTATTTATCAGTAGATTGAATTGGCTCTGACATTTAATCTGATTTCTATATTGTATGAACAAGGCATAAAAATCTAGACTTCATCTAGATGAAGACGGTCTTCATCTTTTCATCCTTTTGCTTCTTTATTTCTCATTTCTTCTCTCCTTTCCTTCCCCTCTTCTCCTACATTTTTCTTTCTCCTTCTCCACTATTGCTCCCTTTCAAATACATAGAGTTGTGCATGTATGGTTTCATACCACTTCAAATATATGTTACCACACCACAAGAAGCACCAAAGAACCAATACCTCTTCACCACAGTGTATTAGGTCTGCTTTCCTTTTTAATCATCCTCCCCCCTCCTCTTTTGGTAAACTCAGCTCTGTGGTTTGAGTCCTTGAGTTTAATTTCCTTTGTTTTCTGTCACTGTGTTTTGCCTCTTTGTATACCACAGGGGAGTGGCTTATATTCCAATTTGCTACTATATAGACGAATATGAAGAGTGTCCTACTGAGTGAAGTTAGTCAGGAGAGGAACAGACACAAAATTGTCTATCTCATAAGTAGGATATAAAGAAACATAGTAGGAAAGTACTGGCCAGAGGCAATAGAAATTGAGAACTGGTCTTCAATAGGGAGCTGATGGGGAGAGATGAGATATTGGGACAATGGTGGAGAAAAGTGGATACTCTGGTGGATGTTGTGGTACTTACACATTTTATACAAAAAACTCTACCATTCAGACTATTGTCATCACAATGCCTAGAATAGGTTTTTTATCAGCACTTGTGTAGAATATGAAAATATAAGTAATATATTATAATAGAACTGTATCTAAAAGTATTAGTCAAGAAACATAAAAGTTGAATATACAAGGTTTAAAACTAAGAAAATACTATTCCTAACTTGATACAAACATCTAACAGCCTTCCAGTTTTAATAAAAATTAGAAACTAGATTTAATTGACCACATTTTCCATTTTCATTAGAGGCATAATTATTAAAAATGGCTAGGAGTGGTGGAAATAAAGACACATCAAGAAACTAATTTAGACAGCAGATTAGAAAAGAAAATCAAGTCAATAGAAAGGATAAATTTGTAATGTAGTTCACAGTTAGTGTGAGACTGAAAAAAAAAACTCCAGGGAATTGAAGTCACTTGTTCATCTTTATCAGCCTTTCATTAATTTAATCATTCCACATAATTGGTTGCCATGGAGTATACTGGATTAAGTTTGGTATAAAAATATGTCTAAGATACTTTGCTACTCTTCAGTGCTTTAACCAAGATGAAACCATTAGATTATATCAAATTAAATATATCAATCAACCATACATATGAATCATGGAGTTCCATAAGGTACTTGGAATGTGGTCAGAAGATTCAGGTCAGTTTCAAACATATTTGCCGTCTGCTCAAGATGAAAGTCCAGAAATGGAGAGATGGAGAGGAACTGTGGAAAAACGTTAATGGCACTTCATATTACTGCAACATCCCACGTATTCAGGGTTCTTGAATGACTAAACCTAATATTAAAAGTTGGAGTTGTAATTATTATATAACATTATATCTTGTGAGTGCTTAATGTTTATTATGCTATAAATGTACCAGTTTGCAATGAATTGGGGAAAGAAAATGTTGGTTCTTCATTAACGTTTTTAGAAACACAAAACACAGAGTTTAGAGAGTAGGGAGCATATTCTACCTTGAGGTAAAAATGAAGATTTAATGAAGGAACTGGCATTTTAAAAGGGTCTTGAAGTATAATGAGGGCTATCAAATTCCACTTAATGAAAGAATACAGGTTTGAATGAAAAATACTGACTTGGTAGCAATGACACAACTACAAAGAAAACTCAGAAAGTAGGTAAAGGTTTGAGGCTCACATCAATAGAATATTCAGAAAGGAATCTCCATAAGCACTTTAGCAGTTTTCTGAGAGATTTAGTTACCAAGTTAAAGGTGTGCTTTTCCATACCAAATAAATAGATTGGAAATGCCCCTCTTCAAAACCAGAAGCGCCTCTGTCAGCCAGGCAGCACACAAACTTGGGAGAGCCTTCCTGGAATATTTAGACCCAGCTGACACATTTCTTTCTTTGTTCTCCTTTCTCAAAGATAGAACAAGTGCTGTCCATTCCTGGCTGAACTATCCTGGGCAGCCATTTAGTGCGGAACAAATGATTTTTAAAAACAGTCAGTAGTCACTACCGTTGGCATGTTTGACTGCCAAGATTGTGTAACTTTGGACTAACTAGCAAGTTCATTTCTCTTTCTAAGTCTTTTCATCTTCAATGTGGGGAAAACAAAGCCTTCCTTGAATTTATTTTCAAAGGTCAAAGGAAACAAAGTCACATGGGAAGATTTCTGGGTGCTTTCTAAGGAACTCCACAGCCTTCATCATGTGTGTGGGCACATGAGTCTCTGGCTCCATCTTATCTATGATATTCACTGGACGTGGGAAGGCACAGTTCAATCCATTCTTGGGATTTACTCAAGAAAAACTAAACTAATATGCTTGTCTTCACCAGCTAGTGGAATCTGGAATAAGTGGTCACCTCTCTCCATAGTATCTCTCTTCCTGGAGAACATACAAATGTCTTGTAGTTGGCAGACATCACCCCAAGTTCCCTATCTCCCAGACGTGGCTTAATACTATTGCTATTTCTACTTTCTCCCCCTGTGCAGATGTTTTGTTTCCCTGAAAACACTTCCCTTTTTACATTTTTCTTCTCTTTTCTAGATATATCCCCCTGCTTTCAGACCTACAAGGAAGTTTTGGTTTTTTATATTAACTACATTGCTGGTGCTGAACGGAGTTCAGTTCCTTAAGGACAATACCCACTTATTTCATAACTAATATTTGCTTTGCTTTTGGGAAGCTGAGGTCACTCTTACCTACTCCCATCATATCCTCCTCTGTTTCTATTACTCTCTGTATTTTTTCCAAGATGCCTCTTTTTCTTCTAGGCAATCCTGCTATACACTTGTGCACACACAGACTGATCCAACACAAAGCAATACACAAAACTGGTATATCATCCATGAGAAACCCTGCTAGTGGGAAGACTTACCAACACCCCACTCACTTCCGAAGGCCTTAAGTTAGTAAGGTTCAGCTCCGATGGATGATGGATGGGGCAGAAGAAATTATTTCTCTGACATTGAAACTTAACATTGTTACGGCGCAGATTGAATTCTCCCTATAACGACAAAGAGACTCCAGAGACTGCAAACAGCAAGCAGAGTTTATTGTAAGACTGGCTAGCCATGGTCCAGCCACCTATGCGGACACGCACATCCTGCAGGTTGGGCAAAGACCCTGAGCTTCCCCAAAGGAGATCTTATATAGGCTTTTCCCGGCCGTTACAGCAGAGCCCGCACATTTCATAGCCAATAGATTTATAATATTACAAACTTTCTTAGCCAATCAATTTATTTTTTTTTATTTTTTTTTTAAATTTATTTATTTTTAATTAGAGAATCACCGTGAGGGTACAGTTACAGATTTATACACTTTTGTGCTTATACTTCCCTCATACAAAGTTTGGGAACCCATCCCTTCACCAGTGCCCATTCTCCACCACCCGTAAACCCAGTGTCCCTCCCACCCTCCCCAATCCCATCTCCCCCCCACCCCACCCTGCCACTGTGGCAAGGCATTCCCTTCTGTTTTCTCTCTCTAATTAGCTGTTGTGGTTTGCAATAAAGGTGTTGAGTGGCCGCTGTGCTCAGTCTCTAGCCCTCATTCAGCCCGCAACTCCCTTCCCCCACATGGCCTTCGACTACAATGTAGTTGGTGATCGCTTCTCTGAGTTGACCTTTCCCCGGAACGTGAGGCCAGCCTCGAAGCCATGGAGTCAACCTCCTGGTACTTATTTCTACAGTTCTTGGGTGTTAGTCTCCCACTCTGTTATTCTATATACCATAGATGAGTGCAATCTTTCTATGTCTGTCTCTCTCTTTCTGACTCATTTCACTCAGCATGAAACTTTTCATGCCCATCCACTTGACTACAAAATTCTTGACCTCCTTTTTTCTAACAGCTGCATAGTATTCCATTGTATAGATGTACCAAAGTTTCCTCAACCAGTCATCCGTTCTGGGGCATTCGGGTTTTTTCCAGATTCTGGATTAGCCAATCAATTTAAAAGGACATCACTCCTTAGCCTATGGCTTTCGAGATCAGTAGTCACGTCAATATTCAGGAAAGTCCCAGTTCTGGGGGTAGTCCTGGGTCTTGTGATATCGGTCGTGTGATATGGGTCTGGTTATCTGGTCTGACCACCACCCTTCTTGCGACCCAGGGTGCCTGTATCCAAATTCCTTGCTCAGGGACAGATAGACAAGTTATTCTAGAATGCGGGCTCCTGTAAAAAGAGTCTTAAGAAAGCTAAATAGATTCCTGTGGTCTGTCCTGGGCCAGTTCCTCACAAACATGATTCAGGAGAGGTCACTCAAGAGAGCTCCTGATGAGAAGGCTAAGACAGGGACCCATTGGTTCCCTATGCAGGTCCAACTTACCTAAATGTGCTATCTCTGCTCCCCATCCCATTGACTCTTCATGTGTCTCCTCCATTCACGTTATTTAATATGAACGTTCCAATTTAAACTCGTGGCTCAGATGTTAAATCTAGCCAGCAGGTGGTCAGAGAATGAAATAATGCATTTGAATTTTTGTTTCTTGAAAGGGAACTATTACACATTAAAAATGTAAAGTTCTAGATTCTCTCTTTAATCATTTCTATTTTCTTTAGATTTCGAAGCCCCTCTACTAACCCACCCTCCCTCCGGCCCCTGGCTGCTTTTTAAAGAAAGTTCCTCTCTGTCATGTGGCCTCACTGGGAATGTTGGAAATTCCAGAACAACCCCCTTCCCAGAAACACTCTTCCTGTGGGTGACAAATCACTACAAACTGTTTATACTGTTTATAACACACACTCCCTTTTGTTCCCCCCAAGTTCTGTGGATCTTCCAGGCCCTTTCTCAAAGTGTAACTTAGAGGGTAAGAAGATGCCCCACTAGCATTTTAGAGGTAGTAAGAGCTCCTTGATCCAAACTGCTTCATTAAATAACTCGTTTAACTACTTCTGCCAAGTCCCTGTTGCTGCTTAATTACTTACTTGCTTTCTTCTTTCTCTTTTCAACTTTCTTTTAATTGAAAAATCCAAGCCTGGGAAGTCAGAGATAGCTGTCTCATTAGGTGTCCAGCCACTGAAATATTTATGATGGGAAAAATGATGTAGGAGTAAAAAAAAAACAAAATAATAATAATAATAATAATAAAATGCAGGCCAACAGTCACTAATAAGGGAAACAACACATTGAAACACAACTCAGTTTTCTACTTAGCATGCAAAGCAATAAACTTCAGGCACACAAATAAAACAGGAACCCATGAATGATTTCTGGTAAATGAGAGCTGGAGTTAGAAATGGGGACCACAAACATCAGGGGGTGGATAGACTCAGTAAATCGTGGTTGTTTTAAAGGGATGTGAGACTGAAAAGTGAGTGTCAAATTTGTGCCTGAAGAATGGGGATGTGGGCCTGTCTAAGTAATTAAATCATGAACAGAACTCAGTGTTGTAGGAGCAGAAGAGGCATTTGGCTTTAGGTTGAAACTCCCGAGTTCAGGCTAGTTTCTTAAGAGGCCCAGCAGAAAGACATCAGGTCCCACAGCCCTCAACTATGCTTCCTCTGTAGAGTGTGATGGAGAATGAGGGAAAAATCTTCACATTCTATCTGGGTTCCTTTGAGGCTCAATAAATAAACCTGGGATACTGATCCTGAATTAAGGAAACGGGGGAGTGATGGTGAAGGGAGACTGCGCATGACTGTTGTAAGGGAGTTTGGTGAGACACAGATGAGTGCCACTCAGAGAGGTCAAATTAGAAATTTATTACAGAAACCAGGCACCATGAGCAGACTAGCACCCTAAAGAATTCACAGTCCTGAGAACAGTAAGGGATGAATTTATAAAGGCAAAAATCACAGAGATGCAGATCAAACCAACAATGAGATATCATCTCACACCACAGAGACTGGCCCACATCCAAAAAAACAAAAGCATCTGGTGTTGGCACGGATGTGGGGAGAAAGGGACTCTTCTTCACTGCTGGTGGGAATGCCGACTGGTTCAGCCCTTTTGGAAAACAATATGGACAATTCTCAAAAATTTAGAAATTGAGCTCCCATTTGACCCAGCAATAGCACTTCTGGGAATATATCCCGGAGAGGCAAAAAGGTATAATAGAAATAATATCTGCATTTGTATGTTCATTGCAGCACTGCTTACAATAGCCAAAATCTGGAAAAATCAGACAATGGATGCAATGGATAAGGGCCTACAGGAACTGTGATCAACAAAGCGAGTTACAGAAGCAAAATAAACTATGTAATGGTTAGACTGGTTTACGGGGAGCAATTGGCGTGTGAGTGTGGAAGACAATCATTGTGGAGGACAGTGATTTTAGGAGTGGAACAGTGTGTATATGAGCTGTACTTGTTAATGGGTTACATTTAACCTTTGGAACAATACAGTGGGGTTCCTTTTCTGCAGACAGACTAGGAGAGGAAAAAGGATGGAGTCCCTTATATCAGGAGCCCTTAGCTCAGTGTCAACAGGTAACCTCATGTTGACTGTGAAGGTAAAAGGTGAGTTTCTAATGGAGAGGGGAATGATTACAGATCAATGGACACTTGTCTGATATCCCATCCCCCACCAGTAAATTAGGTAATAAAGAGTGGGGGAGGGACTATGATTGCTGCTTCACTTATGGAAGAACAAAGTAAAGAACAAAGATCTCAGGCCTTCCCTACATGAAATGAAAATAAACTATCTTCCTGAAATGATGGGAACAGTTTTGCCACATCTTCCCCCCCACCTCTGCTGCATTAATTTGCTATTTCTGAGATTGAAGTGACACTTATGGAAAAGGCCTCCTCCTGGCATGTTGAGAATAGCCTCTCTGACCCTTCCCCCAAGTGCCAAAATACACTTTCTCCAAAAAAAGTGTTCTTTCTAAGCTTAAAACATATTTGGGATGTTGGTGCAGGGCAGAAGGTTAGTTGAAGGATGAAAACTCTCCAAATATGAAAAATCTGAACTAGGACAATTGTTTTTTTGGACATAATTTCTTTCTTTCTTTCTTTCTTTCTTTCTTTCTTTTTTTCTTTCTTTCTTTCTTTCTTTCTTTCTTTCTTTCTTTCTTTCTTTCTTTCTTTCTTTCTTTCTTTCTTTCTTTCTTTCTTTCTTTTTTCTTTCTTTCTTTCTTTCTTTCTTTCTTTCTTTCTTTCTTTCTTTCTTTCCTTCTTTCTTCCTTTCCCTCATGTGATTTGTTTTTTCAGGTACTTATTTTCTAATTTTCACAATGGAGAATGTGGAGAAGTGGAAATGCATAAAGCATATAGGGTGTCTGCTTAACTGAGCTGATATTCCATGCTCTTCTGATATTTGGCATACGTCATCGTAGCTCCAAACCAAAATATTTGTCACTGAATAAAATTATTCAGACTAATGTCATTATCCATACGACTATTTTCTCTGGGCAACATAAAGTTTTTCTTCTTTCCTGTCCCATTACCTTTATAGCAGGCACCTCAATTTTATCCTCCTACCCTTTCTCAGAATGTTTTATTTCTGTATCATTTAAAATTTCTCAGAAACTATTTATTCTTTTATTATAATGAAGGGGCTTAAGCGATAGCAGAACAGCAGGGCATTCGCCTTGCACACAGCCAACCCATGTTCGATTCTTCTGCCCCTCTCAGAGAGCCCAGCACGCTACTGAGAGTATTTGTGCCCACTCAGCAGAGCCTGGCAAGCTACCCATGGTGTTATCAATATGCCAAAAACAGTAACAATGAGTCTCAAAATGGAGATGTTACTGATGCCCGCTCGAGCAAATCGATGAGCAACAGGATGACAGTGACAGTGATTATAATGAAGACAATAGAAGTCATCTAATTCTGGTTTCATAAATTCAATATCTTTTCACATCTGTGCACACTAATGATGTCATTCTAATGTGTTTCAGTTATCTTTCAGCTCCCGACAGTCTCCACATTTGTTTCTTCAGCATCATATGCCTGGGGTGCTTTGTATGTTCACACTTAAGAGGACCCTATAACTGAGCTAGGCAAGAGATGTTTGTTTATTTTGGCATCACAGTTTGGAGGATTCTGGCAGTTAGTCCAGGAAATAAAGGGAAATATTATAAGGGTTCTATTACACCGATGTTTTTTATTGGTAACCCTAATTTCCATATAGCTTTTTTGGTTTGTTAGTTTGCTTATAAATGGAGCTTATTTTTAGAGCTGAAGGAAAATATTATGCAATGTAATTTCATGGTGGAGGAGCTGCCAGGATGGAATACATACTAGGTAATTCCCCAAACTTAGAATTTTCTATTAACCAGCCGATCACCACCACATATTCACTCCTTCTTCCTCTTCTGCCATCTTGAACTTGAACACCTCTTCCCGTATGGGTAGTGTGTGTTGTTTCATATATTTGCTACATCCCATGTCCGAAAAGTTTATTAGAAAAGGTTATCCACTGACAACCTGGATGACTACGTCACTCATATACCGTTCACTTGTCGGGGAACAGTTTGTCCCCAACGTGCCCGGACACATTGTGCACTGGGTATGGGCAGACGTGGGGCGAAGGATGATGGGCACGTGGAGAAACCACTTCAGGAGACAGCTGACTGCCGTTCACTTCATTCCAAAACACATTCATATTTTATAGAGGGTCTTGGGTTAAGAGGATGGTCCAATCACATAAGTTTAGCATTACTGACCTATCACTTTCCAACTCTGCTTTGCCCCGGACCAATCCCAATGAGGGCTTGATGTTGCAGTTAGGAATGACTCTCTAAGTGTGGATGATAAGTCTTAGGGGGTTGGGTGAGATTTTGTCAAATGTGTCCAGACACTCCATACTGGGTTGCTATGCAGGGAAAGGTCTTATCTGCTATACAAGAACAGATCTTATTTGCTCTGGCACCTGCTGCCATGCTCCTCATTCACTAATGCAAGATCAACTAGATTTGGGGTTCCTACATAGAACATCTGAACCGGGATTTCTCAATTAATGACTTATTAAAAGAGAAGTCTCTGGAAAAGAGTGAGGGGACCAGGATAAGGAGAGGACACAGAATGAAGCTGGATGTGGTCTGAACTGGCACCTAGCTTCAGCCTCATCATTTGGGCTACACTGGAAGGGAAATTACCTGTGAACACCTATTACCTCACAGCTGCTGGGAGAAGGATGTGCCAGTGAGAATGTGTTCTGGGAGGATCATCGACAATTTCCACAGACCTGGGGATTATACAGTCTTTAAAATTTCCTTTTTGTTAAAATATTCTTAAGTGCAAGAGGAGGTAACTGTGTTTGAAAATATACATTAATTTAAAACCAATAGACCCTTGATCATGTTTTGGAAAATTTTGTGCTTAAAAAGAAAACTAATATCCTTGAATAGTATGCACAAAAATCTTATCCAAGAAAAAGTTCTAAATTTTCAAATATTCCAACTCTCTAGGAAAGAAAGTAATTAAAATCTATAATCAAACATTTATTTACTATTTCAGTAGTGGTGATGTTTATCTAATATGTGTTGTCATTAATACCATAGTATAATCTTCATTTATTCTAAATAGATAAGCAAGCTGACTCTCAATAAATGTTTGGTTCGGCATTTAGTAATGAATATAGTAGAGCTAGGTTACATTCTTTACGATTTATTCTATCAGCCTGTCTGAGTAAGCAACTGTATCCTGACTAGGTAGCATTGTAAGAATTGAATTTCTTCAGGACAAGTCTCTCTGATTAAAGAATTGCATAATGCCACAATCTTAACTGATTTTAAAAGGAAATTAAAATTCTCATCCAGTCACAAACTTTTCATTACATATCACTTTTTGAGAGTGCAAGAGAGTTTCTTGACCACACACCTGGCTGTCTTCCCTGGGGGCCCTTGGAAGGGATGGGCTCCAGCTTCCCTCCCCACCCCGAGCAGAGCTCCCGGCAGCCGAAGACCACCGGAACCTAGCTACAGCCATGCTCGAGGCCCCTCTCCACACATTCGGACAGGCCTCATGCATGAAGGTACCAGCAGAGGAACACAAGTGTGTGTAATCCCATCAATGGCCAACATCCGGAGACTTAAAAGTGAGCTCCCAGAAGCAATATCTTGTAGCCTACTTCTCCCTCTGGGAGAAACTGGCAATCTTCTGAGAGTTTCCTGCCCACATGGGACAGCCTTGCAAGCTTCCCATGGTGTATTCATATGCTAAATCCAGTAACAAGCTGGATCTCATTCCCCTGACCCTGAAAGAGTCCCCAGTGCGACATTGTTTGGGAGGGCAGAGTTGAGATAGACTTCTAAGATTTCAGGGAAAGGACAAAATGAGAGGTTACTGAGCCCGCCCAAGAAATTGGTGATTAACGGGACTTCGTGATTGGTGAGTTCGTGAATCACTTTTTATGTACTTCCCTAAATTAACTAATAAATCTCCTATTTTATATTACAAAATTTCAAATTCTGAAGATTGTGTAAATTACCGTGAATAAGAGACTGGCACACATTCCAAAGAACAAAAGCAACCAGTGCTGGTGTGGATGTGGGGAAAAAGGGACGCTCCTTCACTATTGGTGGGAATGCCGACTGGTCCAGCCTTTCTGGAGAACAATATGGACAGTCCTTCAAAAACTAGAAATTGAGCTTCCATATGACCCCGCGATACCACTTCTGGGAATATATTCCAAGGATGCAAAAAAGCACAGTAGAAATGACATCACTACCTATATATTCATTGCAGCACTCTTCACAATAGCCAAAATATGGAAACAACCTGAGTGCCCTAAAACAGATGACTGGTTAAAGAAACTTTGGTACATCTACACAATAGTATACTATGCAGCTTCTAGGAGAGATGAAGTCATGAAATTTGCTTATAAATGAATAAACATGGAGAGTATCATGCTAAGTGAAATGAGTCAGAAAGAGAGGGACAGACATAGAAGGACTGCATTCATTTGTGCAGTATAAAATAACATCACATGAGGCTGACACGCAAGGAAAGTAGATACAAGGGCCAGGGGGATTGCCCCATAGCTGGAAGACTGCTTCATGAGTGGAGGGGAGAAGACAGATGGAGATAGAGAAGGGATCACTATCACTATGGTTGGAGGAACCAGTTGGGATGGGAGATGCATGCTGAAAGTCAATAATGGACCAAACACGATGACCTCTCAGTGTCTGTGTTGCAAGCTATAATGCCCCAAAGTAGATAGAGTACGGGGAATATTGTCTGCCATAGAGGCAGGGGGAGGGTGGGAAAGGGGGGTATACTCAGGATATTGGTGGTGGGGAATGTGCACTGGTGGAGCGATGGGTGTTTGATCGTTCTGAGATTAATCCAAACATGAAAGCTTGTAACTATCTTATGGTGATTCAATAAATTTTTTAAAAAATAAAAAATAAATAAATTACCGTGAATAAAACAGTGGTAAATCCCTTACCTCCCCTTATTTCCAGAACTGGCAGCCATGCCCCTACCCCACTGCTCTACCCCCTAAGCTTATCTACCAGCCTTGTTTCAGACACTCTCAAAAGAGATCAATTTGACACAAAATTTTCTCAGATACCTGTTCCAGGCTTTCTGGGATTTCTGGGGAAGTCTCGGAAGTGATTGGACCAGCTCCCATCGAAAGAAAGCTCCAGTCGCTGCTCCCACACCCTCAAAACCACAACCATGCCTCTGGCCAGACTGCACAATTAAATGTTCTGGATTTTCTGATTATTTTCAAACTTGACAACTTTGACATCTCAGTAGTAGTATACCAGATTGGATGGGAATGTAACACAGAAGCCAACCAATCACAACCAATAAGAAGGCTTAACTTGCAACAGTAGCCTAGTAAACCCTTAGACAAGGACCTTATGTCCCTATGGTAAGATACAACAATTTTCACAAATTTTCTTATATGGAATTATATTTTTATCATTCCGTTAGCTATTTATTGGTAACAAGCACTATAAAATAAATTATTATGGGCCTTCTTTAGGGGCAGTCCTTAGGAGTGGTGGGGAAAATGCAGACAATGGAGGAGGAAAGATGGCAGTTGGAATATTGAATGTAAGGAATCGTCGTGAGCAACTTTGTAAACCACATGGGAAAAAATAGATAGATAAAATAAAACAGTTGTAAATATTGTATCTAGCAATTAAATCCTATTCTTTCTAATACCAACTGATATTTGCTCACGAGAGTTGGGTAGAGACTAATTTTCAAGCCTGAAAACACCTGGGTGTTCTCTGTATCTAATTAATCCCAGATACAGCACCGAATCTGATCAGCTCATTTAATTTGTTTACATCATGTATTATAATTGACAGAATAATACTCTATTACAAATATTGAAATCTATGCAGTTTCCTTGTCATCAGAGTACTGTTTCTGGCAGTTAATTATAGTGTATTTGGAAAAACCAGATATTTTCTATTTTCCAGGATAGAAAATAGGAAAAACAGTGAAATTTTCTGCATATACTGTGCACCTGTTTCCTATTAGCAATCACTACTTTCCAAAATTTTGCTTTCTGTGCCATGTAGGTCAATCCATTATTGACTTTTATTTATAATAACACCTACCTAGAAAGATCAAAATATATCGATAAGAGAATTTTTTCTAATATAGATTTTTTGGGGTCTAACTCTGGTAAGAAATTCTCCTCCAGGAATTTCTTGGGTAAATGACAATCCAGGTCCTTTTATTTCTTCAGTTTATTTATTTTAGCACCCTACCAAGTAAAATTATTTTATTTTATCATGCTTCCAAGTAAAATTCAATGCAAAATAAAATGAACAGAGAAAGGTTTTACATGTTTTCTAGATAATATCTTTAAAATATTATAGAATGTCACTCTTCACAAACCATGAGAACCTAACCTTCCTTATACTCCTTATGATTAATGTGTTTGCTACAAGTTTAGATCTCTCTCTCCAAGTTGTTTGTAAATCCCAGAAGTTTTAAAAGATTTCTTAAATAAAATTACCTCACCTTGGTTTTAGCAGACCAGGGTACATGTTCCAGGAAATGACCTCAAAACCAAAAGTATATTCCTTGAAAAAATTCAGTAATTGCATTAAGAGAACATAAACAGAGTAAAATCTGTTGATATGCTGTGTTATTTGATTTAGTCAAGAGTATGTAGTTCTTGATAAACTTTCAGTATCTGTATTGCAAACCACAATACCCAAAAAGAAAAGAAAGGGGGGATCGAGAGAGAGAGAGACAGAGAGAGACAGAGATAGAGAGACAGAGACAGAGAGAGACAGAGAGACAGAGAGAAAAAAAGAGAAGTGCCTGCCACTGAGACAGGCTGGAGCATGGGAGGTGCTGGGAGAGAAACTGGGGTACGGTGCTGGGAAATGTACACTGGTGGAGGGATGGGTGTTGGAACACTGTATGACTGAAACTTAATCATGAATAGCTTTGCAAGGGTCTATCTCACAGTGATTCAATTAAAAAAAAACTTTTAAATAAAGAAATAAATAACAAAAGAGCATATAGTTCCTATACCTAATAAGGACTCTCTGAAAAATTGATGTTGACTCCACATTTCAGTAGAATATAGTAGTCACCAAACTAAGATATTTAGACATTTCTGCTTTCATTTTTCTTTCATAGAAAATTTCAGAAAATGAACATGAAAAAAAATGTCAGTGACTGAGGGGAAAAGCCATCAGAGGCAAACTGTCATGACACAGACAGCAAAAGCACAAAGGATTATTCGCATTAAGTACCTTGACAGTTTTCAGAAATTTTCTACATGGATGTACACTTAATATTTTAAAAGTTAGACCTAACAACCAGTTGTAACAACTGGTACCAATTTGATGATATATCTATTTGACCTGTTTTACTTGTTTTCTCACTTCATTTAAACACCTTGGTTTACAAAACTGTTCACGATGTTTATTACAGGCATTCAGTATTCTAGCACCGATCCAGCCACCATGTCACTTTTTCACAACCACTCCTTCAGCCTTCCTCCATAGCAGGTTCGCAATAATTTATTTTATATTGCTTATTGGACTGGAGCGATAGCACAATGGGTAGGGCATTTGCCTTCCACGCGGCCAACCTGGGTTAAATTCTTCCATCCCTCTCAGAAAGCCTGGCAAGCTACCAAGAATATCCCGCCCCCATGGAAAAGCCTGGCAAGTTACCTGTGGTGTATTCTATATGCCAAAAACAGTAACAAGAAGTCTCACAATTTAAACATTATTGGTGCCCGCTGGAGCAAATCGATGAACAACGGGATGACAATGCTACAGTGCTACAGACCTAACAGCAAATAAAAGAAGTGATAATTAAGAACATTATATGTACAATACTGGAATTGCATGAACATATAGCCCTAATCCTGGAGTTAAACAGGTGGGCTCAATGGGTGAGAATATTCATAGGTATAAATCTTAAGATATAAAACAAATCATGGGAATGGAATGTACAACATGGGGACTATGATAATAATACTACACCTGAGAGAAAGCTCAAAGGGCTGAAGCAAATGTAGAGGCCCTGAGCTTAATTTCCAGATCCATACAATTCACATAGTAAGCCCTGAACATTGAGTTGTGGTTAGTCTCTAAGCATTGCTGGGGTCTCCATCTGCCCTCACCAAAAAAGCAAACAACAGTAATAATATTTCTACAGTACATCTAAAAGTTGCTAGGAGTGAACCTTAAATTTTCTATCACAAGAAAAATATTTGTGTGTATATATATATATGGTACTAGATGTTAGCTAGAATTATTATGGTACTCATTTTGAAATATATACAAATAATGAATCATTATCATAAAAATTCAAACTAAAATAATATTACATGTCCACCATATTCTATAAGAAAATATTCAAGCAGTATTATAATAACTGCAAGAAATATGCATACCCATAAATTATGACCGCTGACCAGTCATGCAGCTAATGTGTCAAAGCAAACAACCTGTTCATCATGATTTACTTTAAGACTGTAACCAGTCACCTAGAGCTTCATATTATAAAAGTCTGTTCACCTTTAAACAGTTCCTGCCATCAAGATGAAACCATAAAGTCATCCCTCTCAGATCTTAAACCCTGAAAGTACCCCATTCTAATTTCCCATACCTTTGTTAAGGCAATGTTCTCCACTAATAAAAGTAAATCTTATTTAACTTTATTGATCAATATGTGTTTCTGATTATCGATAGCCAACAGTAGATTGACTGGTGACCTAGTAAGTACTGTGTTCCATGTTTCATATATGTTGTTTCTTCAACCCTGCAAGGCAAGCTGCTTTACTAATGTGACAACTAAAAGTGAGACTCTAAAATGTTGAAAAACTGACCTTCTGTTTCACAGGAAGTAACAGATCGATATGACAACCAGAGTCTAACTTCAAAAACCTTTGACTCACTAGGAATGTCACTAAACATTTGAAAATATAGTATAAAAATGATCTATAGTAATATAATTGATTGTATATAATTATAGGGGTTTCTCCTGGCTTTGCTTTGAGGAATTATTCCTGGCAGTGGTCAGGGGACCTTATGGGATTCTGGGAATCGAACCCTAATCGGACTCATGCAAGGCAAATGCCCTCCCCGCTATACTATCGCTCCAGCCCCTTGTGTTACTTCTTTTTTTTTTTTTATAATTACCCTGTGTTACTTCTTAAGCCATAGTTTACTATTAATTTGTTGTACCTAATTAGGGCGGTAAGCTTTTTCTTTATTTGCTCCCTTTTGAGAATTTCTATGTTGGGGTCCTATTGCTGATAATCTGAGACTCTGCCCGGGGGTAAGAGACTCTTATCCCCCATACCTGGCTGTCTTCACCAGGGCCCCTAAGAGGGGGTGGGTTGAGTTTCCTTCCCTGCCCCAAGCAGAGCCCTGGCAGCAGAAGAGCTTCGGAACCCAGCCACAGCTATGCTCAAGGCCACTCTCCACTTGTTCGGACTAGCCTCATACATGAAGGAATCAGCAGAGGAACCCAGGTGTGCAGGACCCGGGGCTGAGATCTCCAAACCTGCTCGGATCAGTACTGGGCCTCTTCCACCCAGATCCCCCATTTTCTAGTCTCTAGACAGTAGTCTCACCCAGAAACTGCCTTACCCCCAGCCCCAGCCTCCCCCCGCCCCCCACCCCGGCGCCATGTAATCCCCTCAAGGGCCAACATCCAGAGACTATAAAACCAAGCAGCCATGTGATATCTAAAAGCGTAGTTCTCCCTCTCACAGAAACAGGCAAGCTACCAAAAGTTTACTGCCCGCACGGGGGAGAGCCTAGCAAGCTCCCCGTGGCGTATTCATATGCCAAAAACAGTAACAGTGATGAGTCTCATTCCCCTGATCCTGAAGAGCCTCTAATGCGGCACTGTTGGGAAGGATGAGTAGAGAGGCTGCTAAAATCTCAGGGTTAGGACGAATGGAGATATTACTGGGCCCACTTGAGCAAATCAACAATCAATGGGATGACAGTGATATAGTGATAATACTTTAATGGGTATGTAATTATTCTATATTATTAAATGTATGATTATATATAATAAATTATACACACTATATTAAATACTATGTATATGTATCAGATATTATTATATATCATAAAAAAATTGATTCCACTTTTGATCCGGCTGCGGAGCGAGCATGATGGAAGAGCCCAAGGGAGCGCCCTTGGACCCCAGGCAGCCCACTGAACTAATTCCGGCATGGGACCAGAGACCCCACGGTGCGCTGAAACAGTGGGACCCGGGCATCCCCCAATTCTTTTAACCTGTCTCTCTCTCTCAACTCCTCCCTCCTGAGCACAGCGCAGGACTTCTCCATCTTATGAGCACCATAAAAGGGTAAAAGTTTGTAGTGATGTTATTTCTGGTTGTACTTTCCCTGGACTTTATACAGAAACCCAAAAACATTAAAAGCGAACCATTACATATTAGCTGATGCTAATGTCATCTTAGCATCAGCAATATGTAATGGTTCGCTTTTAATGGGTCGGACTTTTGTGGGAGATCCTAACAAGAATAGTAAGTCGGTTGCTGAAATATTGAAGGCAATCAAAACGGTAGCCATCTCTCTAGACTAAACTAAGCTATATCCCCACGCCAGCTGAGAAGAAATTTTCTTCTTTCTCGGGAAGAAACGCGGCGTGTCGTCAACTACAGTGTGATGTCCATTAAGCAAACAGACCTGGTGGCGTGGGAATGGGATATAAGGGGAAAAATTATGTACATGGAACAGTGGGACGCTGGTGGAATCTCGAGCCGGAGCCGATACCAGCGCAAGACCTTCGGTTCCAGAAACTGCTTGCAGACACTCTACTAGTCTATCAACTAAGCCAGAGCCCCACGTCTGCTGATGACGGGAAATAACCATCCTTTTCATTTTTTTTTTCCCTTGTCAGGCAGCGTGGCGATTACTAAACAGGCGTGAACTCGGTGGCGCGGGGCAAGGGGGAAAAAGAAAAGTTATGTAACAAACAGCGGGACTTAATATCTCTATATTCTTAGTAGTGGAGAACTATCAAATGCCTCCTTGGCAATAGGACTGCTTTTCTTTTTTGGGGGAAACCCCAACAACGGTAGTGAGTTGTGTGTTGAAACATGGAATGTAATCGAGATAAGGCATAAACGAAGTGAAACATATCAAGTACAAGGGTGGGGACTGGGGAGATGGGAGGGGGCGGCAGGTATACTGGGGGGGTTGGTGATGGAAGATGGGCACTGGTGAAGGGAAGGGTGTTTGAGAATTGTATAACCGACATAATCCTGAGAACTATGTAACCCTCCACATGGTGATTCAATAAAATTAAAAAAAAAATTGATTCCAAGTGCAACCAGTTATTAATGTTTGTTTTGAGCAACACAGTGCTCAGGGATTACTTCTGGATAATATGGGATAATATGTCAGGGATAATATGTCAGGGATTGGTGATCATATGTGATGTTTGGGATAGAAGTAGAGACAGCCACATGCAAGGCAGGTGTTCCAACCACTATAACCTCTCTCTCTCTTTCTCCGGCCCCTGTAGCAATGATTTTTTAAAATTTATTTATTTTTAATTAGAGAATCACCGTGAGGGTACAGTTACAGATTTATACACTTTTGTGCTTATGTTTCCCTCATACAAAGTTCGGGAACCCATCCCTTCACCAGTGCCCATTCTCCACCACCAGTAAACCCAGCATCCCTCCCACCCTCCCCAATCCCATCTCCCCCCACCCCACCCTGCCACTGTGGCAGGGCATTCTCTTCTGTTCTCTCTCTCTAATTAGCTGTTGTGGTTTGCAATAAAGGTGTTGAGTGGCCACTGTGCTCAGTCTCTAGTCCTCATTCAGCCCGCAACTCCCTTCTCCCAAATGGCCTTCAGCTACATTATACATTATAGTTGGTGATCCCTTCTCTGAGTTGCCCTTTCCCCAGAATGTGAGGCCAGCCTCCAAGCCATGGAGTCAACCTCCTGGTACTTATTTCTATAATTCTTGGGTGTTAGTTTCCCACTCTGTTATTCTATATACCATAGATGAGTGCAATCTTTTTATGTCTGTCTTTCTCTTTCTGACTCATTTCACTCAGCATGAAACTTTTCATGCCGATCCACTTAAATACAAAATTCATGACCTCCTTTTTTCTAACAGCTGCATAGTATTCCATTGTATATATGTACCAAAGTTTCCTCAACCAGTCATTCGTTCTAGGGCATTCGGGTTTTTTCCAGATTCTGGCTATTGTAAACAGTGCTGCGATGTAGCAATGATTTTAAAGTAGAAATTACATCACTATTTCAAGTCTAATTTAATTTTTTTATCATTTTTATACATTCGTCTATAGTTTAATGGTAATTTCAGATACACTGAATTTTTCACTTACATAGTTCTTGATAATTTTCATTTTTGACAAAACTTTAAAAACTCTAGAACTCTTCAACTCTACTTTATGCACTGTTGTTCATTAATTTACTGTTATCTACTTTATCTTCGTTTATGCACCATTATTGTTCATTAATTTTAATGAGGTAATTAGTTTAAAGGGGCTGGAGCGATAGCACAGCGAATAGGGCCCTTGCCTTGCACATGACCAACCTGGTTTCGATTCCTCCATCCCTTTCGGAGGGCCCGGCTAGCTACCAAGAGTATCCCACCCTCACGGCAGAGCCTGGCAAGCTATCCGTGGCATATTTGATATGCCAAAAACATTAACAAGTCTCACAATGGAGACGTTACTGGTGTCCACTCGAGCAAATTGATGAGCAATGGCATGACAGTGATAGAGTGCTACAGTGCTAATTAGTTTAAACAACGAGACAGATTCTTCTCAAACACAGTCAATATTTATATTTACCCAATATTTAAGCTTTGTCAGTAATCTGCTTTACTGCTACTTTGTGTTTCCAAGTGGAGTAATTGTTATTCTGCTTTTAACACCACTTAGTATTTTCTTCATTATTGGCTACATATAGAATACCTTGGCTTAAAGATTCCTCTCTGTTGCCTTAATTAGAAGGAAATTTTCACTTTGTGCGCAACTCAGTGTTAAAAGCTGTGTTTTTTTTTTTATCAGCTTGAAGATATTTAATTGCTTCATCTTCCCGACCACTTTTTCTTTTTTTCACTTTTTCCCCCCATTTTTTTTAAAACCAAGGTTTACAAAGATTTGTTACAGGCATTCAATATTCCAACACCAATCCTATCACTGCTGTCACTTCGCTTCCATTGTCTCCATTTTCCTCTACACCCCTAATAAACTGCCCCTGTAGCAGACCCACAACAATTTATATTATTGTGCTCAGAACCATTAAATGGTTAATTGATTGATCAAAAACTAATTCCATATAAGAAACCTTGTGAAAATTATTATGTATCTTACTATGGGAACATTAAGTCCTTGTCTGAGGGTTTACTAGGCTGTTGTTGCAAGTTAAGCCTTCTTATTGGTCGTGATTGGTTGGCTTCTGTGTTACATTCCCATCCAATCTGGTATGCTACTACTGAGATATCAGAGTTGTCAAGTTTGAAGATAACCAGAAAATCCAGAATATTTAACCTGGTAGTTTGTTCAGAGGCACGGCAGTGGTTTTGAGGGTGTGGGAACAGCTACTGGGGCTTTTTCTCAAGCACCTTCTGTGATGTTCTTAGTTGTAGTTTACTTTTAATTTATTTTACTTGGAGTTTATTGTTCCTTTGAGTCAATGACTGGATTTTTTTTCTTTTGGAAAATCTGATCATTATTTTGTATCTGTTTCTTTTATATTTATTTCACATCGGTTCTCTATGAAAGTCATAACATTGTTCTCTAGTTTCCAACCTTTTACTTTGTTCTTTACTTTGAATATTTTCTTCATATTTATCTTTCAGATAATAACTTTTCTTGTCAGCTGTGAATATTATACTTAACACATAAATCATTTGAGTTTATAATTTCTATTATTGTGTTTTATATATATTTCCATTTTATTATTTTTTAATTTTAAATTTGCCCTGAGAAATGCCATATAGTTATGTGAATATTTAGATCATAATTTAAAATCAATGTTGATTAACTTTATCACTTAAATCACTTGTGGTTTACTTTCTATTTCTTTTATATTCTCCTGATTTTCAGTCAACTCTTCTCGTTTTAAATGTCTTTGGACTTGTTTTTCATGGGTTCTAGAGTATATTAAAATTTCAGTGAGAATATAAGACTATGAATTTTTTATTTATAAAGAATCCCCTGTATATTTGTGCCCATAGGGGGAATAACATCTTAATCTAATCAGTAAGTCATGTGATTGTCTTCTGTTGGTGTGTGTAAGCTAGTCATTTTCAGATTTACTTTTAGTAGGAGAATAGACTATTACTATAGATAGGAGGTTGCTAGTGTCCTTGCCCAGGGTGCTCGGGTCAAGCTTTTATCTCTGAGAGATTGTCAAAATTCTTCTTTTAATTCTGCAACAGCCTTATTCAATGTCAAGGACAGTTAATAACTTTGAGGGCTGCCAAATACTGGCTATATCTGTTTTAGCTTGTAAAAGATTTAGTTGAGAAGTACTCCTCATTCAGTACTCCCGTAAGAGGAACTCTGAGCTGAAGCAACAGCACAGCAGAAAGCATTTGCGTTGCACGTGGCTGACCTAAATCCCATCCCCATATGGACTCCTGAGCACCATCAACAGTAATCCCTGAGTGAAGAGCCATGAATAACTAAGCAACAGAAGCCATGCCTGATCCCAAAAGGAGGAACTCCACTTTTACCCTTATAAAACAAAAAGTAAATTTAATTACTTATATGCATCAGTATCAGGTTTTGAATAAGTCTAAAATGATTACAGATATAAAATGTTAGGATTTTTCAGAGTATGAATAAGTCCAAAACGTTAACTGTTGGATGCTATGTATGTTTCATAGGTGGAATGGAAACCTGTCGGCAGATTTTCTTCACTTTCTAATGATAATGTACCCAGATGTGAATGTGATGGTCTTTTCTCAGCCTATTTAGCTATTTCAAAGAATTGCTTCACCTACCTAGTTATTTGGTAAATTTACCTATTTTCCTTTACTTTCTGTTAACTTCTATAACTAGCCACTGGAAAGAATAGCAGGCATATTTCACTATATAGGAAAATGGGCAAGTAGAAGAAAATTAGTTTGCTATTATTTTCATGTCTAGCAAGTGAGCTATCTTAGGGGCACTTTGAAATAATTGGCTTAAATGAATTGAAATGGTTAGATAAATACTTAGTAGGGTCTATGGATGTAGCTCAATATGATTAGCATGCATCAAGCCCTGAATTTAATTCCTACGATAACTAGATAGGTCGATTCTGATATATGTAGATAGGTATGAATCCAGATGATCTTCTGCAAGTGATCAGGACAACTCACCACTTCTGTTTTGGTATTCCATCTACTACTTCAGACCTTCTCTTTTGTTAGGAATTTCAATCTTTCAACAAGTCAACTTTAATCAGCTCTTTTCTTATCCTAATTAGCTAATCCTATTTATTAAGCCTATGTATGGATATTTTAAATGGGACTCATATACTTCAAATTAACAGGATTAAAAATATTAAATTCAAGTGATAAATTGTAATGACATCAGATTTGGAGCACACGTATTGGAAGATGGTAATTCATGGAATATATAAGAGGCTATTTACATTGTTTATTTGTTTAAGTGGTCTTCTTAAATTAGTTTTACTTATTTGGTTGGCCAAACTCATTAATAATTTGTGACTTAATCTGATTCTTATCCAAATTAATGGCTGATGAGCTGTTAAATTGCTTTCACTGTAGGGAAGATTTTAAAAAAATACTGTTTTGTACATGCCAGGCATTATAGTCGAGAAATTCACCTGTTTCATTTAATTTCATTTTGTTCTCACAATTATTGTGGATAATAGGCATTAGATTTTCAATTTTTAATTTATGAAACTGAGAGATTGATATTTAAATGAAGACTAATAAGTAACTTATGGAATTGATATTCAAAGCTAGGCATAGATTTTTTTTCAGAGATGTTTTGATTCATAAAGTATCATTGATCTATTGAATTTTCTTTTTTCTTTTTTTTGAGCACCATTTTGTGCATGTTTATTCTTATGACATCAAGAAACGAAGCTATGTAGCACTGTAGCACTGTCGTCCCATCATTCATCAATTTGCTTGAGCGGCACCTGTAACGTCTCCATTTTGAGACTTGTTGTTACTGTTCTTGGCATATCGAATATGCCACGGATATCTTGCTAGGCTCTGCCATGCATGCAGGATACTGTCAGGAGTTTGCCAGTTTCTCTGAGAGGGACAGAGGAATAGAACCCAGGTAGGCCACGTGCAAGACAAATGCCCTATCTACTCTTCTATCTCTCCAGTTCTTACGCTTCTAGACCTTTTGGCTAAGATCAAATGTAATGTAGTACAAACAAAAATAATGTGACACTATGTAGCACTATAGCACTGTCATCTTTTTGCTCATCAATTTGCTTGAGCGGGCACCAGTAATGTCTCCATTGTGAGGCTTGTTGTCACTGTTTTTGGCATATGGAATATGCCACAGGTAGCTTGCCAGACTCTGCCATCTGGGCAGGATACTCTTGGTAGCTTCACAGGCTCTCCGAGAGGAACAAAGGAATCGAACCCGGGTCGGCCTTGTGCAAGGCCCTACCTGTTGTGCTACTATATATATATATATATATATATGGTATTATATATATGCTACCTTTTATATATATATTTATATATATATTATATATATATATATATATAACGAGTCACGAAATCCCATTGATCATCACTCGAGCAGTCTCAGTAACCTCTACATTCATCCTATCCCTGAGATTTTAGAAGCCTCTCTCTTCTCGGCCTTCCCAACAATGCCTCATTGTAGGTTCTTTCAGGGTTAGGGGAATGAGATTCAGCTGGTTACTGCCTTTGGCATATGGAACACCATGGGAAGCTTGCGAGGCTGTCCCATGTGGGCAGAAAGTTCTCAGTAGCTTGCTAGTTTCTCCCAGAGAGAAAAGTAGATTAAATATCATGGCCTTGTGCTTCTGGGAGCTTGCTTTTAAGTCTCTGTATGTTGGTCGTTGATGGGATTACACACACCTGGGTTCTTCTGCCAGTACCTTCATGTGTGAGGCTTGTCCGAACGTGTGGAGAGGGGCCTTGAGCATGGCTGTGGCTAGGTTCTGGGTGGTTTTTGACTGCTGGGGAGCTCTGCTCGGGCAGGAAGGGAAGCTGGAGTCCATCCCCTTTGAGGGGCCCTGGGAAAGACAGCCAGGCATGTGGGCACACACAAATATATATATATCTGAGATTGGGGATAGGTAAGGAAGGGCATTCCTATTTTACAAATTCTACATAACTTACAGTTAACTCAAGGGAGTAAACTAGCTGACAATTGTAGGGGGGCCATATTCAAACAAAACTGAATAAATTGGTATGGAATGTGAAGGAAACTACACCAGCTCTACTTTGCTGATGGCTTGTATCACTTGTATCACTTCTCATCCCATTGATCTTCGATTCGCTAAAGCAGGCACCAGTAATATCTTCATTCATCACTGTCGCGTGCTAGTGTAGCCCAGTGGTATCTGCTTACTCCAGGAACAGGAAGAGCATCAGACCATTCATACAGGGTTTTGATGAAGAAGTCTGACCATCTTGTAGGTGGGCAACCACACAGTCTTTTGACTTCCCATGGAATCCAGTTGGTAACAGCTCTAGTCCAGTGGTTGTCTCTGAATAACATTACATGTCAGTTAGACAGAGCGGCATCTTGAACTATTGCAAAACTTCAATGAGCTTGGTCACTGTGTGGATATGGTCGATAGTGCTGAATCCTTTTTGGAACCCAGCTTGCTTGCATGGTTGTCCTTCGTCTAGTGTTCTGCCTATTCTATTCAGGATGACTCGAGTGAATAACTTGTAGATGACAGACAACAGGCAGATTGAGCCATAGTTGCCGATGTGGATATCTCCCTTTTTGTACAACAGAATGGTCCTGCTGGTTTTCCATTGGAACAGAATCTTGCATAAGGACAGGTAGCATATGAAGAGCCAAGCCAGTGTATTGATGGGTACTGGCAGCAGATTCTTCAAGTGTTTGGGTCTGACTTGTCTGGACTGGATGCTGTACAAGTCTTTACTGAAGAAATGGCGTGTTGGATTTCAGAAGGGAGAACGTTGGGAATGACATATCCATCCTGTAGAATTTGGTATGTGGGCAGGTGGATGTGGCTGTCAAAGAGATCCGAGTAGAAGTCATGAATTATCCTCTCCATTCCTTTCTGGAAGATGTGATAGATCCATCAGGACATCGGAGGGCAGTCATCTCAGTCTTGTAGTTGGCGAAGGACAGGTGAGCATTGCAAATATTTTTCCTGGCTTCTGCCGTATCAGCCAACACTGCTGCTCTTCCCTCTTTGAGGTCTTCCTTTATGGCTTCTCTGCACAGCTTCGCGAGCTCGGACATTAGCTTGTGGTTGCCTGAGGCTCATGCCAAACCACGTTGGCGAATGAGCTCAAGAGTTTCTGAAAACAGGCATCTGTTTTGTGGCTTTTCCCACTCTCAGCATTCTTCTCGCAGTCGTGGAGGTGCTGAACCAGTCGATCGTATTCCTCGTCAATGTTGTCAATGACAGCATCTTCCCATGTTGCTGCAAAAGTGCCAAAAAGCTCCCAGTTGGTGATAATTCTGGGAGTTATCTTCCTAAATTTGAACTTTGCAGACCTTTCTTTCTGCTCTGTGAAGTAAGATTTTGCACGAAGGAGATGGTGGTCCAATCTGGTTTGAAATTTTGGGACAACAGCGACATCGGTCAGGCAAAACCTTCGATTGAATATGATTTGGTCAATTTCGTTGTGGAACTGTCCACCAGGAGACTGATGTCATCACTGATGATGTCATTCTAATAACACCAAACATCAGCCAAGTGGCATGAATGCTGGCCGACTTTGATCTCGAATGTGGAAACGTCGAGCCGCAGCTGAATCTCATGAAGACAATGTTAATGAGAAATGGAGAAAAGAAATGAACAGAAACTTCCTAAATGAAGAAATACAAAGGGCCAAAATACACATGAACAAATGTCCACATTACTAATCATCAGGAAGATGCAAATCAAAGCAACAGTGAAATATCATCTCACACCACAGAGACTGTCATACTTCAAAAAGACAAGAACAACCAATGTTGTCATGGATGCGGGGTATAGGGACTCTCTTTCACTGTTGGTGGGAATGCTGACTGGTTCAGCCTCTTTGGAAAACAATATGAGCATTCCTCAAAGAGCTAGAAATTTAGCTTTCTTACAATGCAGCAGTACCACTTCAGGGAATACATCCCAGGAGCCCAAAAACACAGCAGAAATGCTATCTGCACTTCTATGTTCATTGCAGGACTATTCACGATAGCCAGAATCTGAAAACAGCCCAAGTACCCGAGAACAGATGATTGGCTAAAGAAACTATGGTATATCTCACAATAGAATACTATACAGCTGTTAGGAAAAATGAAGTTGTGAAATTCATTTATAAATGGATGGACATGGAGAATATTGTAGTATGTGAATGAATCAGAATGAGAGGGATAGACATAGAAGAATTGGCTTCCATCCTTTTGGGATTATGCCTCAAGATACTTTGCTACTTATTGTTTTCCCTCGTGGAACAGGTTGGACCATGATTCTGAAGACCTTACTGAGAACATCTTTTATTCCCAAGTGTCTCCAGGGGGGAAAAATACCAGCCTGAATATTTTCAGAAGAATGCATTTGAGGTGAGGTTAAGATAATATTTTTCTTTCTTTATTCATACTCTCAAACTAAATGGGTTTCCTCAAAGTTTCCTGACACAAAACACATTCCAATATTTTTAAATTTCTGACAGAATATATATGTTTTTATTTCTAACTTTACATGGTCTCATTTTATTTTAATAACTGTTAAGTGAAGAATATATAAATAAATACATATAAGGATCAATAATTTTGGCAAATTAAACAAAAGTGTCAAATAAAAGCAGAACATTTTACTAGTACCCAAAAACCACCTGAGCCTCCTCTCAGTCCTTCTCCTCCAAGGTAACTACATCCTGATTCCAGAGAAGAGATTGGTTGTGTCTATTTGGAGTTTTTAGATGTATAGAATCACTGAGTCTGTTATTTTTATATCTGCTTTCTTTTCCCCATTTTTTTAATATGAGTTTTGTCAATCACAAGAATATTTCAGTGTTGGCTGTAGCCTAATTCATTGTGCCCAAAACCTTCCACTACATTCTTATTCTTTTTTAATTTCCTCATAAGAACATTTTTTTTATTTTTCAAAATTTCATTTCTTAATATAACTATGAAGTACAAATTTATTTACAGTTGTGTCTTAGACACACTACTCCATCACAATCCTGCCCTGTGAACTTCTCTTCATCAGTATTCCCAGATTCCCTCCCTACCCACCCACCCAAGCCCCAGTTTATATCTTAAGAGGCATCTTTTAAATTTGGTTATCAAGGTCTGGGGGACGCAATTTCAGTTTTGTTTACTCTGTGGCTTGTATATTTAGCTCTATGATTTCTTAACATCACCAAGTTTCTCTTTCTGTGATTTTTGTCAGTGATCTCCCAACATTTTTATTATTTTTAAAAGATGTTTTCATTAAGATGATCCACTTTTAAAATATTATCCTATTTTTAAGTTCTGAGATGCATGAAATAATAGGATCTCCTATTATGTTTTTCTAACACATTTAAAATAAATAGCTCAAACTAGGTTTAAAAAATCTGCATACAAAACAAAATAATGACACATTATGCTTTTGGCCAACTGACCATGAAGTCAAGTTGAGACTTTTCCTAAAAGTCATTAATTTATTCTATGGATTTACTGAGGCTGATCTCTTGCTAAACTCACCAATTCAGAATTTACCAGTAACCCCAGTAGCTCGAATTCCAGAAAGCATAATCAAAGTCACAAGTATTACAAACCAACTGTAGAAAACTTGAATGTCAACTTGAGAAAATAACATGCAAATAACTGCTGGCTTGTCTGGAAGCTCAGAACAATAGGACCAAAACATTTTATTTTTATAGATGAGCTTTCCTGAAGAGCCAACTAACAGTGGAACAGTGGGATGAACACTGTGGGATCAGGACAACGTTGCTCAATAATTCGAGTCTAGCCTAACATATTGGAAGCAAGTTGTTCAGTTTCACATGACTGACAAGTTGTTTCTTTAGCATAACACTGTTTTTTCATAGCTGCCAACAATATTGTTAAGTGGCAGGTTGAGGATGTGGGAATAAAACACAGTGAATTATTTCATAGTGTTTTTTTAGGGAGAACAGAGGCGGGGATTGTTGTTGGTGTTGAGACTGACTCTCAAAGAATGTCCTGAATTGTCCTTTAATTAATGATGGAGTCAGATTTATTTCTCCCATAATTCTAACTTAGAAGTGTATCACTTTAGGATTATTATAATATGACTTCATTACTAGGTCAATATGTTCCATGTATCTCAGTTATTTGGAGTTCCATTTCTAAAACTAGTAAGTTGCAATTTGTATTTTACTTTGTTTTTCCTCTCAGGAGTACTTGCTTAGTAGCTATAAAAGCTGAATCCTTGAAAACTAGCAGTCTGAATATGAGGGCATGAGCTCTTTATAGCCCATCTTTCCTACAGGTAACAACAAAAAGTTCTGGACAACACACAAATAAACTACCTAAGGATACTGAGAACAAACAAAACCAGATGGATTCAAAAGGGCTTTTAAAACCAGAATGGTTACTGCATTGAGAGTTTCTCTGTTTTCTTTTGTATTGCTTTACACTAAAAGAGATTTCTGAACATAGAGAACTAAAATGGTGATAACAGCACAAGTATAAATATTAGACTGAAACCACATATTTCTGACTAGAGAAGCTAAGGATAGGGGAACTTGATAGCCAGGAAAGTTTTGAAAGATTTCAAAATGAAAATATCTAAAGGGAGTGCCACTCAATTCTATGTATAATCATGTTCAACTTCTAGGGCTTATTCTTGACCTTCAGAAGTGGTTCAGATAAAAATGAGCATGACCAATCTAAAAGATCAGAACAGAAATTTGAATTGCTTATCACAGAGAGAAAGGCAGAATTTCCCATTTGAATCTAACTAGGGTTATTGTCTGCTAAAATAGAAACATTAACATTCCCTAAAAAATAATAGAACTCGTGGAATAAGTATTCTAACATTCAAAGTGTCCAAGGTGCATTCAAAATCTACTCAAAGTACAATGAAACACAAACATGTGTGAGTGTGTGTGTGCACACGCGCGTGTGTGTGTGTGTGTGAGAGAGAGAGAGAGAGAGAGAGAAAGAGAGAGAGAGGAAGAGACAAATAGGATAAAAATTAGTCCTACCAGACCCAATTGCTTGAATTATTTTTAAAATAACTGTTGCAACTATTCTCCATGAAATAAATAAACCTGAAGTGAAAAGAATGATGTCAGTTTTTATCAGAGAAATATGTTATATAGGAGACACAAATTATATGAAAGATATGAAATAGAATTCCTTATTTTTTTCAACTGAATGGGCTTAAAAACAGAGGGCTAGAGAGTCAGTGCAGCCAGTAAGGCATTTCCCTTGCTTGTAGTAGAGGTAGATTCTTTGCACCTCATATGGCTCCCAAGCCCTCCAGGAGTGGTCCTTGAGCAAACAGCCAGGAGTAAGCCCTGAGCAGTGCCAGGGCTTTAAATTTAAACAAAATTTTTAAAAAAGAACACCATGAATTATTTTGGGACCAGACATATAGTACATACGAGTAGAGCACTTGCCTTGCACGCAGTTTACCTGGGTTCAATCCCCAGCACCCATTATGGTTTCCCAAACTCACTAGAAGTGATCCTTGGGCACAGAGCCAGAGGTAAGCTCTGAGCACCACCAGGTGTGACCCAAAAACAATGAAGAAGAAGAAGGAGGAGGAGGAGGCAGAGGAGGAGGTGGAGGAGTTGGTAAACTTTAGAGTAAATACTATATTCGATCTGAAAAATAGGCAGTAAAAACATGAAAGAACAATGAGATAATATCTAACTGCTCATACACCCATTGCTGGAATCTCTGAAGAGGAAGAGAAAGAAATGGTACAGATTCAAGAATCTGTATGATGAGGTCAGAGAGATATTACATGAATTCAGGCCCATGCTTTGCATGCAACAGATTCTGGTTCAATTCCTGGTATCCCTGGTTCCCCAAGCACCACCATGGTGGCCCAGGTAATCTCCAACACCATGGCTTCGAGCCCTAATCTTGAACTGAGAATTGGCTGTGAATTCATGGGTGTGGTCTCTAGGCTGAGCACTGTTATGGATTTTTAATATGAAACAAGCCTACATGATCAAAAACATGACAATTTCAAGCAAAACCAGATAAAGCAACTCAATCAAGTTTCTATAAGACTATAAATCAAGAAAATAGCTTACAGGCAGCTGTCAAAAATATTGTTTATTCATACAGGTAAAACAATGATTCAAGTAATCATTGATTTCTCACCTTATAACAAATATAGCCCAAGGTATCAATTGAGAACTTCTAAGTCTTGTCTTTTTAACTACATTTTAATTGAAGTGATACAATATTCCAAGTAGACTATGAAACTTTCACTCTTTAGTATATATTCAAAATATAGAGTCAAATGTCAAAAAATATAAATTAGAAAACTAAAAATTATTCAAATGTTTTAAATAAAAGCAAGAAAGGAAACAAAAATAAGAATCAGGGGTAAATATGGATAAAATTATTGATTTAAATCACACCATATTTATAATTTATTAAAATAATTAAGTTACCTAAACAGAAAAATTATATAATCATCAAAATGATAAAGAGAAAATACCCTACTATATATTATTTATAGAAACTCTACTTTAAATGTTGATCTATGAAGATATTAAAAGTAAATGTAAAATGTAAGTATATAAAAATGAATCAAAAGAAAGGTGGAATCAGTATAATATCAGATAGAATAATTTTCAAAATGGGCAGTATTATGTGATAAAGATGTAAAATTAAACAAAGACATCTAAAAACCTTAATCTATATGAACCTCAATACATTTTAAATATATTGAATCTGAAACTGACATAACAAAGAAGGAAACACAAAAATATCAACTGGCAATTATAGAAGGGATTGAATATTTTTTCTCTCAGCAACCAATATTACTACAGACAGAAAATCAGTAAAGATAATAAAGAACTGAGCCAATATTACTAGGCAACATAACATAATTGATATTTATGTAACACTTCAAACAAATACAGACTATTCACTCATTCCCAGTGCACATAAAGCAATAACCAAGATAACCAATATTCAAGAATTCATAGCATGATAAATTTTAGTGAATTAAAATCAAAGTAAGTTCTCTAACCATAAGAGAATTAATGAAGCACATAATTACATATATCAGAAAAAAAGTCCTCTAAATATTGGAAATGAAAGTACTCTAATTACATAAGAATTAAGCAAGAATTCACAAGAAAAAATAGGGAATATTTTATGGGAAAAAATTAAATGAAAGGTTTCTTTGTAATCTCACTGTATCACTGTATCACTGTCATCCTGTTGCTCATCGATTTGAGTGGGCACCAGTAACATCTCCATTGTGAGACTTGTTGTTACTGTTTTTGGCATATCAAATACGCCATGGGGAGTTTGCCAGGCTCTGCCATGTGAGCAAGATACTCTCAGTAGCTTGCTGGTCTCTCTGAGAGGGATAGAGAAAACAAACCCGGGTAATATATAGCTTAGAAATGCAGAAAATTGGGGCTAGAGGGATAGTACTGTAGGTAGAGCACTTGCCTTTTACATAGGCAACCTGAGTTTAATCCCCAGCACCCTGAGCATGGCAGGGAGTGATATGTGAGCACAGAGCCTTGAACACAGCTGAGTGTGCACCCCCTCCAAATAATAAAGAAAAGAAAGAAAAGAAAAGGTTGCAAATATAAAATTAAGCATAAAATAATTTTTATTTCTTGTTTAGCTGTTATAGAGCACATTAAGTCCAAAGAAAATGGGGAGAAACATAGGTAAGAGTAGATATCAGGAAACGGGGTGATAGTACAGTGGGTCAGGCACTTGCCTTACATGTAGCTCACCCAGGTTTGATCTCTGGAACCCCATATGGTCCCCTGAGCATGCCAGGATCCATGGATGCAGACCAGGAATAAGTCCTGAAAACTGCCAGGTGTGGCCCCAATTACAAAACAAACAAAGCAGAATAGATATCAAAGATACTGAAAACATTTTAAAAAAAGAAGCAACAAAAAATAAATAAAATAAACAAAATAAAATAAAAGTAGAATAAAACAATGAAAACAAAAGTATGTTTTCAAAAAAACAAAAAAAAAATTCCTCTCCCTAGACAAACTTAACAAGAAAAGGGAAAAAGAAAAAGAGATTGCATCACTACTCACCCTAGGAACATTAAAGGATGACTATTACAAATACAATGTTATAAAATATTTATTTCCATCAATTTAAAACTAAAGTGAAATATTCTTTCACTAAACTTTAAATAAACTAGAGCACATTATAGAAACTGAAATCATTTAAATCAATCCATAAAGAAAATTCCATTATTCCTTTCACACTAATTATACACTTTTTCTAAATGAAATGAGCATTTCCTCACTCCTTTTCTGATACAAAAATATTTTGTTACTAAATCTAGACAAAGTACATAATTTCATGAAAAAACATAAATTTTACAAAATTAAATCCACCTATTTGCATAAAAAAGATCATGTGTTTTGTTCAACTGGTATTTAACTTATGAATAGAAGGCTTTTTCAATGTTTTAAAACCAGTAATTGTACTGTTTGGTACTCAAAAGATATGAAAATGTATATTCACACAAACACCTACAACAGATGATTATAGCAATGGTATTAATATATAAGAACTGAAAATAACTAAATGTCCTCATATTTGTGAATGAATAAGCTAATATAGGACAAAATACCATTCACCAACAAGAACAAGATAGCGATACATTTAACGATGTAGATTTATCTTATTTCAACCTAAAGAAGTCTATATTCTTTTAAAAACTATTTCATTTGTATAACATTCTGCAAAGGACAATATTAGGTTATAAAAGAGATTGGTGACTGATAAACCCTAGGATAAAACTAGAGATTGATTATAAAGTGATCTGAAAACATTTGGAGGACAGGAAGGTGATGAAACTTCTATATCTGCACACATTTTGTGGATCAAAACATACAGAGTGGAATTATAACATTAACATATTTTTTGATGAAACACATATAATGGATTTTATTTTGTATACATTTTAGCTAGATTTAAAAAATTAGTGAATGACTGAATGTAAAATTGGATTTTTATCAGTCATGGAAAAGCAGAAAAGAGATCACAAAATACAAGAGTTGGAATTCAAATATTGCTCATGACAGAGAAGTTTGTCATCGAACATTCAAGTCTAACTTGGTCTTTTCCCAGTGATCTACTGTGAGATCAGATATGACTCCAATGCATCATCATCATTTTTATTGTATCTTTTTTTCAACAACATTAATTCATCTGCTAAGCAAAACAAAATAGGTGACTAGACGTAGGTAAAGTAGAAGTAGAAAAGATATGGAGTAGAAAGAGAAAAGAAATATACTAATACCAATAAATGTGTCAGATCTGATTAAATTAACATTCTTGAATATTGCAACTTGACCGCTGCGTTTACTACTGAAGCACTATCACCATCACCAATTACATGCAGGGGTTAAAAAAAAAAACAAAAAAAAACCAGAAACAAGTTTTCAGGTCCTGATGGTTTAATGGGAAATTTATGCAATATCGAAGAACTGACATCAGTCTTACAGAAACTCATTACAGAAATAAAGAGATCATGAGAGCAGCATTAGCCTATTCTCAAAATTTGGCAGACCTCACTAAAAAGAAAAATTAAAATAAAAGCTAATTATCCTTCCTAATTATGATATAAAAAATCTTAACCAAATGAATGGAATCAAGTGTAAAAAATATCATATATCCTTCCAGGATTATGGCTGAAGTAATAGTAGCCATTCCTTGTTTATGTGAGATCCTGAATTTGACCTCAGTTAGCCAGGTTGCCCCTACCTGAGCACCCTGGGCGGCCTTGGTGATCTGCACAATATCACCAGCACAAGCACTGACAGCATAAAGCCTAGAAAGTTTATGAGGTCCAGAATATCAAGCCTGACTGTGTCCCGGTCCTGTTAAAAAACAAAGTTATCATGTGTCATAGTGACCTCAGGTGCGAAACATTGGTTTAGTGATTAAAAAGTCAAAGTGATGTATCATGTTTATCTAATGAAGGGGATTAACTCTATGTTTATTCCAATAGATAAGAGAATACTTGAAAAAATAATTCGCATCCTCTTTCTGCAGATATCATTATTTAATCTGAAATAAACAAGATTTTTTGATGTTTCAAGAAAAGAAAAGTGGGCCCATGTGCTGCCTGTGCCCATGTGTTGCTGCTGAGTGCATGTAATATCTGAGAACATGTGAAACCCACATCTCCCCTTTTGATGTGTGTAATTTCATGTTTTCAGGTCTAGTGCTGGGATGGAGACTGCGGTCCCCTCTCCACTTTGGAGAAGCCCATGTTCTTCTTTGAGTGCTCTGTCTCTCTGTCTCTCTGTCTCTGTCTCTGTCTCTCTCTCTCCCTTGCCCCCTTTCTCTTCCTTCTCTGAAACTTCCAAATAAAATTAGTTACACTTCAAAACAAAAGTGAAATTTCAAGGACTTACCATGATCTACACTGCCATTCTGAAACACCAACCCATTTAAAGAGCCACAGGACCTTTAAGTTTCCTCCTCAAATTCAGGGGGTGATACGTTAATATTCAGCACTCCCTGTGCTCCCCCACTGAACTCACTACTGGTCCACAATTTCCAGTGGCTGAGTTAAAAATAAGTACTGCAAAAGTAGATAATCAAGCAAACATGATGACCTGTCAGTGTCTGTGTTGCAAGATATAATGCCCAAAAGGAGAGAGAGAGTATGGGGAATATTGTCTGCCATGAAGGCAGGGGGAGGGTGGGAAAGGGAGGGTATACCTGGGGTATCGGTGGTTGGGAATGTGCACTGGTGGAGGGATAGGTGTTTGGTCATTGTGAGATTGTAACCCAAACATGAAAGCTTGTAACTATCTCACGGTGATTCAATAAAATTTTTAAAAATAAATAAATATCTGTTCCAAAAAGAAGATAGTACAAAGTACAATTCCATCTCTAGCATGCTTTGCCTGTGAAAACTGTCCAGAAACTTCAGCCAGCAGCAACATTCTGTAGGGTGACTTTGTGATTTCATAGCTTACCATCATCTCATTCCATCATGTTTACTCTAAACTATAGCAAGAAACCATTCCAGGGAACTCAGGTGGTCCTGGTTTTAGAAGTCAAGGAAGTAGAGGGAATTAGGAAATGATGTCTATGGACACCAAAAGGAAAGAAGCAAAACTCTGCAACTCTCTAATATAATGTTTCAGCAAGAAATATCTTCCTTTGGAAGAATTCTGAAGATTGGGTGAAGATTTCCTTTGACACGTATTGATAAATAAACTTTCTTTCAAGCATCCACATCATTGTTATGAGATGACCTGGTAGTCTTATTCCTTCTCAATGGAGAAGATGGAAGAGAATCTGCATATCTATTTTAGTGTAGTAGTCTTCTGTAGGTATTTTCCTAAGTGACCTTCCCCTTTCTACTTGCCAATGTTCTTTGTTATAGCTGAAATATTTAAGATGAAGACCAACAGGAAAATTATTCAGTATTGCTAAGGTTCTATCATGGATTTAAGAGGTCGACGTGTTATTATTAAACTTTCATTCTCCTACCAATCTTTCTAATATTTCTCTGACTACTAGATAAGACTCTGGAGAGTGATAAGGATGCAAAATTTTGTTTTGTTTTCCCTCACCTACTAAGTGTGATCCAGTACCAGTGTGAGACAATTAATATGTCAATTTTTGCATGAATAAGGCATCATTATCCTAATCACTGATAAATTTTCAGTAGGTGAAAATATATCAACAGGCATAAAAAGCAAAGTATAAAAGAAACATAAAATTTGACAACAATTTAAATCACTTGGAAATACCCAGAAATCTTTCATCCTTCCCCTGACCCCACCTTCAAAATATCTGTATCCTCTCTAACTTTATAGTTCTTCACTGCTGGGACATTTGGCTTAGTTTTCTGCTGTTGTGCAGTTATTCTTGTGGGAGACACTTAAGGACACAAGGATTATTTCCAAAAGTGGTTTCAAAGTCTAGTCTCTGGATGAATAGCATCACCACCATGTCAAATTCCCAAGAAATGCAATCTTGGGTCCCAAGAATTTTGATTCATACCTACTGCAAAGAAACTCACAGTGGGAATAAGGAGAACCGTAGCAATCAACATTTTTTGTCAGAGTCCTGTGAGCAGTTCTGATGTATCCCGAAGGTTAATTCTTAGAATAAAAGTCTGTGCATGAATAGGCAAAGAAGACAGTGTTTTTTTTTTCAACATAACCCTTGATATCTATTATTTCTCTATATCCATGACCCCTCTACCTTTCCTTTTACCCTGAACTCACAGCATCAAGTTTGCTTTGCTTTGGTGGCAGGATTTCCTGCCAACACAAACTCTGCTCAGGGCATCCATGAAGAAGGCACTTTCAGGAATAAATTCCAAGGGTAGGGAAAGCTGACAAACCCAAGAAGGATGATCTGAAGAAGGTGCTTGGACTAGTGATATAATACAGACAATAAGGTCCATTCCTTGCATGTGCTTCCTACCACAGTTCTATCTCTGGCACAGCATATGATTTCCAAGCAACACCAGGAGCAACCCTGAGCACTACTCTACGTGGCTTCAACCTCCTTCTCCGCCCAAACCAAAAAAAAATAATAATAATAAGAGGGGCCAGAGAGATAGTCCAGTGGGTAGGGCATTTGCCTTGCATGTGGCAGACCAAAATTCGACTCCCAGCATCCCATGTGGTCTTCCAAACACTTCCAGGAGTAATTCCTGGATGCAGAATCAGAAGTTCTCCTGAACATTGCCAGGTATGACCCCTCTCTCCCAAAAAAAGAGGATGTTTTCTACAGGATCCTGCAGGGAGCTCTGGAATATAAATTAGCCTTCAAAATTATGCCAAACTGAAGCATAAGGATCAGAGTTCTCGTTACTCCCATACCGGCCATCCTTGGCAAATGATTACCAGGAAACAACAACCTTCTAGCTCTACCAGCCCAGGCAAAGCAGCATCAGTAGCTTTTAAAAGACAGAGCCACAGCCAGACTTGTAAATGGCACACAGAAGCTGTCATCGAAATTCCAGAGAAAATACCACAAAATTCACCCAAGGAGTAGAGCTAAAACATCCCAAGAGACAGGAAGTCACCCTCCTACTCTCTGAGTCTCAAAGAAGAAAAGGATTCTCTGGGAAAGAAAATAAAGTAGAGAAGTACAGCAAGAGGATAAACATAAAAGGACCCCAGAAACTGGGGTTCTGTACACTACTTTTTGGTATCATTAGCATAACCCCAGATCTGTCACCAGTGAGTCATACAAATAATTTTAATAACAATAATCATGATAATAACTAAAGCTGACTTTAAAATGAGTCAGACATGGCTCAAGTGCTCCGCATTTATTATCTAACTAAGCTATCACCAACAACTCTTGAGGAAGGTATTATTCCTGTTTTGTACATTTGACAATTGAGACATGAACCAATTCAGTAACTTGGTGAAGGTCACCAGCATGGAAATGACTCCACTAACTATGACCTCGGGGACTAGCTTAGAACTCGTGGTTCTGAGTAACAGTGCACTGCGTAACACTGAGGTCATGGGAATGACTGAATTGGGTAATATTAAAAGATCTAAGTTTTAGGCAGTAATGCTTACAGGAAGGATTTGAACAGAATTTATGAGTAAGGAGGTGAGTCAAATATAATCAGGTTGGGGACAGAGCAATAGTATAGTGGGTAGGGTGTTTGCCCTGCTGATTAGATGCAGTTCAATCCCCTATATCTCATATGGTACCCTGAGCACTTCCAGGAGTAATTCCTGAGTACGGAGCCACGAGTAACCCCTGTGCATCACCAGGTGTGATATAGATAGATAGATAGATAGATAGATAGATAGATATAGATATAGATAAATATATGTATAACTCTCTATATCTATCTATCTCTCTCTATCTATCTATCTATCTATCTATCTATCTATCTATCTATCTACATCTACATGGCAGAGCCTGGCAAGCTACCTGTGGCATGGTTGTTACACTAAAAACAGTAACAATAGGTCTCATTCCCCTGACCCTGTAAAAGCCTCCAATCGTTGGGAAAGACAAGTAAGGAGAGGCTGCAAAAATCTCAGGGCTGAGTGTAGTAAAGATGTTACTGGTGCCTGCTTGAGTAAAGTGACAGTGACAGTGATACAGTGATATATATATATATATAAGTAGATATAGATATACATATACATATATGTGTGTATGTGTGTGTATTATACACATATATATGTGGGGGGTGTAGGTGTATGTATCATATATATATATATTAATAAATATCATCATTGTCATCCCCATTGAGCATCAAATTTCTCGAGCAGTCTCAGTAATGTCTCCATTCACCCTAGCCCTGAGATTTTAGAAGCCTCTCTTTACTCGTCCTTCCCAATGATGCCACATTGGAGGCTCTCAGGGTCAGGGGAATGAGACCTAGCTTGTTACTGGTTTTGGCATATGAATACACCATGGGGAGTTTGCAAGGCTCTCCCATGTGTGCAGGAAACTCTCAGTAGCTTGCCAGTTTCTCCCAGAGAAAGAAGTAGGCTATAAGATATCACATGGCCAGAAAGCAGCCTTGCGATTCCAGGAGCTTGCTTTTAAGTCTCTGGATGTGGGCCATTGATGGGACTCCATGGCGCCAGGGGCAGTCCCTGGGTGTGACCGCCTAGCTACTAGAAAATCGGAAAACTGGGTGGCAGAGGCCCAGTCCCGATCTGAGCAGGCTTGGAAGTCTCAGCCCTGGGTCCCACACATCTGGGTTCCTCTGCTGGTTCCTTCATGCGTGAGGCTCATCCATATGTGTGGAGAGAGGCCTTGAGCATGGCTGTGGCTCCAGCTTCCCTCCCCATCTCGAGCAGCGCTCCCAGTGGCTGAAGACTTCTGGAGCCTAGCCACAGCCATAAATATAGTATTATCTATATTATATACAGTATATGTAATAGTATATACATATAATATATATATATATTCCGGTAGTGTACCAACTTTCATGTGGAGACATGAAATGTATAAGAGTAGCCAGGGATGTAGCTAAGGAAAAGACTTGGGTTTGATCCCTGGCACCACCATAAATAATGAAGGAATAAATAAAGGAAATGCAGGGGATATGGGCTAAGAACTGAGGACAGGAAAGGACAGAAAGAAAAAATATAGAATAAGGCTATTGAGACCAGAAAAATAGTACAGAGGTTAAGGCACTTGCCTTTAATAGTGGAAACCCATTCAATCCCTAGCACCACATATGTTTCCTGACTACTGCCAGGAGGAAGCCCTGAGCACAGAACCAGGAGCAAGCCTTCAGTTATTAATACCAGCCGAGAATGACAATAATTGCTTTAAGAACAATACCACTCACAACTGTGCCTCAGAAAATCAAGTAGTTAGGAATTAGTTTAACAAAAGAGGTGGGAAAATTATACAAAGAAAACTTTAAAACGCACTAAAAGAAATGAGAAAGGAAACAGTCCTATACTAACTTTCTTCCTCTTGTGGGGAATTCCTTTTCCTTCTCTTCTACTTTCCAATAAAGAACAAATGAGACAAAGAAAGAAAGAAAGAGAGAGAGAGAAAGAAAGAAAGAGAAAGAAAGAAAGAAAGAAAGAAAGAAAGAAAGAAAGAAAGAAAGAAAGAAAGAAAGAAAGAAAGAAAGAAAGAAAGAAAGAAAGAAAGAAAAAGAGAAAGAAAAAGAGAAAGAAAAAGAGAAAGAAAGAAAGAAAGAAAGAAAGAAAGAAAGAAAGAAAGAAAGAAAGAAAGAAAGAAAGAAAGAAAGAAAGAAAGAAAGGAAGGAAGGAAGGAAGGAAGGAAGGAAGGAAGGAAGGAAGGAAGGAAGGAAGGAAGGAAGAAGAGAAAGAAAGAAAGAAAGAAAGAAAGAAAGAAAGAAAGAAAGAAAGAAAGAAAGAAAGAAAGAAAGAAAGAAAGAAAGAAAGAAAGAAAGAAAGAAAGAAAGAAAGAAAGAAAGAAAGAAAGAAAGAAAGAAAGAAAGAAGGGGAAGGCGGGAGGGAAGAGGGACGGAAGGAGGGAGGGAGGGAGGCAGGGAGGGAGGGAGGGAGGGAGGGAGGGAGGGAGGGAGGGAGGGAGAAAAGAAGAAGATTCTAGTAAATGGAAATAAATCCTCTGTTCCAAGCTTAGAAGAATTAATACTGTCAGAATGACAGCAATGCCCAAAGCATTATAAAGATCCAATGCAGTCCCTATAAAAATACCTAGGACATTTTGTTTTGTTTGTTTGTTTATCTGTTTGGGGGCAAACTCAGCTGTGCTCAGGGCTTATCTCTGTCTCAGCACTCAAGGACCACTTCTAGCAGTGCTTAAGAGATCCATATATGGTGCCAACAATAGAGCCCAGGTTGCTGCAGCATAGCAAGCATAAAACCTGCTCTACTATCCTTCTAGTCCACCCACAACATTTGTTAATGCAAAATATTTGTATGGAGTGCTATCCATCTTCCCTTTTGAACTGCAAAGCAATCCTGGGGGGGCGGGGGCGGAAATGGAAGTTTCTCTCTCCCTAACTTCAAACTACACTATAAAACTGTAGTAATCAAAATAGTGTGGTACTGAATAAACAGACCAATAGTTAAAACCTGGAAACAGCCCAGTGTCCAAGAATAGATGACTGGATAAAAACATTACAGTACATATACACATGGAGGTGCTGAACCAGTCGATCATGTTCCTCATCGATGTTGTCAAGAATGGCATCTTCCAACGTTGCTGCAATAGCGTCAAAGAGCTCCCAGTTGGTTGTCATTCTGGGAGTTACCTTCTTAGGCTTAAATTTTGCATATCTTTCTCCCCTCTCTGTGAAGTGGAATTTTGCACGAAGGAGACTCTGGTCTGATCCCATTTGGAATTTTGGGACAACAGCGACATTGGTCAGGCAAAACCTTAGATTGAATATGATGTGGTCAATTTCATTGTGGAACTGTCCACCAGGAGACTCCCATGTCCAGCATTTAGATTCGGCCTTCTGGAACTGTGAGTTACCATGGATGGTCTTGGTCGACATGATGAATTCAGTCTCTCACCCTGATCGCTCCATTCTAGGCCATGGGTCCCAATGTGGAGTTCTTCGGGCAACATTTTTAGACATATGTTTATGTCTAAAACATATGTTTTAGGCGGGGGGGGCTTAGGGTGGGGGGGCTAGGGGCGTGGGGGGGGTTGGGGTGTGAGGGGGCGGGGTGGAGCTATACTGGGATTCTTGGTGGTGGAATATGAGCACTGGTGAAGGGATGGGTATTCGAGCATTGTATAACTGAGATTTAAACCTGAAAACTTTGTAACTTTCCACATGGTGACTCAATAAAAAATTAAAAAATAAAAAATAAAAAAAATAAAAATAAATAAAAAGCTTTTCTTAAATTAAAAAAAAAATCACCAACAATGATCTTGTAGAAGGTGTGGTCTTCTTTATAGAACTTCTCCAGTTCCATGTAGAACCTCTCAATTTCTTCTTCATCATAGCTGGAAATTGGTGCGTAAACGACAAAGATAGAAACTGCAGGAAATGAGCCACATCTATTCAAGCGTAATTGTCCAATTCGGGTTGTTAGGCATTCGAATGAATCAATGCTCATGGCCAAGTTCGTGTCGACAAGGACATCAACGCCACTGATGCCTCTGTTGTTGCATGTTCTCCAGTGTCGAAAATGGCATGATGAGATTGATGTCTTCTCGTTTTGGTCAGACCAATAATGTCGTACTTGCTTGCACCATCAGGTCCTCAATGGATGCTTCTGATGCCAGCATACGTGTGTTGAAAGTACAGACAATCATTTTAGTCTTTCTTCGTTTTGACAGTCTAGTTCATACCTGAGATTTTATCAGCCTCTCCTTGCTCATCTTTCTTAACGCTGCCGTATTGGGGGCTCTTTCGGTGTCAGGTGAATGAGGCCAATTGTTGTTACTGTTGTTGGCATATTGTTGGCATATTGACTACGCCACGGGTAGCTTGCCGGGCTCTGCCATGCGGGCGGGATACTCTCGGTAACTTGCCGGGCTCTCTGAGAGGGGCGGAGGCTTTTAGGGCAGCCTCCAATTGCCCTTAGAGGCCGAGAGTGAGAAAGCTACAAACAGACGCCTGTCTTTGAAAACGCTCGAGCTCATTCATCAACGTGGTTTGGCGCAAGCCTCAGGCAACCACAAGCTAACATCCAGGCTCACAAAGCTGTGCAGAGATGCGATAAAGGAAGACCTCAAAGAGAGAAGAGCAGCAATGTTGGCCAGTGCAGCAGAAACCAGGAAATGTATTTGCAACGATCATCTATCCTTCGCCAACTACAAGACCAAGATGACTGCCCTCCAACGTCCCGATGGATCTATCACATCCTCCAGAAAGGCAGTGGAGAGGATTATTCATGACTTCTACTCGGATCTCTTTGACAGTCATGTCCACCTGCCCACATACCAAATTCCGCAGGATGGATATGTCGTTCCCAACGTTCTCCCTTCTGAAATCCGACACGCCATTTCGTTGGTAAAGACGTGTACAGCACCTGGTCTGGACAAGGTCAGATCTGAACACCTGAAGAATCTGTTGCCAGTACTCATCAATACACTGGCTCGACTCTTCACACACTACTTGTCTGAATGCAAGGTTCTGTCTCAGTGGAAAACCAGTAGGACTGTTCTGTTGTACAAGAAGGGAGACATCCACAACATCTGCAACTATTGCCCAATCTGCCTGCTGTCTGTCGTCTACAAGTTGTTCACTCGTGTTATCCTGAGAATAGGCAGAATACTAGACGAAGGACAACCATACAAGCAAGCCGGGTTCCAAAGGGGATTTAGCACAATAGACCATATCCACACAGTGACCAAATTCATTGAAGTTTCTCGAGAGTTCAAGATGACGCTCTGTCTAATGTTCATAGACCTAAAGAAGGCCTTTATACATATATACATATATATTTTTATTGAGAACATCATGAGACAACTGGGATGGGAAGGAATGGGAGTGAAGATAGATGGTCGGCAACTACACCACCTCTGCTTTGATGATGAAAAAATAAGTTTATTTTTTCATAAATAAAAATATTTATGAAATATTCATAAATATTTATCACACATAAATATATATGTGATTCAATTAAAAATTTTTTAATAAAATAAATAAATAAATAAAAATATAAGTTTACCTTAAGCATTTTGGTTTAGCCATAGTTGTTTCATTTATTAGTAGTATCTTTAACATAGGGAAAATACAAAATTAGGCGTAAAAATATTTAAGAGATCCAACAAATAATATTAACGTGTTGTTTTAAATGCATATATAATGGTGTTTTGAATATTGAATACTTAGAGTGATCAGGAGGATTTTATTTACTAATCTAATAAATTAAAGTTGAAATCCTAATGCAAAAATTAATGTGTAACAAATTTATTTTACACTTTTGATGTTTTTACTCATATCAGATCTTAGAAAATACAGCATTGTGATAGCAAATATTTAATATTCTCATAATTCCCATCTTTATTTTCTATATAAACCATTTCTATGTTTAGGGGAAAAAATCCTATTAAAATTGTATTTGTTTATGCAAACTTGAAATCTTACTAAGGCATTGCAAAGAGTTTAGAACACTAAAGTTCACCATATATAAATTTAAATTATTGGGTTAATCTGAAGCAAATCATCAAGATAATTAAAAGAACATAGAAATACATTGGATTTATAGATGCCATATACATACATAAGTGAACCTAATTAACAAAGTTTGTAAACAGGGCCAAACAATAAGTGTAGTGAAGTAATGAGGAGTTTACATTACTTCTCTTTCCTGTAAACTCAGGAAAATTTTATTTCCCAGGCCTAATAATTAGGTTAAGATTCTGTAATTAAATTCTTGCCTATGAAAATGTGCCACTTTGGCCTTAAGAAGGTTAAGAACAGAAAGAAGTGACAGAAAAAGTGCCTCAAGGTGGCAAAATAACAGAAAGAAACCAGCCTAGATCCTCGAGTGACCCTGGAGACACACTCAGGAAGCCCACCTGATATGTATCAGACTGTGACTAAGTGCCAGATACACCTTTGTTGTAGCTAAGCACGTGAAGTTGGAGGTTTATCTGTTACTGCAGAACAGCAAAATTTATCTTGATTAAAATATTAATCAAACTCTTTTAAAGTTTATTCTTAGAACAGATTTGTCAATATAAAATTTTTCATATCATACTTGAAATGTTAAGAAGCAATGAGGTGGGCTGGAGCGATAGCACAGCGGGTAGGGCATTTGCCTTGCACGTGGCCGACCCGGGTTTGATTCCCAGCATCACAAATGGTTCCCCAGCACTGCTAGAAGAAATTCCTAACTGCAAGAGCCAGGAGTAACCCCTGTGCATCACCAGGTGTGACCCAAAATGCAAAAATAAATAAATAAATAAATAAATAACGAGGTACTTTAATCTGTAATTTCCTCTATTTAGTACTAAATTTTCAACTACCATTTTATTTGGGTCACCAGGTGTGACCCAAAATGCAAAAATAAATAAATGAATAAATAACGAGGTACTTTGATCTGTAATTTCCTCTATTTAGTACTAAATTTTCAACTACCATTTTATTAGGAAAGTTTTCAAACACACAAAAAAACCTAAAAATTATTATCAGCTAGAATCTATAGTTACAATTTTTCATGCTTTTTATTGTAATCTATTCTAATGTCCAACTCTTAATCAAAAGTTCATCCTATCTTTTGGTGATTTTTAAAGTAAAACTCTCATTTGTATAATTCATAATGTATAAATAATTATCATTTATAAACAAACTGTGAATTTATTTTATAATAAATTGTGAATTTGCAGATTTGTTTATCATTCATTTATAATTTAATATTTATTTATTTGGATACATTTCCTCCAACTTATATCATTATTGGTGCATTTCCTTCTATGCAAATAATTAAATCATTTCAATACATTTGGGATGAGCCTTTTAAGGTGGTATGTGGGCTACTCCCAGCCATACTTAACCAACTAGTCTTGACATTTCAGTACTAGGTCCTGGAAGTGCGTAAGGCCACCAAGATCACACCCACTGGTGTTTCGGAGCCACCAGGTCAGTACCTGAGTGGGTACCAGAGAGACCCAAGAGGGTCTCTGGTATACATAATATATAAGTGAATCTCATTAACAAAATTTGCAAACAGGGCCAAACAATAAGTGCAGTGAAGCAATGAGGTGTTTACGTTACTTCTGTAAGTAAAGAAAATGAAACTTCTTTAAAAGAAAGAATCATAGACTGTTTCAGGGCTTTAATATTTTATTCTAAAATATTTATGTTTCAGCTTTTATGTTTAGGTAGATGTCCCATCTCTATTTAACTTCATGCTTGGTGCGAGATAGGGATAGAAGTCAAATATTTTCCAGTTTTGAGATTCATTAATTTCAGTATCTTTTCCTTCCCTCATTAATTAGCCTTTACACCTCTTGAAAACCTAAAATGCTGTGAACATTAATTTTTAACAGAAAAGTACTTTACATGGACAATGACCTCAAGGACAGCATGAAATGCAAAATATAGAAGTAGTAAAATTACATGGCATCTGAGAAATTTTTCAAAACAATCAAGTAGTAGAGACTGAGAAAATGAGATACAGAAAAAAATAACATTGACTAGATCTGGTCATGGTGGCAAGTAGAGAATAAGTAAATAGAACCTGTTCTGACTGCATTTATTAATATTTTAAAATAAAAGCTTAAAGTAGCTTTAGCAGCAGCCAATTGAGATATAACTAGAATGGCTTTGTTTCTGAGCGAATGTAAAATGAAAAAATAAATGCCTTTCTAGTCAAGATAAAAGAATAAATAGAGTTGGTAAATGTTGTTAGAACATGGATGATAAAATGGATCAACTGAAGTCCCTTATTAAAACTTTTCCAGTGGACAATATACGGCTTTATTTATTTAGTCTGCACAGCAATAGCAATCAGTGCTCTTGGATCAAGTAAGAGACAAGTTAAATTACATGTCTGGCAAAAGAAAATATCCATTTCTATGTGAAAGCTTCACTTCTGCAGGTGATTGGTGATGGATGTGGAGTGTCTGCATCTGTTCTCTAATTCATATCTGAATATACTGAAGAGAGTTCCAACAGGTAATTGGAAAACACTTTCAACTCTGGACTCTATTCCCCATCTCGTTTTCATGCCTGAAATCTGAAGTGTTTAATAAGGACATTGTGATTCATTCAATGTTCTCATGGTAAGAGAAGAAATTGGGTTTTTTTAAACGTAGACATTAAATCTACTAGGCCACAAAAACAAGGGAAGAGAAAGACCCATCAGGATGCATGGTCTTGCCTAGAGGAGAAATAGTTAAGACAACATTCTTAAGAGATTAAGTTCACACTCAGAGGCAGTTAATTGTTGCTATCTGATTACTTCTATTGCTTTTCCAAAACTAGGCTGGAAGTAGTAACTCTCTTGTGGCAATTAGGTAGGTTTACAGATGTGGAAAATTGTGTCGGCAGTTAGTTTATACCACAAGACCTCAACTCAATGTGTCTTAAGAGGGTAAAAATCTATAAATAAAACACTTTTTACTTTATTTTTAAAAAATTTTTTCTTTACATACACACAAATTTCAGTGACAGGGTTAGAGTTCTCTGTGTTTGCCATTTCACCTTTTGGATCAACAGTAGGGAGTAAAAAAAATAAAGAATTTAGGAACTTATCTTTGAAAATATAAAATCATGTAGTCTAGCATTCTCCCAAGTATTTTCTATAAGATGCTTATTGTTTTTAGTTAGAAAGTAGAGGGAGAAACATCCAAACAAATTGAGGAAACTTAATTAAATAAAAGTAGTTCTTGGGGCTGGAGGAATAGCACAGCGGGTAGGGCGTATGCCTTGCACGCGGCCGACCCAGGTTCGAATCCCAGCATCCCATATGGTCCCCTGAGCACCACCAGGGGTGATTCCTGAGTGCAGAGCCAGGAGTGACCCCTGTGCATCGTCGGGTGTGACCCAAAAAGCAAATAAATAAATAAAAGTAGTTCTTATTTATCACGGGGCATGTCAAAGCATTTAATACATTACTGTGCCAAATAAATTACTAAAAGAGGAAGAGGTCATGCTTATTCTCAATTTTATTTGCTATTACACCTCTTTCTTTTAAAGAAAAAATAAGTGAAATTCTGATTCAATTTAAAACTTTTATTTTAGAGATAATGGAACCAAGAATAGGGAAGCTGTCTTTTCTAAGGACTTGGAAAACTGAGCTTAGATATCGATAAACATTACCTAAACTCACCATTTCATGATACCCTGTCAGATCAATTCTTCCTACTTGACGCACAAGTAATAACAAGAACTGACACTTGATAATGTCATCTAAAAGCTTAAATATTGATCATTGAATTTTTACTTTACTGTAACTAAATTTCAGAGGTCCACAAATATTATTTCTTCTTACAGGTAAGTCAAAGGATGCCAGAAAGGAAAAAATGAAAGTTCTTTAAAAGTATAGGGTTGGCACAATGCCCAAAAGGAGAGAGGGGTGGGGGAGAAGAAAAGTGACTGCCATAGAGCATAGAGACAGGCAGGGGGTGGGGGGTGGGAGAGATGAAAGGGAACCTGGGGACACTGGTGCTAGGAAATATACACTGGTAGAGGGATGAGTGTTGGAATACTGTATGACTGAAATCCAACCATGAAAAGCTATGTTATGGTCTATCTCACAGTGTTCAATAAAAGAAAGTTAAAAAAAATAAGTATGGGATTGGGTTGGGTGAGAGGAGTAATATAGCAGATAGTGTGCTGGTCTTGTATGTGGCTGACCAGGATTTCTTTGTTTTTTGTCTTTGCTTTTTTGGGGGGTCACACTCCACACAGGGGTTATGCACAGGGGTTATTCCTGGCTCTGCACTCAGGAATTACATCTGGCCTGGCAGTGCTCAGGGGACCATATGGGATGCTGGGAATAGAACCCAGGTCAGTTGTGTGCAAGGCAAATGTCCTACCCACTGTGCTATTGCTCCAGCCCCTGACCAGGATTTCATCCCCTGTACTGCACATGGTACCACAGGTCTATCAGGTGCAATCTTTGAGCACAGAGTCAGAAGTAAGTCCTGAGTATCCTTGGATATGACCCCCAAACAAAAGAAACAAAAAAAGTAATGGGTTGGAACTGAGAGATTTTAAGAGACATGTTACTTGCCTTGCATGCAGTCAACCCAGTGATAACCAGCACCACGTACAGCTCCCCCAGCAGTGCCAGGGACTACTTCTGGTCATAAGTCTAGGAGTACCCCTGAGCATTGCTAGGCATGGCCCTCTGTAAAATAAAACATAATGAAATAATGAAATAATGAAAGTATTCCAGATCTTTAGGTAGAAGCTAAGGTAAGGACAATGTTCAGTTCATCACAATTACTATTCACTGTAGAGACCTAACCGTTTTGCAAAATAATAATTTGATTTCTTAAGCTTCAATCTGAGTTACGTAGGACCTTTCTTCTCAGTGAGTGTTTTCTCAAGAGAAAAAAAATCAAGTAAATCTCCCATTCCAGCTCCTTCACATAACTAGTTCTTTGTATAAGATTGCTGGACCTGGATTTCCCTATCAGTTGAATGGAATCATAGAGTTGCTGTGAGGATTGAGTTAATAAATACATGAAGAGGCTCGGTACATATGTTTGTTACTACTTACATACAAAACTAGACTAAACAAAGTTGAGTTGTAATTTGCTATCCAAGGGCAAAATGAGAAATCATTCCCAACTGATTATACACAATATGCAGTATTAACTAAAGAAATTGAGCAACAGCTAGCAGAAGGAATAATTGCCTCTGAAATTTAATGGGCATGGAAGCTAACTACCTATGAATAATCAGAATAATGATCTCACAGATCTGCAGACTAATATTTGAAGTTCATTTTCAATTTTCATTCTGAATATGTTTTTGGCAGAGCCATCTTTTCTATCATTTTACAGCTGTCTGATAATAAGTCTCTAGTTTCTTGCTCATCTTTATTTCAAAAGAGGAGCTTTAAACTTATGCTACCTATTAAGCAGAGCAATGGAGAAATTACCTGGAAAATTTAGGAGAATCATGCTATAAAAAAGTGATCTACTGTGTCCCTACATGTGTTTTTTAAAAAATATCCTAGTCTTACTCACTGTGTTTGTATATCATTTTCTAGTCCTTGATGACTAAAACACAATTCCACCTGGAGGAGGGACATGATTACTTCCTCAGGAAATGATTATTTCCTCAGGAATGTGGGACCAAATCAATACTGAATTTAAAAGAATACAAGTGGTCCCCCAAATATAATGAGTCTAAAGCTTGACTGTGCATTGGAAATACCTGGAAAATTATTAAAATGCATAACTCCAAGTCTTGTCCACAGCATTTCTGATTCAGAAGGTCTGCAGTGTGATCTTAGAGTCAAAATTTTCATAAATAATGGTTTGGGACAAAACCTTGAGAAATACTGGTCATAGTTCACAGTGCTTACAGAGTCATACTGAAAGAAAAAAGGACTTCTGGGGTGAATCAGTGGTATGATCTGAGCTGGAATCTAATTCTTGATATTCAACCCACACTTTCCATGACCTTGACTTGCAGGGTGCTAACAAAAACAAAAGTTTCTTGCGCTCTTCAGTCAGAGAAACAAGTGAACATGGAGAGCTGGGATAAGCTAAAGTTATCTAGGATCTTGAAACAAAAGACCCCCACAAAGGAAGCAAACCTGAATTTGCCTTCACTTCTTGTAATGGTGCTTGACTTCATATAATCTTTGACTACATGTTAAGTTTAGAGACACTCAGTAAAGGGAGTATCTCTATTTGTTATCTGTGAAGATTTTCATCTATAAAAATACCAGTCTTCTAGAGAAGGGAACACCAAGTAAAGATGCTGGGAGGACCCACCTGGGTTGAGAGATGCATGCCCAAAGTAGACTATAGACCAAACATGATGGCCACTCAATACCTCTACTGCAAACTGCAACCCCCAAAAGGAGAAAGAGAGAACAAAAGGGAATGCCCTGCCACAGATATGGGGTGGTGGGGGTTGGTGGGAGGGATCCTGGGATCATTGGTGGAATGGGCACTGGTGGAGGCATGGGTACTCGATCATTGTATGACTGAAACACAACACCAAAGTTTTTAAGTTTGTAACTGTACTTCACGGTGATTCACTAATTTAAAAAAGAAAGTCTTGTTATCCTGAGGTTTCTGCTCTGAATTTTGAAAGAAGTTAATAACTAGCTTGCTACAATGTAGTTTGCTGAATAAAAAATTATTTCAGAAAAATGAACTGTATACATTTAGGTATCTGTTCTGTTCTTCCCAGAAACTCTCAACATGATTCATTTCCCAAATCCTAATTTCTTTCAGCCACCCACATTAAAGAAACTTAAGCTTGTTACCATCCAATAAACTAAAAATCAGCTATTTTTAATAAAATAATTATAAAATATTGAACTACCTTTTCTCCCTTCGATATTGGAAGTCTCAGAAGCATATATGGTTAACATAGACAGGATGCAATCCAGTAATTCCACTCTTACATGTCTATTTGAAGAAAATAAAACCAATTCACAAGCCTATATGCACTAGTATGTTCTGTTCATTATACCGTTATTTACAGTAGCCAGCATATATAGAAACAACTCTAGTACTAAAGAAAAACAATTGAAAAAGATATTGTATATGTTTTTTTTACATATTGTATATGTAAGTAATAACGATAGTTATCATTCCCCTGACCCTGAAAGAGCCTCTAGTCATTGGGAAATATGAGTAAGGAGAGGCTGCTAAAATCTCAGGGCTGAGTGTAATAGAGACATTACTGGTGCCTCCTTGAGTAAATTGACAAAAAATGGGATGACAGTGATATAGTGATACAGTGATTGTATATGTTATATATAAAGGAATATGACTTGGCCATTAGAAAATTTAAAACCTTGCCTTTTGCTATAACATGGATGGAACTAGAGTATGTTTAAGTGAAATTAGAAAAAGGACAAATGGTGATCTTGCTCTTCCATGGTAAAAAGCAAGGAAACAAAGGGAACCAAAAACACCATCTAAGTATTAAAAAGTACTTCCACCCCTAGATGCTGATATGTCAATGAAAGAGGTGACTCCTGCTTCAGGAACAGTCTGAAACAACAAGGAGGGTGCAGAGCTACAAAGGGGAGGGAGAGATCCAACAGTGATGGAGGGGTTTCAGCATTTAAGTTGTTTGTGTGCTGAGCAGCTTTTGAAGAAGCACTTGAAAGAGCACTCCTGCAACATGCAATGATGAAAATCAATATAATATCAACAGAAGGAGAAGAAACCCACATGTAAACACAGACACATACACACAATATGAAACTCAACTGCCCATATGACCATATGTTGACCATACTATCAAAATATTTGTGTTCTAATTCCTGATTTCCATCTTCTGCTTATATTTTCTGCTTAACTATACCATTAAACATGCTATACTTTCATTTCAGCTTCTTAAATTTCTCCTAAAAGAGTGTGACAAAAATACAAATATGAAGAATATTCTCTATTGTTGAAACTTGAACCAAGCATGTAATTTATGGACCTATCATTCCAAAGTTGCTTCCAACGGGGCAAATTTAAGTAAATCCTTTGAGTTTTGATTGACTTGATATACTATTCAAAAATTTTTTTTAACCAGAGCAGGCATGGGAAAGTGAACCAAAAGCAGTTCCAAGCATATAAGATAATAAGTGAAAAGTTCTTGCCAGATAGAGATCTGTTTGCCCAATCAGACTTCTCTTCCCAGGAATTAAACTGAGGATCAATGAGAAAAATCAAGCAGTTGGCAGTGAAGTTAAATTAAAGGGATTCATACAGAAAAGCCTAAAGGAGTCTCATGGGGGAAGACATGTGAACGGAGAGTATAAATAATAAGAATTATAAGGAGCAGAGCCTTGGAGAAGCAAAAAGCTAACAGGGACTAAAGAAATATGAAAAGTGAGGAACCAGTGGGTCTGTCTGCACCTTGAAACTTGTCCTGAAAGAGGGGGAAATGAGATGTAAAACCAGGGAAGCTCCTCAAACAGCATCCATTCTGGCATGGCTATCACCAGGGTCCTGGTCATAAGTACTCAGAAAAAAATTCTACCGGAATCAGAAGGAAGCAAATATGTAAAAAATGTTAAGTTGTGGGCTATGGAGATGACTCATGGGGCTAAAGTACATGATTTGCATTCAAGAACCCCAGTTTGATCTCTAGTACTACATAGTCTCCTGAGTACCTCCAGGAGTAACCCATGAGCACTGAACCAGAAGTATCCTCTGAGAACAACCAGATGTATTGCTCAGCCCTTCTGCTCCTATTGCCCCAAATGAAGTTAAGTCTCATTAATGGTATATAAGCTTTTACTTTCATTGGTATGTACCTTAGGGAAACCCTGCTTACTGAATGTCCTTTCTGCTCACACTCTTTTAAATCAGGGTCTTCCACAATCACAAACTCCCCAAGAGGTCTGACTGTTGGGCTTTTATTAGCTTCCCATGAGGCTTAGCTAAATCTCTTTCTAACAAATCATTAAAATTTATCATCATCATCATCATCATCATCATCATCATCATCATCATCATCATCATCATCAGCCCATTGATCATCGATTTTCTCTAGTGGTCTCAGCAATGTCTCCATTTGTCCTAGCCTTGAGATTTCAGAAGCCTCTCTTTACTTGTCCTTCCCAATGGAGCCACATTGGAGGCTCTCTCAGGGTCAGGCGAATAAGACCCATCATTGTTACTGGTTTTGGCATATGAATATGCCACAGGGAGCTTGCCAGGCTCTCTGTCCCAAAGCAGAACCAAAAAAATATATTTTGTATTATTTGTTATGAAAAACGGCTGAAAATGCTACAAAAAGTATCCTTAAAGGAAAGAGTAAAATTTATCCAGTAAGTTAAAACTTTGCAATGAGTTATGTACTTCAATCCATAGAGTTGACCTAAAATAAGCATCAATATAAATAATCTAAATGGTCTAACTATTGTCTAACATTGAATCTTTCCTTCCAAGAAGAGTTTGAGCCTTGCACAGAGATGGTGGGGAATAACAGAAGAGCAGAGGGAGAATAAAGTTCCCCTAAGAAAATGTAAAAGCTGTTCTTGGATTATACCCCTGAGTGAGTTCTTATTCAATGTACCGCTTCATTCATATGCAGATGAGCACACTGCTTGAGTGGAGAAAAACACACTTGAAGCCAGTCTGAAAGGCAGATAAACCTAAATTTTATGCTTAACAGCTGTCTGATTTTGATATTTCATATAACCTTTCCAAGGTTATATCCATCAAATGGAAATATTTTTTAATGCTGTAAAAGTCTGAGATCAATTATCAGGTGCCTAAGAAATGTTCACATTGTGCTTTCACTTCATGATATTGTCATCCTACTATACCATGCTACAGTATAGTAGTATCTTTATCATATTATTGTACCTATAAAAATGAATTTGATCAATGAAGAAAGAAAACCAAATTTTAAAAGACTTCACCAGGCAATTCTACTCTATTTCCTTTTTGTTCAAGCAATTTGATATAATTTTCTACACATAAAATATTTTTAAAGTTCTGCAGGCTGAAAATATAGTACAGAGGTTAGGGCACTTTGCCTTGCACATGGCTGACCTGGGTTCAATCCCTGCCACCCCAAGTGGTCCCCTAAGCACTGCTAGGAGCAATTTCTGAGCACCTCCTGGTATAGTCCCCAAACAAACAAACAAAAATTATAGTTTCTGATCACAAGAAGAAGAAGATTGAAATTTCAAAAATGAGACAGAGGAATAGAGAAAAATTTATTACTTACTTCTTGATTTTCTGGAATAATATATTTTGAGTTATTTCTGTGAACAAATCTTTTTTGCTGTCTAGGAAATAGCATAAAAGACTTGTGGTTTTTTTATTTTTTTCTCTCTTTTTATTTCTAAAGAGAACTTCATGGAATACATCAGTTACAGTCACTGGTAAAAAACCCAGTGCAGGGGGCAGAGTGATAGCACAGTGGGTAAGGCATTTGCCTTGCACGCAGCCGACCTGGGTTCAATTCCCAGCACTGCACATGGTCCCCTGAGCACCACCAGGCATAATACCTGAGTGCAGATCCAGGAGTAATACTTGTGCATCTCCAGGTGTAACCCCCCAAAAAAAATTCAGTGCAAACAATTTATCTCCTGACATTTTTAGCTCAAAGACCTGTATTTCAGTCCCAGATTATATTGGAATAACTATGGAACCTAATATTCCTCTGAGTCTCTCAAACCACATTCCACTTATATAAATAATGTTTATGCTCTAAAAAAATCCCTTGCATACATTGATATGTGTAGTAGATCTTTTTTTATACTCAATAACACATGGCTTCTAGTAATCATTAATTTCTGTGCCACTTTAGTGGACAGTTCTGTGTATGCTGACAGCATGCCACCAAAATTCAGCTGTATCATTTCTCTTTTTGACCCTTCATCCTGGGCAATCTACTTCCAATGTTCTGGGCATCTCTCTATTCAGTGGAATTAGAACTACAAATTCAGGCTCCAGAGACAATCCTCATTAAATAATGAAATGACCTCTGCAGTCAGTGGATAAATGTTCTAGCGTTCACTATTTGAACAATTCTGGAGCCATTCTGTTGTCAGATGTCTCATGTCCATCCAATACCTTGATACAACTTTTCCTTTACTTCTATTCCTTTTTGGCTCATTCTTTTTATTCACTTTCTTTTCCTGGAATCAATACCTTAATAAATTATCTGCACTTTAAAATCTCTCATAGAGTTTCTGCTTTGGGAATAACCCGAAGGAAGCTAAATTCTTTTTCTCTCCTGTCAGCATACTTGTCCAAGTCTCTTTTTCTCTTGCTTAATTGTAGGGATATGTACTTCATTGATCGATCAAGTATATATTTGTGCACATGTGTGATGTTTATTGTCTGACTGTCTGTCTCTCTGTCTGTGGAACACTCGAGTATTAGAGCTAGTTTAAAGTCAGTAATTCTCAGACCTGGACAAACAAAATCAAGGGAGGTCCGAGTGATATGGAGCCTAGCAATTTAAAAGATCTAGGAGCTTGTTAGATCAGGTCTAAACAAAGATTTCTAATCAGAATGTAGTGCCTACAAAGAAATTGAAATTTTCTATCTAGATTTCATATTGGAAGAACATTAATAGTTATTAACAGTTGAAATTCTCTTGAATTCCAGTAATATAAACATATCTATTGGACTTACACTCCTCACCCTCCACTTTTACAGGTTGTAGATTGGACCATGCCAGGACCCCGTATCTGGGCTAACAATTCCTTTCTTTTACCCCCTCCATGGGATTCACAGATGCCTCAGCTGCCGAATAAAGAAGAAACACCTTTTAATTTTTTCTCTAGGATAGTCATTTGATCCTGTCCACATTGAAGTGCCTCCCGGTCTCCCTCTTCACCTTCAGACTTGCATTCATACCAAGTCCCAAATTCATACTATCTCTGATCACTCGCAAAAAGATTTTTCTTTTCTGGTGATTGTGCATTATTTATCTGTCTCAATTCTTCCCTCTCAATCCAAGATTCTCCCCACAGTATAATTTTATTAAGGGCCAGATCACATATGGTTACCAACGAACATGACCAAAGAATGGCAACGCTCCCCCGATGAAGGGCTCCTGAGTGAAGACCTGACACGACTGCTCAGGTGCTCCCGACGATTCCTTGGGCCCCTGATTGCAGCTATCCTGGGACTCATTGCTGTAACCACCACTGCTGCTGTTGCAGGAATAGCTCTTCAAACCTCGGTCCAGACACACAACTTCGTCAAAACATGGCAAAATGACTGTTACCACCTTTGGACAATGCAGGCTACTGTCAACCATGATGCTGAGCAATGATTGGACACTCTACAGCAAGCGTTTCTTTGGGTCCAGGGCCGGGTTAATATCTTAGAGTAACAAATGAGATTGTTCGAGTGTTTAAGGATCATCGGCTTGATTTGTAGGAACTCATCTTCCCCCAGTTCTTTACCTTGAGGATGCCGGGCTCCCAAGGATTTATTCTTGTGGATCAGGTTACCAGGCAAAGCACTGCAAGGGAGGGGCTGATACCTGGGCCCAGCTCCCTGTGAGGTATTCCAATATAGCTTAGAGGTTACTCCAAAACCAAGGATTGATGGGGCCTATGAGGAGCCCCCTGCATAGACCCGATCATCCTTTCCTTCCTCTCCCTGCAAAAATGGAGTCTTTATGTCACAAGGGATACTGGACAATGCCTCCCCTGACCATATTTAATTTAAAACAAAACAGGGGGAGATGTAGGGAGACATTTTACATTACTGATCTTATCCTATCACCATTTGTTTATCACTAGCTAACATCCATGCCACACCCTGCATTTCTATTGGGGGTCCTGGCATGCATACTATACCACCTCCTCCCAGCAGGGAGGTAAAAATACTGTAACTGCCATAGAATAAACGCCTTTTCTCCCTCCTCCGGGCTCTTGTCTGTTCATTCAGCTGCATCCCCTTCTCAGCCCCACGAAGGGTTCTCCCTGCTGAATGGAACGAGACCTCCACATCGACCTCCACACTTAATATTCTGCCATAATCTAATACATTTGCCTATTCTACCTAAATTTATTCTTCTCCCAATTGTCTAAATGATTTTAAAGTCATATCACATCACTGCCCTATTTAAAATCCTCCCAATTTCCCTTCTCTTATCTTAAACAAAACCCAAATTCTTTGCCCTGGCCAGTAATATTCTAAATTCAACCTAAAGTTCTATTAAGTTTTTTCTTTAAAGAAATAATTTGCCTTAAGAGAAATGGTAAAAGCATACCCCAGCAAGATTTGATGTTTAATTGCAGTTTTATCCTCGCTCAAAAGTTGATATCTGTAGGATAACATTGGTTTGTTATTTTTCCTTGTCCACAAGGAGTTTAGGTTTATTGAATTACACCCATCACAGTGCTCCTGAGACACTCCCATTCCTCTGAGTTTTCCTTTACTCTTCTCTGTGCTCTGCTTCCCCAATCAGTCAATCACCTTTATCCCCAAATCAGACTGTTGATTTGCATTTGTAAGTGAAATATTACTTTTCTCCTTCCCTTATGTCCTTTTGCATAGTTTACTTCAGAGCAATGTCCTTTTTGTATAGACACAGGAAGAGAGTAATGCTATGCTTTTGTAACTTTGGAGTTGCTTGACTCTGAATAATATTCACTCCTGGGCATCTGTTTGCTCAACTCAAGCCTCAGTTACCCTTAATTCCTAGCACCCCAAAAACAAGGTCCCAATTAGGAATGAATAGACCCTGGGCAAGCTGTGAGCTACCCTGGCATCAAAATGGGCCAGGTCAAGCACCATAATACTTAAATATAAGTTAAGAGCATGGTCATGGACAATTTATGTCATGATCTGAAGACTAACAATGGGATTAGGACCCTGCTTAGGGTTAGGAAAGACTAATCTGGCCTGATCACTGTAGTCTGGGATCTATAGCGAGATGTCCCCAGGAGAGACACCCTACAAGCTTAATGTATCTCTTACTGTGTCCATGTTTGGACAAGCCTCATGCATGAAGGAACCGGCAGAGAAACTCAGGTGTGCAGGACCCGGGGCTGAGATCTCCAAGCCTGTTCAGGTTGGGACTGGGCCTCTTCCTCCCAGATCCCCCATTTTTCAGTAGCTAGGCAGTCACACCCAGAAACTATTCTCCACTCCCTCCTCCCTCCCCTCTCCCCCCTCCCCCCCCATGTAATCCCATCAACAGTCAACATTCAGAGACTATAAAACAAAGCTCCCGGAAGAGAGCGACACAAAGTCCTTTGCCCCCGTGCCTGGCTGTCTTCACTGGGGTCCCTCGAAGGGGGTGGGTTGAGTTTCTCTCCCCGTCCAAAGCAGAGCCCCGGCAGCTGAAGACCTCCGGAGTCCAACCATAGCCATGCTCAAGACCCCACTCCACACGTTTGGATGAGCCCCATTCATGAAGGGACCAGCAGAGGAACCCAGGTGTGTGGGATCCGGGGCTGAGATCTCCAAGACTGCTCGGATCAGGACTGGGGCTCTTCCACCCAGATCCCCCATTTTTTAGTAGCTAGGCGGTCACACCCAGAAACTGTCCCAGAGCCATGTAATCCCATCAACAGTCAACATCCAGAGACTATAAAACCAAACTCCCGGACATCTTATAGCCTAGTTCTCCCACTTGGAGAACCTGGCAAGCTACCGAGAGTTTCCTGTCCACACGGGAGAGCCTGGCAAGCTCTCTCACTCATATGCCAAAACCAGTAACAATGATGGGTCTCATTCTCCTGACCCTGAAAGAGCCTCCAATGCGGCATAATTGGGAAGGACGAGTAAAGAAAATCTTCTAAAATCTCAGGGCTAGGACAAATGGAGACATTACTGAGACCACTAGAGAAAATCAATGATCAACGGGATGATGATGATGATGATGATGATGATGATGATGATGGTGATGATGATGATGATGATGACTATGTCCATAGAAAATGACTAATATTAATAAGAAGTAGAATTAAGATGAATGTTTAAATGGTTGTTGAACTAAGGAAAGTAGAAACACATCCCTAAGTGATATTTCACCCTTAAGCAGATCTCTTAGCTTCAGGAGATCTTTATCTTATCTTAGAATAGCTTCCCTCAGAAGGAAGGGCTTTCATCTGTTGATTGTGCCACCTGACCTAGGTGCAGTTGCTACTCCCAACGCTTGGAGGTTGGGTGCTAGACCAAGACTGTGAGATGAGAGGAGCACAGAGAGACTGGCATGGGGAACAGGAGGAATATGGGAGTGGAAGGAGGCAGACGGGAGACAAGATTAGAATAAACCGATCACCAACTAGCCTGGCACCCCTGTTCCCTCCTTCATGCATATTGGCAGTGGCAGTCTGGGTGGGGAAGTGGTTCATGGCTATCGAATGCATGTGGCAGGTGAGAGAGACCACATATCCGCTGCTCACTTATTTATTTTGTGATCACAGACTTCTACACCAGTTACTTCGGAATTTTCTGATTAGTGCTAGGGAGATAATTGGCATAAGTCCTTCCTGTGTCAGGAGAGCTCAAAGGACTTCATGTGCAGGAGTGCAGGTTCCATCCCACCAACCCAAACCCAAGAGCAGCTTCTACACACTGCTGGTTGCTAACCAAGTCACAATAAAAACTCCAAAATAAAGACTCCCTGGGGGCAAGAGGGTAATGGACTTACCTTGCATGAAGCTGACCTGACTCAATTCCTGGGACTACATATGGTCCTCTAAGTACCACAAGGAGGGGCTGGAGCGATAGCACAGTGGGTAGGGAGTTTGCCTTGCACGCGGCCGACCCGGGTTCAAATCCCAGCATCCCATATTGTCCCCTGAGCACCGCCAGGGGTGATTCCTGAGTGCAGAGCCAGGAGTAACCCCTGTGCATCGCCGGGTGTGACCCAAAAAGCAAAAAAAAAAAAAAATAAGTACCACAAGGAGTGATCTCTGAGCACAGAGTGAGGAATAAACCATGAGTGCCACCATGTATGCCCCCAAAACAAAAAAAAATAAATCTCCTGTCTTCCCTTAAGAAAAGACAGCTTTGCCTGAAATGATCTTCTCTTTTGTAATAACCTTGTCTCACCATCTTTCTGACTACAAAAATTTGTATTTTATGCAAGCAATTTTTAGAGCCTGAACTTGCTAAAAGGGATGCCATGCAATCCATGAATCATTTATAAAATCAGACATTCTCTAAGCTTAGAATATTAATTCCTCTCTTCCTCCCTTTCTCCCTCCTCCTTTCTGTCTGTCCTGCCTTCCTTCTTTCCTTCCTTCCCAGGAATCTAACTCAGGACCTCACACAAACAGGGCCAGGTCTACACTCTCAGCTATATACTTAGCTATGAATTTTGCTTTTTAATCCAGTTAGACGTTACATTATACCATTACTCACATCGTGCTCTGTTCTGGATACTTATAACCTTCTTTCTCATATGAACATACTAAGACTTTGTGTATCTCAATGGTTTTATATTTACTTTTATACTCTTTGCCTTGAATTCTGATCTTTTAAACACCTGGACAACAAGTTCTTTATATAATTGTCTCCACATTTTTTTCAGGTCCAACTAAAACTCATTTTTAGAAAGAAATTCCTGGTCATCTGAAATAAAGAACTTGCCAATTTCATGAATTGTATCCACAATTTTATTATGATACAAATTACCTTATTTCTTTCCTGTTAATTTTCTATATTTTCCTACTAGTTTGAACATGCGTTGAGGTCAACACTTCTTGTTTTCCACTATACCCACAAGCAATTGTAACTGCTTAACACCATAGATGGTTTTGGAATTTTAAAAATAATTTAAATGATTAATTTAACTGAATAAGCAGAAGCAATCTACAAAAGAAAAAAGTAATATAACTAAGTATTCTATAAGTATACCCTTTTTTAAGTAACAAAATTAGTGTCACTTTAAATAAAATATATTTATAGAATAATTCCAAATACATTTCATTCTTAACCATGTGAGCTAGGGTACAATAATTCTCTGCAAGCTAGTACAAATTTTCTAGAAAGCAATTTGGTAATATGTAATCAACAATAGTAAAAATTTTCACCCCCTTTGACATAGTTATACAACATCTGAAAATTTATTCAAAGTAAATGATATGAATATAAGGACAAATCTCTGTATAATGCAAATATTGAGGTGGGACTGGTACATAATAAAAATCAACTACAAATAACTGCAAATCATGGTGTCTTCATAAAAAATAAAAAACAAATATTGATGTTTGTTTGCATACTATACAAAAATAAAATACAAACAAGTTACATTATTTATATAAATAAAGAATATGCTATGGAGCAAAAATGTAGCATGGAATTATAATTGTCCTATAAAATTTAGCTGAATAGGAGGCAAAAATGCATGTATACTTCTGACTGTGAATATTAAAATTATAGAAATTAAATGTATAAATATAGCAGAGAGCAGCAGTACATTAAAACTGAATTTAAGTCTCATTGCCTCCAGAAAGAATTTTAGCAATACATGTCAACAGCAGTCAAATAATATTGCCATATTTAATTTAAAAATAATATAAATACATTAAAAAGTTTCATTTTACTACTTCCTGCCCCACTTAAAGAGGGTGATTTTAAAATATATATATAAAAGAAACATTTATTTATTTGATCTTTCTACATTAAGCCCCTGCTTTATATCAGAACCTGCCAAATTCTGAATGAATATACCTATGATTATCTTAAATATTTCAATAGTGTGTATAGAGAGAAAATAAATCTAAACACAGTGCAAAGAAGGGTATGATAAGGACTACAAGGGGCACACAACATCCAGAAGTATCTATGTGAGAAATAATGTTTAGTCGGTCCCCTACCATAGGATCATTTGTTGCTCTCGATATGTTGCTGAGACTGCAAAGTGTGTTAATCAGAGTAATATGTTATATGTTGCTAAGTCTTAAATCCAACAGAGATGTTTTTGAATCTTGTGAGAGCTTAGCCTCTAAGCAATGACTCAATGACTCTAAGCAAAGCATCAGGTGATTTGCAGCTATCTGGATGTTGCCATCTTCCGAGATTTCCTGAGTTGGGAAAAAGAACTAGGGTAAGACTCAACAACATACTCAACTACTTCTACCATGGTACACCATACCCACTTGCATTCCATTGACTAGACTAAATGATATACTCACATCCCATCACTGTATCACTGTCATCCTGTTGCTCATCAATTTGCTCAAGCAGGCACCAGTAATATCTCCAGTGTGAGACTTGTTGTTACTGTTTTTGGCATCTCAAATAAGCCAGGAGTAGCTTGCCATAAGTGAAATTAATGAACAATAATAGTGTATAAAGCAGAAGAAAGTAAGGAAAATTGAAGAGTTCTAGAGCTTTTATCACTTTTATACAAAATTAATTATCAAGAACTATGTCAGTGAAAAATCCATGTTTTATCTGTAATTATCATTAAACTATAGCATAATGTATAAAATTATAAGTATAAAATTTAAACGAGGCTTGAAATAATGGAGTAATTTTTTACTGAAAAGTCACTAATACAGAGGCTTTAGCAGGGAGGAGAATGACCCACCATGAAGTCTGCAAATGCCTTGGCTAAGCACAAGAAGTTTCTTCTTATATACGGAGAATTCAAAATCCTCCAAAGTATCAGGCAGAAGGAAGTGGATTGAATGATATGGACAGGTGGAGCAGACTGGGACTGGACAGTAGTTGAGAGAATGGTTTACCTTGCATCTAGCCTGCTTCTAGGAGAGACCACATTAAGAGAAGGTGGTATGCTAGCTCCAGTTTAGAGTGAATCAAAGTTCAGAAAGCTGGAAAAGAAAGCTAACAAAAGTGTGGCAAATATACTTTTCTTTTTCCTGATTGATCAGTGAGCACCAAAATTTCAGTCAATTATTGATATTAATCAATGGGAATTTATTTTGAGAGTCGATGATCTTTCCAGAGTAAACAAAAGGGGCTCTCTGTGATAGGTTAACCCAAGCCAAATGAGGCAAGGTGTTTCTTGGTAGTAAGTCATTTCTACTTTTTAGTTGTTCCTCTTTTCTGGGAGTGTAACTCAGGTAAAATTCTTGAGCAAAATTGCTGTTCTCACAGAAATAATGATTGCAGTTTTCCATGTGGCAAATACTTTTAAATTTCCGCCAAACTGCTTTCTCATTCATCTGGACATAAACATTATTTCCAAGCCACATGACTAAATTTTAGTCGATGGAGTAAAGGTTGGAGTGACATATTTCATTTGTAGTACTGGCCCATTAAAGCCTATCATGCACTGTAGCACTGTCATCCCATTGTTCATCAATTTGCTCAAGCAGGCACAAGTAACGTCTCCATGGTGAGGCTTGTTGTTACTGTTTTCGACATATCAAATACGTCACAGGTAGCTTGTCAGGCTCTGCCGTGCGGGCAGGATACTCTTGGTAGCTTGCCGGGCTCTCCAAGAGGGACGGAAGAATTGAACCCGGGTTGGCCATGTGCAAGGCAAACGCCCTACCCGCTGTGCTATCGCTCCAGTCCAAGCCTATCATTTACCCTTTCTTTCCGAGCCAGAAAGTGTAGAGAGCATTTGTTGAAATGGCAGAGTCACAAGATATAAAGATCCAAGTACCTAAATCCCTTTTTTTTCCTGCTTATCAGAGACCCTTATCTATGTGGATTTTTACCTACAAAAAGAAATAAGTTTCATATCTGTTATACTACTGAATTTTGTTTGTTTTGTTTGTAATAGTAGCTGACATTGCTTTAGTTTTCTAAAACTTAAAAGGTGTGAGCTTCAATATTTACCAAAAAACTTCTTAGCATTTTGTCTGGTAACATAGCAAGCCCTCAATAAATGTTAGCTATCACTACAAATATCATGGATAGCAGAACAAAAACAAAAAGTCTTGCCTGAAGAAAGGGCATTTGAGTTATGCTTGAGCTGCTGGAGGATTTTAACTGGTAATAGGTCTGTGGGACAGCATTTCAAATGAGATTTATAATGTGTGAAAGTTGAGAGAGAAGAAGAGGTTCAGCCAGTCAAACTGGTCATGTCTATTTTCACTGGACATCCAGGAAAATGGATAGAATTTAATTTGGTTTGATAAGTGGCAAAACTTGGTTGCTACTCATTATTGGAATGTGTCAAATAAACATTGGTTATAGGGTGGAAAGGTTCAGAGGTATTTTTGTTTAAACCACTTTAAAAATCTGGGAAAAAAACACAAAAATGTTAATTTAAAAAAAAAATCTAAGACTTGAATGACAGTCAAGTATATAGAGTATTAATAGGCATATTAAAAAAACTGAGTGATTTGTCCCAATTCTTTTTTTTAATTAAGTCACTGTGAAATACAGTTACAACGCTGTTCATGATCAGGTTTCAGTCATACAATGATCCAATACCCATCCCTCCACCAGTGTCCATTTCCCACCACCAATCATCCCCAGTTTCTCTACCACCACTCCCTCCCCACTCCCCCAACCTGCTCTCCCTTTCTCTCCCTCTCCCTCTCCTTCTCCCTCTCCTTCTCCCTCTCCCTCTTCTTTTTCCTCTCCCTCTCTCTCTCTCTTCCTCTCTCTCTCCCTCTCTCTCCCTCTCTTTCCTTCTCTCTCCCTCTCTCTCTCTCTCACTCATTTTGGGCATTATGGTTTGCAATATAGATACTGAGAGGTTATCATATTTGTTCCTTTATCTACTTTCAGCAAGCAGTTCTTATCCAGAGTGATCATTCCCAACTATCTTTGTCATAATGGTCCCTTTTCTATCCCAATTGCCTTCTCCCCCATCATTTGAGGCAGGCTTCTAATCATGGTCTAATCCTCCTTGCCCTTGACAAGTCATTTGTTGAGAGAGAAAAATATATAATAATAATTGTTGAACCATTATGAAAACAAAGACTGTTGAAGATGGAGAGTGGAAAAGTGAGATTTTCATTGTCATTTGTCATTGGAAGTGTGATCAAAGAGAAAAAGATTGTTAGGGGCAGCAACTTATATGACTGACAGATCTTTTAAAAAATATGACATGAACTAAAAGATTTTTTTCAACAGAAATTAAAAACTTACACGGTATTATCGTCACCGTCATCCCATTGTTCATCGATTTACTCGAGCGGGCACCAGTAACATCTCCACTCGTCCCAGCCCTGAGATTTTAGCAGCTTCACTTTACTCATTATTCCCAAAGATTGGAGGCTCTTTTCAGGGTCAGGGGAATGAAACCTATTATTATTACTGTATTTGGCATATCATATACGCCACGGGGAGCTTGCCAGGCTCTTCTGTGCTGGCGGGATACTCTCAGTAGCTTGCCAGGCTCTCCGAGAGGCCTATATTATGATGTGTCATACGGCCGCAAAGAGGTTGCTGTCCAGGAATATGTTCACTCATGCACAAGGCCCAAGCATGTGGAAAGCGGCCTGGAGCATGGTGGCGATTGGGAGTGGAGGTGGAATGCCAGGGCTTGGTCCCTTGGGTCAGAGAGGGCTCTCACCCGAGTGAATATAAATGCTAAATCCTCTATCAATCCATAAAATTCTGAGTCCAAGGAATTCTAAAGATCCCAGTCAGTGTGGCATCTCTGGTTGAAATCTAACAGTGAAATAAGTCTTCCTATTCCACAGAGGAATCATATTGCAGCAAACTGAGGCACTGACAGTTACAATAGGAAATTGGAATCACAAGGACTTTCCACAACTACTATGCACAGTATGGCCTTGGACAAGTTAGTGAACTGCTTTGTGACTCTGTTTCTTTTTCTGTAAGAGGGGGATATTACGATTCTTTCCAGTGGAGAGGTGTCTGGGGATTTCAGGAATAGTAAATGTTTGCATGTGCCTTTGCCAGCCTCACCAAGGCAGTCAGGCTGCACCTGAGACCCACATGATCTGTATGGCACACCTGCTGGTCCCTACCTCCTGGTTTTCAGAGACTGTGTTCTCTGGCTGTCGCAGTTATGCTCTTTATAGGAAAAAAAGTCAATCCCAATGTCCTCTTATACTTAGACTCTGACTTTTGACACAGAAAAGAATTTCTGGAGAAAACAGATAGTGAAGTCAAGTGGTTTCACTTAGCCACTATGAGAAGAAAGATAAAAAAAATAGTGGGGAGAGAAAAAATGTCTCATAAGGTAAAGGAAAAGAAATTGTGCACCAAAAACAGAGTTGTGGGTGACTCCAGAAGGGAGTACCACCACATTGCTCCATGAAGCTGATAATATAAACCTTTTCCAAGCTGCCTAAGCCTGGAAATCTCTGTGTACCAAAGAGTTTATTGATGGCATATAATGTCATGGACTTCAAACTCTGGTGGTGTCCATTCAGAGTCTTGTGAGGCTTTTGTTTCTGCTGAAATGTCTCCTGGGGATATCAATCCTTAGATCTGAAGCCTCCAACTGGTCTTAAATCTGGGATAGGTAGTCTTAAGTCTTGAATCTAGGGACACAGCAAATAAAGGTTAACTCTATATTAGAACTTGATTTTAAGACTTCCTAAAACTCATTGCCAAAGGACACCTTTCTGATTGCATATCTTTCTATCTGCAATAAATATATATTACATATGTATATGTGACAGTGACAGTGATATGTACATATATATGTATATATACACATATGCTTTCTAAAATTCTTAATGGTCAGTTGCAATATAGCTAGTGATAGCTATTCATTTTTATTTTGGGTATTAAAATATTGTTTGCAAATTTGTTTAATTTTATTACAGTTTGTATACTAGTATTATTGAGTTTGGTTTTAGTTTACAAAGTTACTATAGCTCCATTACCTCCAAAGTGCCCAAGATGTTCCTCCACTGTTCTTTTATCACTTTTCTTTAAATAGTTCTGAATTTTCTACTTGTTTCCTAAGAACTATAGTACTATCCCTGTTTCTCATTCTTACCTTGAAAGGTAAGAATTATAGTTTTAGAGTTAATATATAGTTATAATATTATTGTTGTTAAGATATAATTAGGGTACTATAGTTACAGGTAAGAATATTATTCCTGTTTATCATTCACTTGAAGTGATACCAACCTAAGAAGTAGGATCACAACAGCACATAAACACTCTAGTGATTTGCTTTCCATGAACTCAATCTCACTCTTTCAAATTGACCTCCCCCAAAACAGATACTGAAACAAGGAATTAATTATAATTCATGAATTTGAAAGATTCAGGAAACAATAGCAAGGGAGTAGAGAAACATAATCCAGGAGGAAATATTGCAAATGCAGAAGCTAAAAATACCCTACAATTACTGGGGATAAGCCAGAACTTCATCTCAAGGGAAATTTCAAGGCAACTATGAAATAATTCTACTATAAAATTCTAAATTGGTAAAGGAGATCTCAAACTAAAGGACAAGTCAAAGGAAATTAATAGACTCCACTCTCGTGGAAATTATTCTAGGTGACTCTGCAAATATTTTTCCTTGTAATGTCCAAGCAGCTGGTCAATTCCCAAGGTTTGTGTAGAGGAGAAAGATGAAAGGAAGAAGATACTTCAAATGTATTATTAATTGTATTGTATGGAATCCTTTCCATGAATCAAATATTGGGTTAGCTCATTTAAATGAATCACTACCCTTTAATAGTACTACTTCTTGGACATTACAATCCCCATGAAGAATCAAGACAACTAAGATCTATAAGATAAAGTAACAGAGTCAGAGATAGTTGAGGCAGTAAGATCCTTTCCTTGCATACCGCAGACCCTGGTTCGATACCCAGAACCTGATATGGTCTTCTGAACACCATCAGGAGTTGTCACTAAGAGCAGAGCCAGGAGTAAGCCCTAAATACAGTCAGATGTGCCTCCACCAGTCAAAAAATAAAAAGTCAATCACATACTTAGAACTTGACCAAAACTAGTTATAATCCAGAATAAACAGTCTTAACTACCAAGATGAATTGTGCTATTGGAAGGACTGGCATGGAAATGTTTGTGAAACAATGTTCTCTTCTCATGGTCTGATTGAGACACAGAATATCCTCCATGGGCTGGTAGTGCTGGGATGACAGAAGTTCAAAAATCAGAGAATCTGGGAGCAGGAATAAGAGAATGAACTCCAGGGTCCTTCTAACAGGAGAGGGACCCCACAAGATGGGATTGGGGTATTTTTCTTCTACTTGGCACTTCCTCTAAATCTTTGCTCCTGTAGCTTCATCCTGAAAACCCAAGGTCCCTGAAACACGCCTCTGCTAGCCTAGGAGGAGCAAGTTAATTCAGAATTGTTCTCCTCGGGAAGGGTGAGTTTGAGGTGATGCTCATTCTTTGAGGGCAATCACAAAAAATTCTGTCTCAGCAAGATCAGCATGATCTCACAAGGGCTCCTTCCACTTTCTTCATCTTTGTCTTTCTTCACAGGAAGATCTAATATATCTAATACCATTTTTATCTCCCAGAGTGAGTTTAGATATTCATAACAAGTGATGCACGCAGTGGAAGTACTTTGTGATTCATGGTCTTAGGCCTCAAAAAGAAAGTCAGTAACAGCATATATACCAGACCTTAGAGTATTATCTACCCATGATGAAATCTGCTTCTTACAACAACCCCTTATTCTTTGATTCTCATCTTCAAATGGGGCACATGAGCTTTCTGTGATCATGAAATTTGAGTTTGCCCTCTTTTGGGGGGAAATTTTCTAAGACTTTTCACAAAACAAATACATTCAGAAAAATCATAAATATAGTTATTAAGACCCCTACCACGAAGTCTAAAACTACCTGACCTTTAGGAAAAAGAAATACAAGTGAGGAATATCCTGAATAAAAAGTATAAACTCCAGGGGCTAGAGAAATAGAACATTGATTAAGACACTTGCCTTGCCATGACTGATCCCTCTCATTCCCCAGCAATTAGATGTGGTCCATGAACACCCCTGAGAATGATACCAGAGAGCCAAGCAAAAAGTAAGGCCCAAGCAGCACAGGGTGTGGCTGTAGAACCATAAAAATAAATATAAAATAAATTTCTTGAATCTCTTCCCAAGAATGAAAATAGATCAGCGATTAAAATTATGAGTATGTATCTTTCTAGGTTAATTGCTTTGATTTTAGGCAGGCACAATTTAGGTAGTTTCATCTGAGTGCTTCCCTTGGAGAGAGTCTGCTTAGATTATTAATCAGTTTTGCATTACATTAGAACAGCAATGAAATCTCCTAAGAATATGCTGAGATGATAATAGCAAAGAGGAGCCTGGGGAAATGTGTGCCCCATGTGGAGTCCTAAATGTTATTTCTGTGAGTCTAGGATATAAAGAGAAAGTGGGGAGTCCTTCTTTTCCCCTGGGGCTTTCTGCCTGTTCCCAGGAACAGCTTGAAGACTCTTTCATGTCCCCTAGTGGCAGGCACTTCCTGCCACTAGGGGACATGAAATAAATCCAGACTATTGCTCACAGAAATTACTCCTCTCAAAAAAGATTAAAAAAAAAACCTTCAAGTGCATAAATTGATAATAAATTGATGCATAAATAGGTAATACTGTCAATGGGTCAGTATCATCTGACACTATAATGAAAATGTTTCCTACTCTTTTTTCAGCTTTGGTTTCCTGATACAACCTATCATAGTGCCTGGTTCATAATGAATGCCCAATAATGAAAGGACATATGAAGGAAAATATGAATAAAT